>NW_017731449.1:284967-373026 GCF_001890085.2 Hipposideros armiger | reverse complement strand
CCACACAATCCTTAAACAGCAGTGGTTGTCTGTCACCATGATGAGCTTTAATGATCTGGATAGCTGCTGGCCCAGGACCACTTTCAGGGAGGGATGCGAGAGGAGGAGGAAGTGGTAGGCAGTGGGTGGGGCCACAGTTCAGGACTCAGAACAGAGGTGAGAGGCCCCAGAGAACTTTCTCCAGGTACACACACTGCCAAGCAGCAGCAGGAAACAAGTGAGCAGAGCAGGAAAGCGTGCGGAAAGGGCATCTCAACGTCGAATCCTCCAGCAGGTGATGCAGGGTGTTACCTGCTGGGTGGAAATCACCACATACGCTTCCTAGTCTAATTCCCAGGTTCCCACAGGGCTACAGCAGGTTTCTCTTCTCTTTATGAAGACCAGAAAGCAATTTCCACAAACTCTGGTGCCTTCTCCCTTACTAGCGTATAACTACCCTCCATGCCAGAAAGTTCTTTCTGGACCTAATGCAGCTCTCAAACCAGAGGCCAAGGCAGCCTCCTTGTACTGTGTCCTGTGTTCGGGAGTCTGTGTGGTATAGCCTCCCCCGTCCCTATTTGAGCTCTTCCCATTCATGAGGGTTTATAGGGCTTCCTATTGAAAGGAGCCTTTAGACATCAGTGACCACGCCCCCTCATTTCACTAAGGAAGCCACTGGCCCGAACCCAGAGAGGCTAAGCGACTGGCCCGAACGATCTCTCATGTATCCTCTTTTCTTCATTGAGCTGATGCTCCAAAAATTTAACTTTTTCAACTCCTTTGAAGAAATTTTTAAAATATCCGATCCTCAGAAGGGGTGCCAGCGTGAGCTGAGGCGCATGAGCAGTGTCAGGGTCTGGATGGTACTGCTACCCACCCCCATTGCCAGTGACTTAGGCTTCTTTTACCAAACAGTAATAAAGCATGATGCAGTAATAACATTCGTAAGACACTGCAGAGTTCATGAAAAGCATTCTTTTACACATTATCTCATTTATTCTTCAACGTTTCCATATAAAATACACATTATGATTCCCACGTTACAGATGAGGAAACAGAGCCTGCTAGTAACGTACTCAAGGTCAGGTCAACGGTAGGAGCACAGTCCATTTGGAAGCCAAGCATCTGCCTTCAAGTCACATGCTATGTGACCACACATGGCCTTTCTTAGGAAAGAGCGCACTGGAATTGGAGTTGAGAGACTAAGGTATGAATCCCAGCCCTGGCACCCACAGCCATGTGAACACCAGAAGTCATTCCACCTCCCCAAGCAACACAAGAAGGATGGGCACACAAGGACCTCAAAAGTCACTTCCAGCTCTGGAGGCGTCTGTCTCATCTTCCCTTTCATTTCATTTCTATTCATATTTTATTTTCACTTATTGGATATCCAAGTCCTTTCTTCACCCCCTCCTTTGTGAATTATTCACTGGAACAATCCTGACTGAGCATCTGCAGTGTGCCAGGCACGAGGTACAATGATCAGTGAAGACAGATGAAGCCCTGCCCTTGTGGAGCGTCTAGTCTAGTGGGAGAGCACGGATCGAATAAACAATCAGTCAGAAAAGATATAAACTGTGCCTGTGACAAATGCCACCTAGGAAAGGAGCACGGTACTGTGAGAGCCACCATGAGGGGACGTGGGTCCTCCCTGAAGAAGTGAGCTTTGAGCCAAGGTCTGAAGGAGAGAGAACATCTAGACAGTGGAAACATCCTGCATAAGGTCCAGGTGAAAATGAACAAGCAAAGACAAGGGACTGAAAGATCAGCGGGGCTGGAGAGGAGACAGGATGGGGAGTGGGGTGCACACTAAGGATGGGTGGGTGGGCAGGCCAAAATGGCCAGGATAAAAGGGTGGCCCTTATCCTAAGTGCAGGTGAACTGGAAGGATTTAGGAAGCTAGGGTACCAGGATGATGTGACCGGTCACATCAGAGTACCTGCAGGTAATCAAGAGGGATTTTTACTATAGGCCTGCTCCCTACAAGCTCAGATAACACGCTCAAACAAGCTGAGCAGAATCCCACTCACTAGGACACAGAGTTTCTGGGAAATAATCAGGCAGTAGTTCACTATGGCTGTCCCCCTAGTCTGGAAAAGCATGCCTTACTCTCCCTCCTCTCTTTCTTTCAACAAATGCTTCATGGCTTTCTGGGTGGCCCTCTCCTATAAGGGTGGCCATGGAGGTGCACCACTCAGACTTCCGTCAAGATGACTTGCTGCAGGCAGCAGAGTTGACTACTCTAGCCGATAACCCCGTGAATCCACCACTGCACTCACGCTGAGGCCACAGTCCCCCAGGGCCACTCCCAGCTGATGACCAAGCTCCTAGGAGCACTGGTGCTGGCCATGCCCGTGCAGTGCAAGGTTCCTATAACAAGCAGCTTTTGCTTGAGGATTTCCCATCAGTCTGGCTGAGATTTTCTCAGAGCTGTGCTGCAATGAGGCTTTCCCTGTCTGATTCTTCCTTTCTTGCTCCTTTCCCAGGTGTCAGGTCTGCATTAAGGTCCAAATGCTCTCTCTGCCTACTCCTGCTCCGTCCCTCTTTACCCTTCACAAGCATGTCCCCCAGTAAGGTTCTGACACAACTACCATGTCACCTGCTTCCATTCTCTTCCCCCACATCAGATGACTCCTCCTAAGAGAACTGAGAAGATCCCCACGATCCTGGTCTCACTTTCACAAGGACTTTGGAACTCAGGCAGCATACCCTGTCATTTCTTATAGAATCTTGCTCAACACGTAGGCTTCCAGCCATATGAACATGTCAAGAACCATTTGTTTCTATGAAAAGCAACAGATGAGCTTTGCCAAAGCTGTGGTTCCTTTAAGTCAGTCACACCAAGGGGCTCCTTAGAGTTTTTCAAACCATACCCATGAACCCCAGGTACTTACAGATGTTCTATGCAGGTCCAATAAAGGGGAGGCCTGATTGGCAGGGTTTGGGGGCCTATAGCTCCATTTTAACCAGAACTGCTCTACTTGTATGTTTTTTGTTTAGTTTAGTTTTGCTTTTGACATTGAGATCCTATGCAAGGTGTCATTTGACGCAAAAAAAAAAAAAAAAGTTTTGCTGTCCTAAATAAAAACATATGTAATTTAAAAACCACTATCAGGAACTTTCTAGTAATCGCAGGGTACTACCATTGAAAACAAGAAAAAAATCTAGATAAAGTATACCATACATCTTTTAAAAATCATCAACCTGCTGATCAGAGAGTAAGGAAATACTAGTTCAAGATTGAAGGAAATCAAGAACCTGGAGAAGTATGGATATAGACATCACTTTTGCCCCAAAGGCATTTTCAGAGTCTGGCAAATTTCAACTTTGATAGCCTGGCAAGGTTAGAGAAATAGAAATCATTGTCAGAACCTGCATAAAATGGAGAGGCCAAAAGCAGACGCTTCTCACAATCAGCTGGTACCCTCAAGGTGAGGATGAACCAGAATTTGACTCATCCTGTAGAGGACCTGCACATTGGGTCTGAACTGCCTGTTGTTGAGGGAGCTTCAAGCTTTTAAATTGGTTTGGGAGGTGGAGTCCTGAATTTACAGTGCCTTCAAATACTCGCCAGAAAAATATTTCTCTCTAGAGGAAGGCAGCTTACTCACCTCAGCCTTGTATACTTATAAACTGTTTCCATGTACAATGACCACCACACAATCAAAGATAACCAGGCAGACTATAAAACCATGAATGAGAACCCACAGGACTAATAGATACAAATGAGTTCTCTTTCCCTCAGCTCTGAGACCCTGTTGGGACTAGAAACATTTCTACTGAGTCACAGTAACCTAGTTAGTTCTGCTAGGACAACCACCCTGAGGTCTGACCAGCCCTATCTATACTCTCCCTCCTAACAAAATGGGAGCTTCCATTCTCTAACCAAAAAGCTCAGCTCCCGTACTTCCTAAAGGACACCTCCAGAACAGGAGCATATGATCCCAGAGTCAGCCTTGTGCTTTCATCACTGGGAGGAAGTTTCACAAGTCCATCCCTGTGGGAAGGTGGAACCACTTAGACCAGAAAGACACCAGTGTTTCCCTTTCATGCCATGACGACCACATCACAGACCTCCTTTTCCACTTTCTTCCTCCTCCCCAATAGTTCTGACCCTGCCTATCCTCCCTCTTGATCAAGACTGCTCTCCTAATTAAAATAAACAAATGTCAGGAAGCAATTACTGCAGAGAAGGAGGCAGATGGTGGAATAGTGGCACTCTGGTATTGCATTAAGCAGTAACTTGCTATCTCTTCAAAGTTTATGCACTTTAATTAAGCATCGTTACAGACAGGTTCAATGAGCTTTGGAGTGGGGTTTATCAAATTAGCTTCTTGCAGAGCCGATGCTGTGTGATTGCAAGAGGTGTTCCTGATGCAAAGCTCAGCTGCCTGAGAGGGCCTGGGAGGGGAGCAAAGGGCAAGAAGCCCCAATCTCACCCCCTCTGTAGGCCACAGGAGGGGGTGAAACTTCACCCACAGCAGCAAGGATGGTGAAATAGAGAGTGATAGCCTCAGTGAACACTGAGGTAGAGAAGCCAGAGGTCCCCAAGCTGAGTGTCAGTTCTTCTCTTTCCTGTGTGTGTGCTACACACAGGATTATGGCTCAAAGGGGACGGACCAGAATCTGGGAGGTGGTGGAAAGCAAAGGTTAAATCAGACAGACTTGGGTTCCAATCTTTCCTGCAATCCAAATAACACTGGGTAAATTACTTTTCTGCGTCTCAGGGTTTTTTCCTTCATTTGCAAAGTGAAAGTAATCACAGCTAACAATAATTGAATACTCACTATGTGCCTGGCACCATTCTAAGCACTTTATGTGTTTACCTCATTTAATCCTTCTCCCAGAAATCCTAGAGGTATGTACGACCATTACCCCATTTAACAGATGAGAGGCTCAAGGCACAGGGAAGATAAACTTGCCCAAAGCCACACAGCTGGGAAATGGAGGAGCCAGAATCCCAACCAGGCAGCCAGGATCCAGAGCCCATGCTCACTTGTAGTCACCAAGAGTACAAAGCAAAAGAAGAAACGATTTTCTTCTACTTAGCAAGAAAATTGAACGAACCATGGCCACATGCAACATGGATAAATCTTAAAAACATTAGGCTGAGCAAAACAAGACTTGAGTTCATTTATACGACATTCTAGAAAAATCAGAGCCAATAAATAATGACAAATAATGACAGAAACTATACCAGCGGTTGACCGGGGCCAGGGGTGGGAGCAGGATCAACCACAAAGAGGTACAAGAAAAACCTTCCAGGGTGATGGGAATGTTCTATATCTTCATTGTGGCGTTGATTATACAAGTGTGTATATTTTCATTGAACTGTACACTTAAAATGGATGCACTTTATTGTATGCAACTTATACCTCAAACAAATTTTTTTTAAACCTATGTACATCATGACTGATACAAAAATGTGAATAGCAGTTATCCTCATGTGCTGGAAGTCACTCAACAAATATTTATTAAGCACTTATTATGTGTCAGGAAATGTTTCAGGTGCTGGCGACATAGCAGTGTAAACAGATTAAGGAACTTTCCTTTGTAGATCTTAAATTCTATTGGGGGAAGACAGATAATAAGCAAACATAGTATAACAAATAGTATGTCCAATGGTGATAAGTACCCTGGAAGAAAACAAAGCAGAGAAGGAGGAATTAGGAGTATCGGGGCGAAGGCGCAATTGAAAACAAGGAGCTCAGAGAAGGCCCCCTTCTCAGCAAGACATGTGGGAAGAGAGAGGAGAGTGGGTGAGGTAATCATGTCTGCCATGAGAGCCAGCCCTTCCTGCCCCTGTGCTCTTCCTTAGCCCTTCCCCTGGATTCTCCACCCAAAAGCTGCCTCCCAAGCACACCTGCGGCTGCCTCATCTCCCTCAGGCTCTCGAGACTCTCCCTGCCTCAGTGACCTCTTCCCACAGCCAGCACAGTCCTGCCTACTGAGGCCTTCAGGTCCTCCTCTCCCTCCCTCAGCTCATCCCCCCACCCCCCCACACACAGACACACACCTCCAAAGCAAGCCTTCACACCTTGCTTCACACCACCTGCTCAGTTTAGAACATCTTGCCACCTCCCAGGTGCAGACTCACCTCCTTCAGACAGGCTCCATCAAGAAAGCAAAGCTGACCCCCTGGGGGCAAGGATTGGGAGGTCTGCATGCAGGACACTGACTTCATCCCAAGTGAGAAGGCCAGTGTCCATGTCCAGGGGTTCAGGTAACTAACGGTCACCATTAGTGATCATCTACTAGGGGAGATACTGGGATTATAAATCTGCATATTCAGGGCCCCAACTTTCAGGGAGACATGTATGTAAACCATAAATTAAATAATTTGCGAAGCCTGTACTCATGGAAATACATCGAACAATACTTGCCATGAGCTTACCATGTGCTGGGAGATGGACCCAGCCCTTAGTATGCATAGTGCCAAATAATCCTCACAATAGCCCTATGAGGTAGGAAATGTATTACTTCCATTCTACAGATGAGGCTCAGAGAGGTTCAGTAACTTGCCTGAGGTCAGGCAGTTTGTAAATGGCTGAATCAGAATTAGAGTTGTGTCTGTCCCACCCCAGAGCCTGCAGACTAATAGCCACTATGATGAAATATGCCCAGACATGGAACTAGCTCACAAAGAAGAAGTGTTATTTCTGTCCAGTGTTGTCGGGATGGCTCCAGATGGGAGGCGTTCATTCTGGATTTTAAAAGATGAGTAATTGATTTGAAGGAAACACAAGGAAAAGCAGAATGATACGAAAGATGCCAAATTCTTGAGTACTGCTGAAGGCACAGTGCCAAGGGTGAGAGGATTGAGGACTTGAACTTGAAGAGGTCAACAGGGGCCCAGTTTTGAAAGGCCTGTATGTCAAGCTAAGGAGGCATATGTTTATTTTATTTAACAAACACTTACATAGTATCTACTACGTGCTAAGCACTGTTTTAAGCACTTCACAAATATTAACTCATTTAATCCTTATAACAACCCTATGAAGGAGGTATTATTATTGTCCCCCATTTCATCATTAAGGAAATTGAGAAACAGAGAGGTTACATGATCTTCCCAAGAGAACTCAGCTAGGCGATGGAATTTGACTGGAGTCTGGGAGTCTGACTCCAGAGTTCAGGCTCTTAGCCACTACCTATTGCACACTAAAGAGATTTTACAGGGAAGGCCATGTTTTAGGCACGGAATAGTATGACTGGGTTTTTGTTTCCTTACAATGCTCCCACATGGCATGTGGGAGAGGAAAAGCAGGAAAAACAAGAATGGAAATTAGGAAGAACACCTGAAAAGGCACCAAAGCGTTCTAGATGAAGGCTGATGATGGTCCATTGACCAGAAAGAAACAGAGGAGCAAACGGAGTCCACAGATATTTAAAAGGAAGAACCAAAAGGGTGTGATGACTAACGAGGTGGGGAGAGAGGGACACTGAAGCTGGCTGTCACCTTTCCAGCTCACATTCTTAGGTAGGCAGGAATGTAGCCCACTCGGATGTGCAGGAAACGATCAAAAGCAGACTTGGGTGTGTTACATTTGATTCTCAATTACCACTGATTCTCAATTGGAAGAACCAGTAAGCAGTAGTATATGTAGGTCCGAAGCCAACACTGTTGGTTTTACAGCTGTCGATTTTAATGTGCCAGTGGGAAGAGAGGACCAGGATGTGGGTGATTTAATGGGTATGAGGGAGCACAAGTGGAGGTACCACTGGGGACTCATCCACCTCTGAAGAGCAGTGAAAACCGTAAGAGTAGATAAGGTCACACAGAAAGAGGAGGGAGACTATAAGGGAAGAGGGTGAGTGGCAGGGTCCTAGAGAACTCAGACACTTACGGGTCATATAGAAGAAATGAATCAAGAAGAAGGGGTGAGCCTTTATAGCCTTTAAGAAACAAATACTCCTCATAGATCTGTGGCTGACAAAGATATGGGTTTTTTTAAGTCCAATGTGGTGAAATGGAAAAAGAAGCCAGGAGATCAACTCTTATGACCTTGGACAAGTTGCTTTCCATCCCACTGAGCCACAATTTGGACTTAATGATCTTCAATGTCCCTGACAGTTAGTTATGAATGTGTAAAATCGGTCAACAGCAGGACCATGAGGTGACCTCAAAATGGGGTCCACTAAACCAACCTAGGAGCATTCAGGAAGGTAATGTCCACAGAAGGCGTGCAACCCAACGAACGAAAGAGGCCACCATCAGGGAATGGAAGCAATTCCGTCTCGGCCTGCCACCCACCATTTGGCTTTCTCTCTTAGCTTCTCTGGGCCTTTGTTCCTCTCTACTTACAGAGAGAAAATCTTTCTTCACAGAATGCAATATTGAGTTCTTTCAAGCATCCTGGCCACTCTCCTCTGGGCAGACTAAAGAAGGGGAACCATGGTGTTCCCGGGATATGAGTGACCCAACCAGAGAGAGTGAAAACTGCCCGAGCACACAGAGACGTCATTCCTTGGGATGCTGACTCTGAACACTGCGCATGGAGAGAAACTCCTCTACTCCACTTCACAGGAATGGTACGAGGATCTGCAGGAACTAGTCATGCAAGTGTTTGGAAGAAAGTCCCATTGTATACAGAGAAACTCCTCCATGGGATCAGGTGACAGAAATGAGCCTCCTTTGGGTAGTTTACAAAGCGTATCTCCACTTCTGTGTCCCACAGGCATTTCAAATACAACATGTCCCAAACTGGACTCATCAGCATCCCACTAACCCCAAAATCTGCTGTCTCAACGAATGGCACCTCCAACCTCCCATTAGCTCAATACGAAGTCTTCCGTCCCCGCCGCCCACCCTCCTCTCTCCTCCTTGCCACTACAGTAGGTTAATTCCACCATTATCTCTTACCTGAATTACTGAAATAGAGTCTTAACTGGTCTCCCTGCAGCCAGTCTTGGTGGCCTCCAACCCAATGGAACCAACTTGGTATTTCCAAAAGTTGAGTCAGATCACACAACTTTTTTCCTTAAAGCTCTTCAATGACTCCCTGTTGTTTTCAACATGAATTCCAAACTCTGACCTGGCAGACAAGGCCTTTCATCATCTGTCTGCCTACTTCATCAGCCTCATGCCTGTCATCACGTGCCTCTCCCCCAGCAATCGGCATCTCTAACACAGTAGGCTGTCCCTCCACCTTTGCACAGGCTGTTCCCTCTACTCGTCTTCACCCTCTTGGCCTAACCAAGTCAGTCTATGGTTTTAGGTCTTTCACTTGACTTTTTCCAGAAAGACTCCATGATTCGCCCCAGCTAAGCTGGGTGCCCTTTATATGTGAGCTCATAGCACCCTATACTTTACTAGGTTGGATTTGGACATATATCTTACAATAATCTATTTATCATTTATCTCCTTCAATGGATTATAAGCTCAAGGGTCTTATGTTTTGTTCACCATTATATCTCCAACACCTAACAGAACATATGACAAGTATAGTAAATGCTTAATAAATAGTGAATAATGAATGGATGCTATACCCAGTTGGGAAACAGAAACACCAAGTGTTAGAAGAGTAAACCTGGAATGGCCTTTCATGGTCATCTAGAACAACTCCCCACCCACTGCAGGAATCTCCTCTGATAAACATCTGGAGGCTGCACTGGACACTTCCATTAGTCCACTGACCACTGCTGGGAGGCTCTACTTTCTAGAAAGGTCTCCCTTACACTGAGCTGAAATGAGTCTCCCCATAACATCCCCTTCATCAATCACAGCTCTGCTCTCAGGAGTCACACAGAACCAGTTTCTCCTCTGTTCCTTATGACAGCCGCTCACATATTTGCATGCAGCTGTCATGTCCTGCTAATCCCCTACTATACACTTCATTTGTTTTAAGAGCTCTTCTCTGGTGATGAATTCCAGTCCTCTGCCACCCTAACCACTGACTCCTCTGGACAGACCCACAGACTAAAGAGTGATGCCCAAAGTGAACTCAGGGTCTTGATCCTCAACCACTAATAGCCAAAGACCAACAAGGTAACATAGCACAAGGCTTTGAGTCATAAAGGTGAATGAAATCTCCAATTCCCAGAGAGTTCTCCTCATTCGCCGAGGATGAAAGACATAATAGGAGAAAAAGTCATGCCATTGAGGGCCTGCAACTCAGAAAACAAGGGCATCTCCACATAGAAACCCAAATCTGGCGAAAATAAATCCATTCTACCATTGACTCATCTCTCTGCCAGCTGTCCTAGTTCACCCCTCTTCATCAGAAAGTTCAAAATTCCCTCTTCCTCTGTATATCACTTAATAATGATTATAATATAACGAGAAAAAGACTGACACTGACCCCCACCCCCAACCAATCCTACTACTCAGAGAGTTAAACAATCCTCTTTCATCCAAACTCTAACCAAGCAACTTTAATTACTTCAAAACCATCCAAGTATGCCGTAAATCATCTCAGCCAATCAGACATACCCAAAACATGATATACTGCAGTATCCCAGTGGGACAATCTGATGGGGGAAAAAAGATACTGGCTTAGGCAAGTGACTCAATCCATCTGGGCCTCCATTTCTCATCAGTAAGTGAGGGGATTGCTAGCATAGGATTCTCTCCCCAGTCTACCTGTCATTATCAGAAATGCACAAATACAACCCAATCGGATGACATTTAGGCATCAATCCTCCGGCATTCCCTGCTGTCGGTTCCCAAACATCAACCCCAATGGTCCTGAGAGCCACTGGTGCCTTGGATGGCATGTCCTACATACCTTGTGGTACAGGGCAGGGAGCATCATAAATAGTTTTCTGCCCCCACCACCTTGAGCCCCTAAGTCCACACAAAGGGCAGAAGAGCAGATAAAAGCTATTCGTGATCTCCTTACTTGGACTCTAGCGCGTGTTATAAAATGGCCCTAAGTGATCCAGAACCCAGTTACTGAGAGCTCTTTATTTCCATGTATAATATTTTAGATTTCATGGGCTACCATCGGTTTCGGATATGATTACAATGGTAAATATGTGCCTGCTCAAAACATTTGAAAATATAGGGGAAAAAGCATAATTACACCATTCAGAAATGATTAACATTAACCTTTATAGCCTTTTTTCTATTACACATTATTTAATTGAGATCATAAAGTACATACTATTTTACGGCCTGATTCTTTTCCCTATGCCATTAAATTATTTTAATGATTGCATAGTATTCCATGATCATCATTAATTTAACTAATTTCCCATTGTAGGCACTTAGGCTATTTCAACTTTTTTGCTCTTATAAATAAAGCTATGACAAATATCCTTTAAAAGATCTTTATATACACCTCTTTCCTTAGGGTAGGGATCTAGTATTTTTGTCTTACACTGACAAAGGAAAAATCAAAGGAGGCCAATAAAAAAACAAACTGAGATGGCTGACATCTTTTTTTCCTTACAGTCTCGATAAATCAATTCACCAATGCTCACGCTCTTTCTTAGAACTGCTCAAGGATGAAACAGTGAGATCTCTTTTTTTTTTTTTGTCCTATCATATAGGCAAAGATTAACAAAAATACCTTGTAAGGGCTCTGGAAAATATTTATTCTTATACACTTCAGGTGGAATAGTAATATGGCCTAACTTTTAGAGGGAGAAATGTAATATTTCTAATTATAGAAAATGTAAGGTCGAAATATCCAATAATTAGGGATAAAGTAAATTGTTACATCTATATAATAGAATATTTTATATCCTTGCAACCTTTTAAATGAAAGGTTAGAGAATGTTTATTGACACAGTAATATACTCACATTATAAGACTAAAAGCAGAAAAAAGTAAGAGTATACAGTGTTTCATTTCCGAAAAAAATAAGTGAACACAATCACACACACACACACACACGTATCTGGGGTCATCAATACCAAAATATGAATAGTGATACATGGTGAGAAAACAGTGATTTTTGCTTTGGCTTCTGTGTTTTCCTGAGTTTTTAATGTTTTTAGTATTGTGTATTATTTGCATTAAATAAAATACTGTGCTAACAGTGATAATAAAAAATTACCAAGTTAGTGAACAAAATTAACTGAAGTTTCTGGACCCTGAGGTGGTCAGCCGAACTCACTGTGTCTCCTTTCTCAACCTCTCTGCTTCTGGCTGGACCCAAAATGGAAAAGAATAAAAGAGAAAAAAACACACCAACTAGAACAGAGCCTGTGACGTCTCCCATCCAGCTCTGAAACTGAGCCAAGTCATGGAGAAACACTGGGACTAAAGAAACACATCACACTTGGGAGCAGCAGCCAAACACCAGGCTAACCCCGAAACAGTAACACTGGGAGAACACTTTATCCTGCTCCAAAATGCCAACAATGAGTAATTAATACTCCCCCGAGCACCAGGAAGCCTCACTTCACACAGGGGAGGTGGAAGCAGAGAGGAGGAGCCTCCCTCAGCACACCTGGCGCCTCACACCTGCCCCGTAACTTCCAACCCCAGGCCCCAGGGCACGTGCCACTCCTCTCAGCCCTGCTCAGAGAGCCCTCTCTCTCTGGACACAGATATGAATGGAAACATCTCTCCTGTAAACAGGAAAGCACAGGGACCCAGGTATGAACCTTTGCGTGTTCACAACTTCTTCACAAACATCTTCAAAGAGACAACATGCCCCCCAGCCCGGCCAGGGAGGTAGAGTGGGGGTCATGGCCCCAAGCAGGACTGTGTGCTGGGTGTCTCCACTTGCGGGCTGTGCAACTATATTCAAGCATTTGATGTCTCTGCCCCTCCACGTCCTCTTCTGGAACATGGAGAAGAGTAATCCTATCTATCCCATCACATTACTATGCTGATTAAATTGAATAATTCACACAGAATCTCACCCCCTGTCTGGCACATGGTACCCAGGAATTGGTTCCATCTCCCTCTCTTGACTTGGCCCCTGGAAAAGGCCAGGGGATCTTAGCCGACAGAGACAGGCTCCTTACCCACCCCACTCCCTAGCAACCACGTCTTGCCTCTCTGGGTGTTAGGAGGAGACCAGGCTCGAGGTAAGGAATGTGTTTGGCCCACTCGACCAACACGTATGGAACAAGGAGGTCCACCCATCGCTGTCACTTACGTTTCCCATCTTGCAGGGTTTTTTCACAGGAATCGTAGAGCTAAGAGTTGGGAGGGATGTAAAGATACCTACCTGAACCCCCTCCCCACCCCCCTTAGGTCCCCCACACTTTACAGCCCTGACAGGAGACCTTCCAGCAACGCCCGCTGTGGCACCTTCTGGTTATGGTTCACCCAAGCACTGGACAAACATACATCATTTTATTCCTGACATCCCCAGAAACAGAAAAATGATGCTGCAACATCTTTAACCGACAGGAAATCCACAAAGTCCTTTTGCAGGGGCTGATTTCAATTCCTTCATTTCACCTTTTTTTTTATTTTATTTTAAACATCCTGTCAGACTCTCTCTGGCTGGAGACAGGAACAGGTGTTCCCTGCATTTTCAGGCAGGGAAATGGAGTCACGCTAGCTTCAGATCACACAGCCTTTTGACTCCTCAGGACACCCCTCTGCTCTCTGATCCTGGAAGCTGTGACGAGGCTCACCCAAGCCAGCATCACGCCTCCTGAAATAATGGTGGTAAAGAAGGTTCAGGACCTATAAAAGTGGGGGCCATTATGGGAGTGTCTTCCATTCAGAGCTGCCCCTGAATCAGCCACCCATTTTTCCCCCTGGTGGAGGCCCTGGCCTGAAATGGACCTTAGATCAAATGGCCTGGGTCGCTGTAACCTGTTTCTTCCCTGGTGACCTCGCTCAGAGAGAGGTTTTCATGCGCATCCCCAGTTGCACTTTCATCTTGGGGCCCCAGTCACACTTCAGAAGTGTGCCCTCAGAGAAGGTGGCAGAGTGGCACGTTGGAGTGTCTGACAATGTCACAGCCACCCTGGCTCTGCCCACGGCTCCATCTCTCACCAGCCCCTGAGCTCCGTTCCCAAGGAAGTGGTATTTCTCCTTTCTCCTCCACCGTCTGCCTCCAGCCTGAGGCTTGTCAGCAGCCCCTTCGTGTAGCAAACATAAAGTTGGTTTGACTTAAAAGGTCAAGTGCAGCAGATTTGTACATGTTCTCTGCCTCTGACGCCCAAGTCCCGTGGAAGCAGAGGGAGTACAAGCCGTCCAGGATACCAGCTCCCCCTGTTCCCACCCCCGGCTTCTCACTCCTTCACCAGCACCCCCACGCCTGAATCGTCTCTTCAGCCAAGGAAGGACAGAATGCTCCCAGGCTGGGCGCTTCTCCACCGCCTTTCCTGCTAAGGCTGCTAAGCTCGGCACACATCTCCATTCAAGTCACCCCATGAAAGCCTTCAGACCACAAGCCTCAGAGGGATCAGATGGATGGTGACCTGCGGCTGCAGGAATGATCCTCTTGTGTAGATTAACCTCTGTCCTCAAAAGGCTTGACAGTGCAGAGAATTGAACCTGGTACAAAGTCAGGGAGCCTATTTGGCTACATTCTTGGGAAGTCATTTCTATTAATGAGGCACCTGTTCTAAACTGCAGTTCTCGAATCAGGGTCCAGGGCCTTCGATGTCCTGGGAGATTCTTCCAGATGGTCAGCAGGCTGTCACTTCCAATATTAATGCTTAAAATGTGACAGCATCAACACTTCTGTTTCCAGCATGACGTAGCCATGGCCTCTTCTTGGGACGTCTCTGAGAGCTGTGGTGTGTCACCACAGGAGGATGGCTCCAAATCCATCCTCATTTCACAGATGAAGAAGTTGAGTCCAGGAGCCAGGAAGAGGCGCACCACAGCCCATGAGTCTAGTGAATGGTGGTGGCAGAGCCCCAGTGCATGTTCTCATTCACCTACACCGGACCACCTTAAGGAAACACCTGTCAAAACCCATTATCAAGTCGTAGATCTCCTCCCACTCAAGTCCAGTGAAGGTATTTTGTGTGATGAAGGTGGGTGGGGTAGCTGGACCTCGGGGAACTTTGCCTGAATCATTGGAGAATTGCGATTGTTAATGGGATTAAATCCAAATAGGATTTACTAAGCACATTTTTCATTATGCAGCCAGCAAGCACAGGGTTTTCTCTGCCTCTGAGAACTGTAGGCTATGTCCAGGATACCACACCACCCTAGTTTTATGCTACAACTGTGATTCTCAACCATTAGCATGCATCAGAATCACCTAGAAAGGGTTTTAAAGCACAGCTTTCTGGGCCCCATCCCCAGAGTTTCAGATCCTGGAAGTCTGGGGTGGGGTCTGAGATTGTGCATTTCACACAAGTTCCCAGGTGATACCAGGACCCGTTTGGAGACCATGTACTTGAGTTGCACTAAGACTGACACTTCCATTTCCACGGGCCCCACCCCGCCCGCCAGGCTGAACATTTACAAACAATACACACTTGTTCAGTCTCCTCCCACGGCTGCAGCCCTATCTAATGGTTCTGCCCAATTAAGGTGACTCTCCCATGCTACAACATAATCAATTGCCCCATTAACAGATGGCTGAGGATTCAGGCTGGCCCCCTTCCCGAGATAGCCTGCCGCTGTGCTACACCAAGTTCCCCCAATCCAGAGTGAGCAGAAGAATCCGCGAGGAGTTTCCAACCACCAACCTGACAGCGAACCATTCCTGAAATGCCCCCCATCACACCAGCTTTGCCAGGGATTGCTGGACCCCCAGAGTTCCACAATTTAGAGCAGGGGGAACCCCCAAGGAAGCCTACACCCTTGGTCTCCTCCTCCATCCATCCCCAACTTCCAGGGCTTTAATTCACTTCCAGAAGCAGCTGGCACTTTCCTGCTGCAGGTACAAAAGCCTATAACATCCATTCCGCGGGGACAACCACTCCTACATAATGTATTGAGTCCTTGGCTCAGAGCAGGTGGGGTTGCCTCCACCTCAGAAAGGGCAAGGCAGCTGCTCATAACAACAGGTGTCTTCCAGCAAGGCAGCCGTCTGGGCTCGGCAAACCTCCCGGGACACTGAGCTGCTCACTGGAACACGGCCAAAGTGAGGAAATGGGACCTCAACTAAGGATCCAGGCCCAGGTGCTCATTAACCAAGAAAGTAACAGAGTGGGCTTAAGAGCATGGCCGTGTGGTCAGAGGCCAGGACCCACGGTCCACTCACCTCAGGCTAATTGTGTGGCCTTGGGAAATTCAGTTAAGTTTTCTGTACCCCAGTTTTCTCACCTGTAATATGGAGAAATAATGATACCTGCCTCATAACTCTGTTGACAAGAATAAAAAAAGATGCCTGTGAAATGCTTAACAGAGCACCTGGCACAATAAATGTATGCTGCTCTCACTATCGTGATCAAGGGAAACCGGGTGGCCCGACACCTGACTCAAACTGCCACATTTCAAAGGCCTCAAGGAGGGACCTCAGATTCAAGAAGGACCCTGTGGACACCAGGCTGGACGCCTCTTTGACCAGCCCTAGCGCCCACTCACTCCTCATCTAAACGCCAGGAGCTCGGCCAAGATCCGGCCTCTGGCTGATGCACTTGGCTCCTCGTACACAAGGCCCCTTTTGTCGTTTTCTAGGTAGTTCATCTTGGCCTCTCATTAACGTCCATTTTAAGCCACAATGCCGGCTCTAGCAACATGCTCCTGCTGACTTCAACGCTTTCCCATTTCTGACATCACTAGAACGTTCCTTGGAGCCAGGAATTTTGTCCCAAAGCCAGGGATCAGCCAGAGATTTTTTTCCTCTATCACCATAGGACCGAGACACACCCATCACCTGGCCCTGACAGGAATCTGCCAGCTGAAAACCAAGCTAAGGAATCTTCAAGGAATTTTTCTCAAACTATTGGAAAGGAGCTGACCTCTGAAGTTTGACTGGAGGGACCTGAAATGAAACAGAACTCTAAAACCTGCTCCCAGCTATCCATTTCAGAAAATCCTGTTTTCTTGCCCTCACCTCAGTGGTATACAACTCAGAGAAGACTTGGACTGTTTAATAAACCTTAGGTTTGCAGGAAACAAAGACCCGTTCCAACTATGGTCAGGATAAGGGCTTGTTGAGAGGACAGGCTGGGACCACAATGCAATCAGCAATGGAAGTGGCCACAGCCTCTTTTTCATTCCTTCCTGGGGGCTTTACTTTCTGTGCGGTGCTCCATTCTCCCCTTTCTGCTGGTCACCATCTCCTAACCTAAGTTAAATCATGATCTTTGAGCTCAGCAACACCCCCCACCCCCACCACCCCCACCAACAACAACAACAACTCGGTTTCCCAATTCCAAACTGCCAGGGAGCAAAACCATCAGCCTGACTCATCTTTTTTAAGCTCTAGACTGCAGGCCACGGCATGGCTGGGCAGCCTGGGTGCTCACACCTGACACATCAAGGCATGGTTATGAGATGGGGGTGGCCGAGTCACAGGATACAAAACAGGGCTGCTGTCCATTCAGCAGGGTGATGGGAAGGGCTGCTCAGAAGAGAGTGAGGCTGAGCAGGGAGGGGGACAAAAAAACATCAAACTCACGTGCCAGGCAGAAACCAGGCCAGCAGAGCACTTCCCCCCTCAGACCTGCGCCAAAACCTTAGATCCGTGATAAGCAAAACAGCAGCCAAAGGACAAGTGTGAAGAGTGGAGCCTGGTTCCAGGGCTTTCCAAAAGTGGGCACAGTTTCCAGCTGGGTCACATTCATTTCTCAACTACAAACATTTTCAAATGTCCATTGCTCTGGGTTGGAGGAGCTATAAGGTAGTCCATGTTTTTCTTAAATGTGCAGGCAGCACTCAATCCATGTTTCAGAATGGACAGTAGGAAAGGATGGAGTGGGAAGGTATCAGATGTAACAGCCACATCTGCCACAGGTTGGAAGTGGTTCAGAAGCCATCCCTTCTCCTCCTTGATCTGGGCAGGAAAGGAGGAGGGAATGGGAAGAAAATGACTCCAGTAATGTCTCTAAGAGATAATCCTGGGTCACGAATATCCCTGGGGGCAGGGGGGCTTGTCAGGGCCAGCACAGCTCTTCTCACCAAGTAAGGGGGAGGCAAGACTGTAAATACCCACCCAGTAAATACCCAACCAGGAAAGAAACCCCCTTTCTCCTACGCCCTCTTGCCAGCCTGTCTACCAAGCCTTCGGCACTTTAGATGTGGTCAGAAGCCCCAGCGGTGCCAAGAACAGCAAGAGGAGAAGCAGAGGGAAAGGCGCAGCATGCCAGTGGCCTCGCTCTCCGGGTTGAGCTAAGGCATAACCAAGCACCACCCCAGCTGCTGGGCATGAGGGTTTGGAGCAGTCACAGGAACCGTGTGGGCCACCTGCAAAATCCTGCCACACAGCCTTGCAGAGTTAGGTGGAAGCCAGAAGAAGTGAGAAGGGGGAGAACGGGGAGAATAAATGCCAGTGCGCGGTTGAGCTGCGTGAAAGAAGGTCTTCTCCGGCCCCCTAGCTAAAAGCAGTGGCAGCCTCCTGTGCTGATTGCGCATGCATGCCACTGAGCAAACAGGCCGGCCCGGGGCCGAGGCCCGCTGGATAATTTATATGCTGGCATTGGCATTCACAGAGCCGTGGGCCGAGTTCAGAGGAAAGCGCTGGAGAACAGTCCTAGACATAAGCAAGCTGCCACACTTCTGCAGCTTCCGGTGGGTGGGGCGGAAAAGTCTTCTAAGGCAATCACGCCGAGTGGTGCCAAAACTTGTGTGTGCGTGACACACCACGCCCACTGCCTATGACACACCCTCCTGCCCTGAATCCCAGCCACCCCCTCGCCTGGTAGGCTCCTTTAAGACCAGGGGGCTGTCACCACCTGAGGGAGGCTTGAGCTACATTCCCAAATCGGGCACGGTGACCTCCGTGGTGGTCCTCTGATAACCTACGGCTGCCGTCATCGGCAGCTTCCAATTCATCCATCTGTTCCCAGCAGTTCTTCCTTAGAGAGCTTTGTCCAAGCTCTCAACAACGGCAGTCCTCCCGTTACATTCAAGCAGCTCGCTACGCCTCCCCTTCGCAGCTCTACCCCAGTTTGTACTCAGATTTTTCAGTTTTTTGGTCCCTTTCCCTCTTCCGATCCCCACAGCTCCATGACGAAGGGGACTTCTTGCCCCTTTTTATCACTGCGCCAACCACAGTACCTGGCCTGCACTGAAACGCAACAGATAATTTTTAAAATGAATAAATGAGTCCTACTACAACATATTATGGTCATATTTATTGCTCTTTCTTTCCAACTAGACTGTGAGATCCTTTAGGGCAAAGACGGTGTCTGGTCTTTTCTCCCTCACACAACTAGAAGAGGGGTGGGGTCAAGCGTTTCTGGCACCCTCGGGCAATTATTTCCCGTCACCCAGATGAACCAGACAATTTACCTCATTTTGTTCTTTCATAGTACTTAGTATCATTCCTAACCCGTAACAGGTGTTCAGTGTCTATTTTCAGACGGTTTACCTTTTAAGAAGCCCACACCTAAGACTGGGAACATGTACTCTATGCTAAACAGTGGCAAGCTGGCCTCTGAGTGATGGTGACACAGCCAAGCAGTCCATCATGGCCACTAGACACAAAGGCAGGATTTACAGCAGACGGAGGCTGCCCAGCACTGGGAGACCTGAGTGCTCATACCCGTCCCACACTTTCTGGCTGGGTGATATGGGGAAATCATCAAGCTCCTTGGCGTACAGTTGTCTTGTCTCTAAAAGTGAAGGAAAGTTCCCCCGGCCCCCAGGCATCAAATCGACTTTCCCACGTGTGGTAACTATTATATAATAAATACAGCAGTTAGTCACATAGACCTGAGTGTGAATCCCACCTTCTCCGAATTTCAGCTGTATGACCTTGGATAAGGTACTTGACTGAGACTCGAGTCTCCGTTTCTGCATCTGTAAAATAGGGCTAATAATAGCTTACAAGGACAGAATAAGATGATGCACAAAAAAGACTTTGCAGCTAGCCGTGTATTGGTGGCAGTAGGTTATCATGGAAAGATCGTGTGTTTGGACTTAGAAGATCTACTCTGGCTTGCTGGGTAACAATAGACAAGCTAGGTTCTAAGGTTCAGTTTCCTCACCTGGAAAACGGAGAAACAAAACTGTCTCTCCTCGCTTTGGCCACACTCACTCCCATCAGGAGACACATACACTTACTGTTCCAGGGTGGTCCCCTCCCCAGCTCTTCCGTGGCTGCCTCATCATTCAGGTCTTAGCTCAGACGTCATCCTCTTCGCTCGGCTTTCCCTGCACTTCTCCAAAGTGACCCACCTGCCCTACACTTGATTTCTTTCCCGGCAGTCACTTCTGTCTGAAATCATCTCATTTTTGTTTTTATTGTCTATCACCCTTCTCACTAGAATCGCAGCAATAGGAGAGCAGAAAACCTGGTCTACCCTCTTCTCTGCTGTATCACCAGAGCCTAGAATGCTACCTTACACACATTAGGTGCTCAACAAATACTGAATGAATGCATGCATGCATGAATGAATGAATGAATGAATGAATGAATGAATACCCTTCAGGATCATGGTGAAGAAACAAGTGAATAATGCAAATGAAAATGCCTAGCACAGAGCCTGGTTGAGTTAATTTTCTTTACTTTCCCTGGGAACTAATTTTTTAAGAACTACAGTCCTTAAACATTCTCTCAGTTTGAAGTTTAAAACTTGCTTAAATTAAACCATAATTAACCTTCCCATGTAGATCTCTACCAAGTGCTTCTTAACACCTCCAGAACGTCTGAGCAACTGAGCCTCACAGGATCCCCGGAGTGCTCCAGAAGACAGGTCATCAATTGAGCTACTTCTGCATCTGCACACGTTGCAGATCAGACACAAAGACAAATGGCGCTCAATCCAGTGCCAAGGGGTCCGCGCCAGCTGGGGTGTGGATTGCAGACTGGGCCCCTGAGAGGGCTCAAGTCTGAAATGCAGGCCCAGTCGGGTGTGACCAGGATGCGGGCCGAGGTATCTCCCCTAGGTTGCTGGCGCATCCTGCCCCACTCTGCAACTGCTGTCCCCTCCACTTTGTCATTCATCTCTGGGCCCCTCCGTTTATTCTGGGACATCTCTGCTATCCTCTCCCTAATCCACCCAACTTGGGTGGCTTTCCTCTGTGTCTGTCCCTTCTCCTGCCAGATGCAGCCAGACTATCCCAGGTCAAGTCCTGATTCCCAGGGGATAAAAGGGGCAATGACCTCACCTCGTCCACATATTCTAGCATCTACATCCTGAGCCATTGAGCCACAGCTGCCAGAGCTCACAGAAGTTGCACATCAGAGGTCAAGAGGCTGACACTGGTGGCTGTCAGGACTTGGTCACACCAATGCGCTAAGCTTCCGCTCTAGATGCCGGCCAGAACGCACAGCCCGGACCCTCTCCTAACTGCTGGGCAAGGGATGAGAAATGCCAGATGTGAAACTTCATTTTAAATGTCAAAGGAAAAGTCTGTTGTTCTCTACACTCAGATACCACACTGCCTATCAAAATGCTCAAGCAAGGGCACGATGGGATTAATCTGTGGTTCTGACCATTGCGCTCAGCCCAGTGCACCCAGAAAACACTTCCCACAGGGAAGGAACGGACTGATATGGGTCGCACATCATGCTCCTGGCCCACACCCAGCTTGCGTCATCTCCCTGGGCGAGAGCATGAGCAGAGCCTCCTTTCCATCCCCACAGGCAGAGGAGACTTAGCCTGAAAACCAGCTACAGACAATAGGCACTGTGATACCAAGTCTAGCAGAACAGGTTGGGTGAGGCAGGGGGAGACACACAGAGGGTAGCCCTCAAGCCACCACACATCAATGGCTCCAGTGCTTAAGGAAAGGGCTTTCCAGGCATGGGCTCACAGGTGACCTTCATCTCTGTCTTCTAGATAGTGCAGCTGTAACCTTGACCCCTTCAGTCCCACTTCTGCTTGATACTCAAGTTTCTTAGTGAAATAGAGAATGATTCTGTTTACAGGACAGGGTCCTGTACCCTTCACTCCAGCAGAGCCCTGGACAAGCCTGTGCTTCCTAAAGAGCACTTGCCAGACTCTCCGGGATCCCTTCATTTGGTGCTGTTCCAGCCTCCCCACCTCAACTTTACTGTTCCTTAAGCTATATTGTGTCCCTATGTCCAACCTGACCAAACTGTTGTGTGACTTGATGCCATCCTTAACCTGTTTGAGCCTCAGTTTATGTAACCTTAGAATGGGTGGTTAAATTAGACAAGCTCCAAAGTTTCATTTTAGCACTAATGTTCCATAATTCCATAGTTATTTGGAAGAGTATCAGCTGGAGCCGTCTGCAACAATGATCTCCACTTGTTAAACTTGATCTTGACCTATGTGCCTTCCTGGGTCCCAAGCGGAACAGACTTTCTGAGGTTTCCCTTAGCTTGGTAAATACTCTACAAATTTCTTCTCCCCAGATTCTTATTCCATATACAGGTGGGGGATCAGCAAGGTAGGAGGCATTGGGAAGATTGAGGAGAAATTGGGAAGTACTGGTAAATGGCAACTTTTGTAAGGAAGAGAAAAATGCTCATATTCAGACTCAATGGCTGACACTTCTCAGAGCCTCCGCTTTCTGAAATATGTGAAATCTACCCTACCAACCTGGAGCCACACCACACTCTTGGGAGAGGAGATCTGATACCAAGCTTCTGAGGGCTACTCACGTCACACCCTGGGAGTCATCCTCCACACTGACCTCTCCCTCATCCCATATCCAATTTATCCTCCAATTCTGGTCAATGGTACCACCAAAATATGTCTCAACTGCCAGCTCTCCCCCACGCCACTGCCCATACTCCCATCTCTGGCATGTAGCACAGTGTCTGGACCCAGCCGGTGCTCAATAAAGATTTGTTGAATGAATGGAGTCCAAGAGGACTTCTTTCTCCTTGAGAACTAGAACTGAGAGATGGGTTATTTTTGCAGGGCAATGGTGAGTTCAGCATTTCCTACCCAGCTAAAGCATAAATAAGTACCTCAACCCCAACCCTGTACCACCACTGAATTAAGAATCCTTCTCACCCTCCCTCCCACTCAGGTCTCAAAAGACTCAAGAGTGACAATGAAACCACAGGCATCTCCTCACTCTGCAGATAAGATCTGAATGCAAGGATCAGTTTAACATCTGAACAGCACTAATTCCCAGGACAGCCATCTCCTGTCCTTAGGCAGTATAACAATATCCAAAAAATACATAGCCTACACACACACACACACACACACACACACACACACAATCATGCTTGGGCAGCAGAAAGTAGCGGGGCTATAACTCAGCTCCCTCTTCTGAGGCCACATGGCACCACCCCTCCAGGACTATTAAGAGTCTGTACCTCAGTCCAAGGGCCGGCTGGAATGGTGTTGATGAATGCAAAGGAAACCCTCCTACCCCGCCAGCCCCCCTCACCATGGCCAGATCCTCAGAGTTTGTACACAGCTTGAAGAGGAGTAGGGATGATTTAACACCCCCTGCTCACCCCCAGTTTCTGGAGCTCTACATCCATCTGCAGGGAATCACTTGCTACAAAAGTCCTGAGCTGCAGACTCATGTGGGTGGCTGTCTCGCTTCCCTGCCATGTCCATCTCAAGGTTTTCCTCATCGTTTCTCACTGTTGGCGCAGCCTCCAAACTTCCAATGCCATCACACCAGCTTCGGATATGTTTAGGAGTCAACCTCCCTGTGAAAGACACAGAACCAGGCTCTCACAGCCCATTTGGCCACACAGCGGAGCAACGCCGGGGGTTGGAGGATCCCACACAGGGTCCTCCCCTGGAAAGTCCCAGCCTTCTCCCTCAGCTTCATCAAATGCACTTCCACATTGGCCCACCCGCCCTCCGTTCTCACTGACCTGGAAGCATGGTTTCATCACGGTTGTGTGGTTAAGCTCTGCAGTCAGACAACCCAAGTTCAGATCATGTACCACTCCCAGGGAGTAGACCTGGGGAAGCCACATGACCTCTCTAAGCCTCCATGCTCTGGCCTGTAAAACGTGAGTCACAATGCCTGCCTCACAAGATTGCTACGAGAATTCAACGAGCTAACTACTGGACGTAAAGCTCCCAGCACAGAGTACATAGTCCTTCAACTGCTATCAGTTTTCATGTTCCTGACACAGCCTTACACACCCCACGAGTTATGAGTCTGGTTGCATTGAAACACAGTTCTCATGGCCTGAAAGAAAGTTCCATCCAGGTAAATGCTTTGAAAAATAAGCAAAAAAAGGAAAAGTAAATTGCTCTTGGACCTTTCCTGAGGGGTCTCTGTCTTCCTTTTTCAGACCCTTATCTGGTTAGAAACAAAATGCTTTGCTAATACAGTAGCCCTCCCTACTCACGGTTTCACTTTCTGTGGTTTCTATTACCCATGGCCAACCGCGATCTGAAAATATTAAATGGAAAATCCAGAAATAAACAATTAACATGTTTTAAATAGTGTGCCATTCTGAATGGCATAATGAAATCTCTTGGCCTAGATGTGAATCATCACTTTGTCTGGCATTTCCACACTGTATTTTTTACCTCCCCACCCATTGATCACTTCGTAGCCTTCTCAGTTATCAGATCGGTTATCAGATGGAGAAGCCACATTCACATAACTTTTATTATAGCAGTGTTATAATTGTTCTATTATTAGTTATTATTATCTCTTACTGTGCCTAATGTATACCGTATTTCCCCATGTATAAGATGCACCCTTTTTCGAAAAATTTGGAGTCTAAAAACTGAGTGCGTCTTATACAGTGGTTGTAGATTTTTTTACTTGCACTTCCTGCTTTTTCGTGCTTGTTGTCTTTGCGCTCATTGTTTCGCACTTGTTACCGGTATATTACAGTAGGTTACATTTTGCCACGTTCTTCCCAGAAATGGCTCAGAAAAGATTTTTGTACAGGGCTGAATTCAAGTTAAAAGTGATCCAGTTTGGGGCCGGCTGAGTGACACGTTGGTTAAGAGCTGGCTTGGGACGCCAGAGGGCCCCGGTTCGGATCCCACATATGAGGGCCAGTGACACTGCCCTCCATAGCTAAGATGCTGAACAACAGCTCAACCTGGAGCTGGGCTGCCATGAGTCGCCAGCGATAGCAGGTGGGTTGCCATGGGCTACCATGTGTAGCCAGCAGCCAGCGTGAGTGGCTAGCAGCTGCTGTGAGCAGTCGTCCAGAAGCCGGCGACTGATCTTTCTCGCCCGGAAAGAGCCCAATGATGGTGCCAATTTGGGCCAGTGAAGCAACGTCCTCCACAACTAGACTGAAGAACAAAAGGATAGCAACTTGTCTGTTCCCCTTCCCCCAATTCCCCAATAAAAATCTTTAAAAAACAAACAAACAAAAAACATTTTTTAAAAAAAAGTGATCCAGTTTTCAAAAGTGAATGGAAATCGTGCTGCTGAACCTAAGTTTGGTCCTCCTCCAACTGAGGAAACAATCCGAGACTAGCTATGAGAAGAAGAAACCCTACTGAAAACGCCACGGCAGAAGAAGGCCATGAGAGGCAATATATGAAGACAGTGATTCGTCATCAGACACAGATGAGGACAAGCTAATGGTTGGGAGTTTTGACAGCGATGAGGAGTCGTATGAATTTTATGATGAATAAAACTTGAGTTGAATAACTTTATGCAATACATTTTTTTTCAAATTTTGGACCCCAAAATTAAGGTGTCTCTTATACATGGGAGCGTCTTATACATGGGGAAATATGGTAAATTAAACTTTATCATAGGGATGTATGTATAGGAAAACATACTATGTAGAGAGTTCAGTACTCTCCAGTTCCAGACATCCACTGGGGGTCCTGGGATGTATCCCCTGAGGATAAGGGGGGACTACCGTATACAAGAGCGAGTCACTGATGGGAGCCAAATTCTTCCAATTCCTAGTCACACCCTTTCCACCACACAACACTGCTGGTTATCACTGTCATTTTGTCACCCGTTTCTTTAATGATACCCTTCATTTGTAGAATGCCCCTCCCAATTCATCCCTCTCCCCAAGAAAGAAGCCCTGTGATTTTGAGGAAAGCCTGAGGGGTAGGCAGGAAGATGGTAACAGTGGTTCTTTCTGGGTTTCTGGGAGGTGGGATTCCAGGTGATCTTTATTTTCTTCTTTATGCAGTTCTGTTTCCTTGATTTGGGTTGTGTGGTTTTTTTTCTTCTCCTTTAGCAATGTACATGGCACATGTATCCCTTTTGAAAATGAGAACAAATGTAAAGCTATTTCCAACAGCTCCAGGCCTCTTTATGAAAGGGAACTAAGACGACAATACATTCTCATTTGACCCTCAAGGACGAGTCGAGAAGGGGCCCACTGTACCAAGCAGCCTGAATGGCGGACACTCAGCTAGCAGGTGTTCACTGGGAGCTCCCCCAATGCGAGGTGTCAAATGTGAACAAAACAAAGTCCCAGCCAGCCCTCAGGGCAGTAAGGGCCTATTCAGGCAGGCAGACAATAAGCAAAACAAACACACATGTGATATGTCAGATGGTGTTAGGTGCTATGAAAATTAAGTAAGGCAGGGGGATGAGAGTCCTGGGGAGGGAAACGCCACTCTGGAAAGTGTGGTTGGGGAAGGCTTGAGCAATGAGGTTCATTTGCGCAGAGACCTGGGGAAAAGCAACAGCCATGACAAAGGCCGGGAGGTTGGATGGGGAATCACAAGTTCAAGGAGCAGCGAGGTAGCCAGTGTGACTGAGGGGAGGGTGGGAAGCTGCGGGGGTCCGATCTGGGGGGGCCTCCCAGGCCATACTTGAGACTCTGGGCTCACTTTGAGTGGCATGGGAAACCACTGGAGCCTTCTGAGCAGAGGGATGTAACTTGACTTTTGTTTTAAAGGATCATTCCAGCCTGCTGTGTGGAGAGAGAAAAAGCGGATGGAGTCAAGAGTGGAAGCAGGGGTCCAATAAGGAGGACGCTGCACTAACCCAGACGAGAGGTCGTGGCAATGGTTTGGACCACAGGAGTGAGAAATATGGTCATGTTCTGGGTCCATTTTTTAAGGCAGAGCCTACAGGCTTTGCTGATAGACGAAACGTGGGCTGAGAAGAAAGGCGTCAAAACCAGCTCTAAGTGTGTTAGGTGCGAGCAACTAGGACGATAGCCTTGCTGCTTCTAAACCAAGAAGCCTGGGTGGCAGTGGTCAGGGTGGGAGGTAAAATTAAAAGCTGCTAAAGCATGTAAAATGTGACTGAATCAGTATTAGACAAGCAGGTGGAGAGCTATCGATCTAGCAGGTGGATATACAAACCTGAGTTCAAGTGAGAGGTCCGCATCAGACGTATAGTTCTAAGAGCACTAAACCAGGTGCTCTTGTTACAATTCCTCATTTAATATCCCCAACCACTCTGTGGGGTGTGTGTGACTTTATTCCTTTTTTGAAAATGACAAAGCTGAGACTCTGAGAGGGGAAGTAACTTGTCCTAAGTTTGTACACACAGAACAGACTCATTTACATTTGCATGTGGGTCACTCTGATTCCAGAGCCCAAGCCTATGTCTCAGGCCTTAAGAAATCTAGACATAATAACCATAAAACTAATAACTCAGTGAACATGGTAGCCTGCACCTTCCCCATTCAGCCAGCTGAGCCCACCTACTTACACAACCCGCAATTATTCTTGTTGCCTGAGCGTCTGCGGGATCCAGGCCCCAGAGTGATGTCTAGCTCTTCCGCATGGGCTTCTGCCTTGGTTTCCTGATTTGCTCCCTAATCCCCCAAAGTACCTGACATTAGGCTCTAAATACCAGCCTACAGCACTGTGGCCCTAATGTCCCATTCGTTATTGCCAGTTCCTGTCTGGGCGGACACTCCAGGTGTCTGCTCAACCTCTGAGAGGTAACCATGTGCTTGAAGATGCCATGACCTTGATCTCAGATGGCTGTTTGAACCTCGATCAAATCATTTGACCTCTAAGCCTCAGTTTCCTCAACTGTTAAAGGGTGGGAAGGAATTAGAGTAGAATCTTTTGAGTCTGCGAACTATGTAGAAAGGGCAAGTTTTTCTACACACAGATATTTTACAGTGGAAAAGGCTTCAGTCCTATTTTGAATCCTGGTACTCACTGGCTGAGGAGCCATGAGCAATTAAACCCTCCATCCTGTTCCTCCATCTCTAAAAGAAGGGTGACAATATCAACCCTACCGGAGTGTGGGTAGCACAATGATACGGTACATGGGTTAGTTTACGTACACACGGGCTAGTTTACTGAATAATCACTTTAGAAAAGTCCAAGAGTACACAGTGAGCCCAAGGTCCCCAACTCCCCTTCCTCCATAGCACACATGACATGTTCTAGAATGTTCCACTCAGCCACCTGACAATTTCACTCACCTCCTGCCTTGACCACATCCCCAAAGACCCGAGATCCTAACAGCTCACCTTTCCACTCAGCCCTCATCTCATTTCTTCAACTCGTACTCCCAAGAAAACCTTTACAGAGACATTGGGAGTGAACGAGAACGATAAAACTAAAACCTCCTTGCTTGTCCTATCCATCACCAGAAGCAGAGGCTTACTATTACCAGAATCTGACTGACACAAAATAAGATTAACACCATCGTTATTTTCATGGCCATGGCTCATTATTACTGTACTCCAGGCAGAAGCACAAAGTGGCATGGAGAATAGAGTGTGGATCTGGCATCAGACCATGTGGGTTCTAATCCTGGCTGTACCAACTACTAGTTAGATGACCTTGCACAAGTCACTGGATTCTAAGCCTTCTTCCACTACGATTATGCCATTACATCTGATTTATAGATAATGACATTTAGGCTCAGGAGGTAACATATCCACTCAGCTGGTAAATAATAGCATATGTAACCCCGAAGTTCATGCTTTTCCCACCACATCTTGATACTCAGAGCAGGTTTTAAAGTCAGAAAATACTACATTTGCTTCTCAGTTGCTGAGAGGACGTGGGCAAATTATTTAGTCTCTCTGAGATTCCATTTATCTCATCTATAAAGCGAAGACACCTCTCCCTGCCTCCTGGACCACTATGGGGATCTGGACAGCACATGAACAGTCCGGGTACAGAGTGTGCATGAAGCAGCCCCTCAATGACTTGGCGCTCCATTCTCACCACTGCCTCAGGAATCATTCAAAATAAGAAACATCCACATACCCTATGTGGTCCTGGATCTGGTAGCTCGTCCATAGTTGTTCTCTGAAACTTAAAAGCCAAGTGCCCAGACCATCTGGCTATGAACGACAAAGCTAATATTCAAACACAACTCTTTTGCCCCAAGTCTAGAGTTCACCCAAGCCAACTTAGAGCAGCTCAACCATCCTGAAACCTGAGAGCGCTGTGCTACCACC
This sequence comes from Hipposideros armiger, assembly GCF_001890085.2. Taxonomy (NCBI): domain Eukaryota; kingdom Metazoa; phylum Chordata; class Mammalia; order Chiroptera; family Hipposideridae; genus Hipposideros; species Hipposideros armiger. Next base: position 343,844 of record NW_017731449.1, on the reverse strand, counting down.
AGCAGCCTGCTTCCTTTATCCTCCTGCTGCAGCTCAATTTTCAGCTACCTAAACAGATTCCCACACAGGAGGGCAATCGCCAAGTCAGAAAAGCCCACTTTTGCCAGCTCAGGGTGGACCCCCTAGTAAAGAGGCTTCTACCCCATTTCAGGGAACAGGAGAAAAGAGTATCCTATTGACTTAAAGACATAAAGCAAATTAATTTTCCAAACACAGTCCAGTGCACCTAATGCACCAGCGAGGGGCAGCTAAATACAAGTGGAAGCTAGCACAGCAGTTCTGAAGCCCTCAGATCCCTGAGGTCATGACGATGTTGAGAAGGCACCTATCAATCAAAGCTGATCCTGGAGGAGCCATGCATGGAGATGCTGCCAAAAGAATTAAAAACTCAGATCCATAAAGCATGAACTCAGGTTCCTGTACCTCAGGCTCTGCCTGGGACACCACAACGCCCTTGAGAAGTATTTTGCAAGAAGCACCAATCCTCGGGCTCCCCTAATAGACCCTTAGCCCTTTTTCTCTGAAGAATCACCAAACCACGGGAGGAAAATGTTGACAGATGAAGACTGGCACAGTCCTCCACAGTTACCCTCTTGCTCTGCCTTTCCTCCTTCCTGTCCATTTGCCAGGATGAGTCAGATGCACCCACATGGGCCATATTCTGGATTTGGCCCAACGACCCACAATCAAAATGAAGCTCAAGACTTTTGTTCAGTGGCTGGGGGAAGAGAAGTCCTCTATAGCTCTTAAGGGTGAGGTGTGCGGGCCTGAGCTCTAGAGCTTCAGAGCCATTTTACTACCACGGTCAGAGCCAACCTGAGGCCCTGATAACATTGGACACCCCTAGACTGAACCAAAGTTGAGGTCCATTCTCTAAAATGTTGGTTGTGTGAACCCAACCCCCTCGCAAAAAGAAAAAAAAAATCACTCTATAGTTAAGCCAGACTGAGTAGGGATTCCTGTCACAGGGATCATCCTAACTGAAATACCTACCAATCCAGGTTCTTCAAAAACTTGCCTGCACATCCCTCTCCAGTCACCTCTCTCACTCAGCCCTCCACCCATGTGCTATAAAGGTCAATCTCCTGTATATTGAAGAGAGTTCCTTATTTTCTTTCCTTTCCTCGTGCTGTTTCCTTGGCCCATCATCCTTAGTCCTGCTCCCGATCTGCTGATGTCATACTTTATGAATTCCACTTCTGCAGTGAAGCCTTCCTCACACTGCCTTCCCTGGCAGGAAGTAAGCAACCCCACTAAGGAAACCCCTTCGTCTACATGGAAACCCCATCCTTTCCCTGGAAATCCCCAGGATCCCGTCTATTCTGGATCCAGGCTTCTAGCTATGATTACATACATTCATGTCCTTCACTACAGAATGTCAACGATTGCTTTTCTTGGTATCCCTGCACTAAATACAACGTCCTGGGAAAGGAAGTAAATTTGCAAAACTGAATCCGTGGAAGCCTGCACCTGACAAGCTTGGTCTGTGAGGAGTGTTGGTGTTGCAGAGGGAATTTTTCTTTCTCACCCCTCAGTCCTCCATGGAACCACAGATGTGTATTGGAGAGATACGCTGTGGACAAGGAAGTGGGTAGGGAACCAGCAAATCAAAACTGTATCGCAAACGTCCTTTAAACATGGTATCCAAACTCAAAGAAGGCCACTGGCATCCCTTCATCTGCCCAGCAAGGGCTCTCTCTGAACTCCTTCTATCAAATCCACCCCCAACCATCATGCAACTCTCCCTAGCTCAGCTCCCCAGGTTCCAGTCCCAGCTGTGCCATCAACCACTTGTATCCTTGGGCAAGTCATTTAACTGCTCCTGGCCCTCACCTCCACATTAAAGAAACTGGACTAGCCATGCTCTAATGTTCTAGTCACTCTCTAAGATGCTAGGGTTCTGTATGGGAGCATGGATTCTCTTTTTTCCAAACCCCTCATTTGGAGAAAATCCCAGACTCTATTATTAAATAAAGGGTTGGCATTTTTCCCACCCTCTAAACTTTCTTCTGTCGTTTCCTTATTTCCTAGGTAAAGGGGCACACTTTCTCTCAAGGACGCTAACGTGGTGCCTGCCTTAGATCCCAAGGAGAAAGAAGGTCCGCAATCCTTCCTGCCTTCTTAAGACATAAGACCTAAGATGCCAGACTTTGCCAACTGCCTCATTATACCCAAACTCTAAATCTGGAAGCTTGGTGGCATGAGTGGTTGCTGTGGAAAAGTGTTCATGATGCATCTTTAAATGAAAAATCAAGCTAGGGCGACAGCTTCCAAAATGTAATTTCAGTGCCTGGCACGGAGTGGTTGCTCAATCAGTCCTCGTTAAATGAGTGAATGAATTTCTTTAAAAACTAAATAGCAAACCCTGGCTTTTGGGTGTTTAGAAATTAAGCTGGAAAGACAGATATCAGAATTTCCCATTAGTTATTTCTGGAGGGGGAACTTACAGGTGACTTTTTATTTTTGTTTATGGTGTTTTTCTAAATGTTCTATAATGAACATACATTATTCTGTAATAAGAAAATTAAGTCACTTTTATAAGGAGTTAACTGTTGTAAAAAATAAAATAAGTAACCACACGCATACAAAAAAAGAAAGAGTGACTGTCATCCAAAATCCACAGCCCACACACAAGCCAACCTTCTCCACTCCCACACATCCCGCCCCTTTCTCAAAGAAAGCTCCCCGCCTTCCTTTTTGTCTTGATTCCAAGAATCTGGGGATTCAGGCAATTGCCTTCAAGTGTGAGCCTTGTCAGATTCAGAGCCCAGTATTAAGGCGGCCCCCATTACTCCAAGACCTAGACAAAAGCTAGCCCGTCCACTCGTGGCATCCCCCTTGCCAGAACCATCCCATAACCCTAGGAAGAGAAGCCAGGCAGGGCATGGAGAAGCCTCTGCCTCGTGGGGCACCTGTCCACCTGCACAGGTTCCTTTACCTGCAGGCCAGGGAAAGGAGGTTGAAGAAAGGAACTCCCGTGTCTCGGCAAACTTTTCAGGAATTTAATATTTGATCAGTGCCCCGTTCACACATCTCCTTTCTCCTCCCACATCTTCCTGCCTGTCCTCGCGGCTCTGGACCAAGTCCAAGCCTGAGTCCCTGTCCTTCTCACCTCACCTCACATCTGCTAAGTGGAGATCAGCTCAAGGTGGGTGGGGGACCTCACAACTTGGGGGCAGGGGTGGCCACAGGTGAACACACAGGGAGAGTGTTTAGAACGACACCAGACAGGGGAGGTTAACAGCAGGTGGGGAGGACAGGTGAGGAGAGAAGAGGGGGACAGAGGGCAAACATTTGCTATGAGCTCCTGGGCCAACGGACCTAGAGGAAGGCTGGCCCAGGGCACTGACCAGAGGGACGACAAATGGAAATCCCTCACAGTCACACCACGAAGCGGCAGCCACGTCCCAAAGAGGTCCTTTGAGTCCTCCTTCCTCTGGCTTCTCCCTGGCCCAGAGCAAGCAGGCCTGTGGACTCTAAGGGAACTCTTTTGTCCCCTCTCTCCTGATTGACACTACCCAACAGGTGAGGTCCAAGCAGCCCAGGCAGGACAGAACCCAGAGGGGTCCAGTGTCAGTGAACTTAACCTCTGCAAACCTGCTTCCTCATCTGCAAAAAGGGGATAAGAATTCCCCTCGTTTCCTAGCTCCGGGGATTTAGTGAGATCGTTTTGGTAAAGCATTTCACATGGTGCTTGGCATCTAAGTTCCATACTTGGCCAGGATTATCAGCATTTCCTTAACTTCTCTGGTTTTTCCTCACCCTCGCCTCATCCTTCAGCTCACAGAACTAATACGAATTCTCCCAGGCCACCTTTCCACTCTGAGGAGGGATGTTAGAGGAGGGCCAGACAGATCTGTTTTAGTCCCAGCCTAGGCACCTCTCTGTCCCTCAGTTTCCTCATCTGTAACAAGACAACGATAAGAACAGTATCTGCTTCCAAGGCTCATTGTGAGGATTGAGTGAGGGCCTTTACCATAGCGCCTGCACAGAGCGAGCACTTGATAAATTTTAGCTATCATTTTCCCCCTGACCTTATCATTCTAAATTAAGTCTCCATAATTCCCTGAGCCCCCAGTAGTTTTCCCCCAGAGGGCTCATCATAATTTGTAATTACATATTGATTTGTGTTGTTTACTATTTGCCCTTCCACCCCAGCTTAAATTCCATGAGGGATAAACCACGTGTCTCTCTCGATTGTGGCTGTATTCCCAGGACTGTGCCGGGATATAGTAGGTGCTTAATAAATATCTGTTGGGTGGATAAACGCACGAGTAAATGAATACAGCATTAGCATTGGCCTGGATGATCACCAAGGTCCCTTCCAACTCTGAGAGTCTCCACTATCCTCTATTTTTTGACAGCCTGGAAGGAACATTTAAAACAAGCCCCAGAGAAGCTGTTTCGCCAATCCCCGGGGAAGACTCAGGATGTATGCTGCTGACAGACTTCTGAACGCTCAAGTTGTGCAGAGAGTTACTCTGATTTTTTTAAACCTGAGAAGGGAGCCTGCTGAATTTCCGGGTTGGGATCCTCCTCTCCTCCCTCAGGGCTGCCCACACACAGGGCACTAAACCTGGCTCTGTGGCGGGCAGCAGAGACCCCCGGGCCAGGTGGGCAGGCCTGCCTGTGTCAGCAGCGGGCAGCCCGTCCAGAGCAAAGGAGGCCAAACCTCATGGAGCAACAGGTGACCACAGTAGCCTCTGTCCTCACCTTTTCATGCTTCCAAAGAGAGAATACTTCACATGTGTGCATGGGGCTGGCTTTGGATACCCACAGCCTCACGCAGACACAACAAGTGCTGGCTTTTCATGCAGATTCTCAGGTGCCACCCCGGAACCCCTAAATCAGATCTGTAGTGGGGCCTGAGGATATGCATTTTATAAAAATCCCCCAGATGCACACCAAAGCCTGAAAGCTGCTATTCTGTTGAGAAGAAAACAGGTCACTACAAGCATTGCCCTCCTGGAGGCTGGGTGCGTACGCGTATAACGAGTTACCCTTGCACCTGTAACCTAACTCTGGACACAGAAGCAAACAGCCTGCTGACACCTGCTTTGCAGCAGAGGCTGTTCTGAAACACCAGTTTGCAAAACTGATGGAGTCAATGGAGAGCTTGAAAATTCTCTATTGATGCTAGCTAGGTCTTACTCCTAAAGATTCTGATTCAATTGGTAGGAGGTGCAGCATAAGTTTGGGATTTTAATATAGTGATTCTGATATGCAGCAAAGTTTGGGAACTACTGCTCTACCTTCCCCTCACCACCCAGCTCCCAGCTCACCAGTGCAGACTCCAACCACCACCAGCACCCCAGAAGAGCCTTCAACCGATTAGCGGCTCAGCCAGAGCTGCTGTGGGCTGAGAAAAAAAGGGACAGAAAGAAAGAAAGTGGGGTTCACGATGCAAGACCCTGGGATGTTGGGGCACAGGATCTGGTCAGAAGATGCACCCCAAAAGTCCCAAGTCTTTATCTCCTAGAAGCTATAGGTGACTTGCTGAGCTGGCATCATGTCCTCAGGATGTATGAGGCCATAGAACAGAGCTGTAAGGAGGTCCCCAAGTCCTCGTAACTGAAGCAGGATCCCAGCTCCACCATTTACCAACTCTGCAACCTCAAGTGAGTTAGTGAACCTCCCCAAGCCCTACCTTCCCCATCTGTAAACTGGGAATAACACAACCTAACACTTGTTCACTGCATCCTCACAACTTTATGTACAAGGCATGTAACATAGTTGCCGGCAGGCAGTAAAAGCTCAGTCACCCTTAGCCAACAATAAGAATCAAAGGTTCTTTTGGTTGCTTGTTAGATGCTTCATTCTTTTCTTTTCTTCCTTTAGTGGGCCTTGGACCCTTGTCGGCTATTCTGCCAACCTCAGGCAACTTCTACTCCTCCAGGGCCTCTTTTCTTGTCAAGGTTGTCTAGTTCTTCACTCTTGAACTTGCTACTTAACTTCTCTGAGCCTCAGTTTCCTCATCTCCAAAGTGGGGGTATAAAAGCACTACCACATTCGTTTAAAGAACCAATGAGCTAATTTACGCGGATTGCCAATGCGAGGCCTAACTCAGGGTCACTCTGTAAACCTCAGATGCTGTGGGAGGTGAGAACAACTGTTTCTCCACCATGACCTGAGGTTCAGCAGAGCCCTCGCCATCCGCTCTGGCAGCCAAGGGGCAGAAAGATGACTCCTGAAGGCTCTTGGGGAGCTGGCGTTTCCAAATTTGGAGCCAGGGGAGCAGCGGCCCCGTGTCCCCTCGTCCACCCCGCCTGGAGATGCTGAAGAATGCTGACTCCAGCTTGGGGCCCCTCTCACCAGCTCCCCATCCTCCTCACTCCATTTAGCTTTGGCAATCCAATTCCCTTCCCTCCACCCGGAAATCGATGTTTAATTAACACATTATTGGAAAAATAAACACAGTCTTCAATGGGACTGCAATGAAGCTAATGCAGCGCAGCTTGGGGGCTGAGACCATCCCTTCAGTCAGTAAAACGCTCCTCCCTTTCCTGCCTCTCAACCAAGAAAACGTCACCTTTTCTCCCTGGCATCCTCGGCCTGGGGCGTCCCGGCTTCTTCTCTCTCTGTTTCCTCTCTCCCTGTCTCTAGGCAGAGGTACTACCCATCCCTTCTTATCCTTGATGCTATAACATAGACACGGGGAAGGAGGCATTTGATGTCAGTACATAAATCACTGCTCCATGGGGGAAAGAGGTACCTCCTTCTGAACACCCCCAGCCTCCATCTGTGAGGCTGTAGCTGGTCCCATCTCCCCCTTTTCTCCAGACCAGAACCAGCACTCATCCAACTGAGGGGTCAGCAACTGTCTTACCCTGGCTGGAGTTGGGGAGAAGGCCCAGGGGTGACTGACCAGGGGGAGCTCCAGGGCCCTCTCCAGCCCTCGGACCTCAGAGCGCACCTGAAGACCTCCCACCCCCCCGCCAGAGAATTTTCTCCTCTAGACCCCATTTTAGATGCTCCAACTCCTACCCGCTCTTCTCCATGGTTCTGAGTGGAGGGCCGTGCAAGATCTCAGAAACAGCATGAATTCTGGAGTCACACCCAAGCTTGGATCCAGGGTCAGCTACGTCTCACTGGTGTGATCCTAGACCAGCTATCTAACCCCACTGACCCCTGGTTTCCTTGTCGGTCAAATGAAGACACTACCCATCTGAGGAAATAGAGCAGAACACAATGCTCTGCCAACAGCAATGCTAGATGACTGTCCATTCGCTGAATCTCCCACTGAGGGCCAGGCCCTCCTGCAAGGGCCATGGGGAGGGTGGGCCCATGGAGGATCAGGGCCACAGAGCAAAGTGGAGATAGATAAGCTGCAGGTTCTCTGCCTTCTGCCAACCCACCATCATCCCAAACAACCTAAACTTCTCCTCTGACAAGGTGCCTGAGCAATGAAGAAGGTACCTGAGATACCATGGGAAATGGAGTTTCAAAGTGCCATTCAAAAGGCAACCAGCTATGCCACTGCTGGGCCAGCGGCTTCCTCCCCCTAAGCCCTCCATGCCTCTGACAGACAGGAATACCTTCAGCAGGTCCCAGGGTTGTGAGCCACACTGCTCAGCAAGTGGGTCAGCTCTAAGCATCAAGTTCCCAGACTTGGGGGACCAGAAGGATGGCCCACAGAGCTGTTGTGACACAGTGGTTAAAGACCAGAGGCTTCAGAGCCAGGCCCACTGGGTTTGAATCATTGCCTTCCACTTGCTACCTGTGTGACCTTGGACATGCTATTTAACTTCGTTAGGCCTAAGTTTCTTTCCTGTAATACAGAGATGATAACAGTACCTATACCTCATAGGGTTATGGGAAGATTAAGTGAGATAATGCATGACAAGTGCTTAGCAGAGTATCTGGCACCTAATCAGGGCTCAAATGTTGGCTGAGAGAAGTAGTTATAGTAAGAGTTGTTAAGTTAGTAGTAGTGATGTTGGCAGCAGGACTAGTCAGAAGAGTCAGATCTTAATCTTTTAAATAGGGGCCAAGTGGAAGTATCTGTGGAGAAAGGCTCTACTCTCAGCCACCTTCTTGCCCTAAAATTGGATTTCCCCCTCTGCCATGCCCCTTCCCTCTCTCTATGCCATTAACAGAAAGTGGGTGAAGTCATCTTAAAGAAGGATGACCGTGTATTTTATCATCCAAACCAGGACACTTCTGAGAGTTAATAATTACACTAGGACAAAGGCCTAAACAGGAACTGTCTCTACAAACCAGGGCACCTGGTCACTCCAGCTCAAGGTCACACAGAAATGGCTTCATGCCCTATCTCAAGATCCTGGCAAAAGGTAAGGCTTCCCAGTCCTGAGAATCCACTTTAGTCTAGCCCCCTTTCCCCCTATACCCTGACCCCCACAAAACACACACACACACACACACACACACACACACACACACACACACACACACACACATGGCTAGAACAACCAACCCCTCCCCAATTCAAGGTCAAGTCCAGCCCTAGGGGTGGAGCAGAGGGATTGGTAGGGGCCCTTCACTTACATTTCACAATGTTATGCTCCCCAGCCAGCCTCTGGAAACAGAATGAAACACACTGAGGCTAGTGTCTGGGCCCAAGCCTCCATTTCCTGAGAAATAAGGGCTAAGCCATTCTGGGAGATGCGCAAAGCTCCTAGGTCATCAGGATCCAGACACCAAGTGCGTGGACCTCTGCATGGAGGCCCTGCTCTATCTGAGAGTAATCTTGATGGGCAGGACTACATGGGATTGAGAACCCGGAACACCCCACTGGGGTCTCCTCCTTCAGCACATTCAGAGAATGACCTTAATCAGCACTCAGTGACTCCAGTGACCTTGGAGGATAGCTCTGCAGGAGTCTGCACGTCTGCCCTCTTTAGAGGGACACCTAGACCCACCAACCTCCCCAAGACCCCACTCCCCTCTGACTGAGGAAGGAGAGCTGAGAGGGGACCTCAGGAAGCCACCAGCACCATACCCTTTGAGAGAGGGCGCACATCCCATCGGCAGCACGATGGTGTGGTAAGACCGTTACCTGGGCAGCCAGGACATCTGGATTCCAGCTTTGTCTCTGGATCAAACTTGGCATATGTCTTTGGACGAGGCATTTAATCTCTCTAGGCCTCAGTTTTCTCACCTATATTTGAGGGCACTGAATGAGATGATGGTTCACCTCCCTTTATCTCAGTATAATATAAGAATCACAAACTTGGGCTTTGGAATAACACAGGTCTGAGTTCAAATCCTTGATCTAGCTTACTTTATGTAAGTTTAAGTCTGTCTCCTCCTCTGTCAAGGGCAGGTATTAATAGTATCCGGCATTGAGTTATGTGAACAATTAAATGAGGTACCAAATGTAAAAACAAAACAAAACAAAACAAAAACCTTGGTATAGAACTTGATATAGATTAAGCACCTCAGAAATGATAGCTTTATCACTATTATTGCTACTGCTACTACCATGATGGTGATAATGATTACTACCATGTTTCCCCAAAAATAAGACCGGGTCTTATATTAATTTCTGCTCCAACAATCTACATGTATTCATTTATTCATGTACAAAAATCTACATTTATTCAAACAGTCATGTCTAGCTGACAATCTTAACTGGGGCTTATGTTCGTTTGGGGTAGGGCTTATATTACGAGCATCCTGAAAAATCATGCTAGGCCTTATTTTCTGGTTAGGTCTTATTTTCAGGGAAACACAGTAATATTAGCAGGATTGTGAAGGAGGCAGATCCACTGTGACTGGCATGGAGAGAACCTTTCTACTGAGCTCAGAAAGTTTAGCACTTTGCAATTCCTCTGGCAGATCTGGCACTTGCAGACACAGCCCGAGACAAAGTTCAGCTTTCCCAAAAGACAGGCCCCAAGGTGCTGCAGAAGAAAAGAGAACCCCAACACCAAACACCAAACCCTCATGGTTCCTTTCTCCAATCAACACGCATTTGTTGAGCATCTACTACGTGCTGGGAAATGTCCTAGGCACTGGAAACACTGCAATGAACGAAAACCGGAAAGAGTCCCTGACCTCCTGGAATTTGCATTCTAGATCAGGAGACAGACAAGATCACTTTAGCACTTCAGTATACAACACAGTGTTAGGCAGTGATTAGCTGATTAGAATTAAAGGCAGGGTAATGGACTGGAAAGTGGCCGGGGGTTGGAGTGAGGGGGCTACTTTAGAAAGCCAGCCAAGAGAAGCCTCTGTGAGGAGCTATCACTTGAGCAGAGACCTGAGGGAGGGGGCAAGGAGCAGGCCCCATGCACAGCCCCTGCCAGAGCCCAGTACTGCCACCTGTGGCTGGCCCAGCCACACCGAGGCCTCTGGTCATCTGCGGAGCAGCCAGGACCGGCTTCAAGGGTCAGAGCTGCAGCTCCTCCGCTCTTCCCCCAGCAGCGTCATGCCAGGCGGAGACAGGGCCTGACCACAGCAGAAACGGACGCGCCAGGCCGGCTGTGCATTTCTCATGGTGGCAAGCTTTGGAAGGGTGCTTCTCTCATCCCCTCAAGAGGGTCACATAAGGAGGACGCTCCAGGGGGTCCCAAGAGCACTCTCTTCTCTGCGTTCGGCACAATCACTCAACGCTAAGGCATCATACTCCCCATTTCTCCTCTTTCTCTGGCAATGACGTAACCCTTTCTCCCTAGCTCCCCAAGGTCAACCCCAGGAAGGGAGAGGGACGTCAGCCACGTAGGACAATCAGCACCTTGCTCTGAGGATTTTCTTTTTCTTTGAGGCAAAATCTTTTCCAATTTCATATATAATTGCTAATAAAGACGAACACACCTTTAGCCAAAGGAGAAGGAAAATGGCGTCTGGCAGCTAAGGCAGCCAGAGCCCAAGAGAGCACTAGGGCTCAGGCTGCTGCCCTGGCAGAGGGCAACTGCAGCTCCTTGGGGCTGCAGCCTCAGACAAGGCCGAGCTGCCCAAAGGTGGCTGACACCGTGGAGAGCAGGACCATCCTCCTGCGCTCTGCCCAGGGCTCCCAAGGTGGCAGGGAAAGCCCTCAATTTCGCCCACCTTCTGTCTGCATCCGCCTACAGTCCTATCCGTGAGCACACCCACCCACGGGCTTGCCTGGGGGCCGTGGGGATCTCTTACAGGCTTCCCGCCGGGGACCGGAGCCGCTTCTCCCTGTGCCACCCTCTTCTCAACTACCCTAAACGCTCCATTGTCCTCTCTCCCCGCACCCCAGCATCTCTGCTTTTTGCCTTCCTCCCCCTCCAAGTGAGGGAAGGTAAGCGTCCCTTTGCTGTCACCCCCACACCTCTCCAGAGCCACTCTCATGTACATGTCTAACACACACACACTCACACAGCACATACAGGCAGGCAGCCTCCTGCTTGAACCACACGCACAGCGGTGATAATCCCGTGTTGTCCAATTGGAGGCACACCGGTGCTGGACCAACACAAACACCCCTCCTGCCCCCACCCAAAAGGCAACACAAAGGCCACCAAGAATCTCAAGATGAGACGACATTTGTAGAGCGAGAGCTGGATAGGACAAAGACATCATTTCGTCCTCCCAACGAACCACGACAACTCTGGGATATTCTGCAGTGCCCTCTGGCTTGACACAGCCCACTGAGCAGAGCTGTGTGTGTTGGTGTGTGTGAGAGCGCGTACATATGTGTGGGTGTGGGGGGGTCTGTGTCTCTACCGTCCAGGCATCAAATCTCCCCAGAGGTAACCCAGTCTGGACTCTGCTTTCCCTGGGTAACCTTCCTCTGATGTGCCGCAAACATATTACACGGATGGTTAAATTGATCATTATCACCGGGTGCTTATTTGGCAAAAAAAGCCATTAATGTCATCTACCCCCATTCCAGTCGCCTTTCTCATGAGGTCCCCTCCCCCCAAAGACTCTCCAACATGCGAATCCCATGAACTGCGACACACCACAGCTTTCGGGAAAGAATAATGGCGAAAAGAAAGAAGAGAGCGATGTAGGGAGAAGACGTGGAGAGCGGTACTGCAATCCCCGTATGAAGACGGGTGAATAGGAGCCATGGTGGAGGTAGGGGTGGGGAGAGCCATAAAGGGGGATGAGGCCAAACGAAATCAAGCCCTTGGGCGCCCGTGTCTGTGTGAGAGAGAATGTGTGTGCAAGAGCGTGTGCAAGTGCGTGTGTAGATGTGCCGACTTAGCCCTCCTATCAGAAGGCTGCATCCGTGTGGCATGTAGGAAAGGCCATCGCACCACTGTTGTGTTGCAAAAAAAAAAAAAAAAAAAAGGAAAAGAAAAAAGAGCCGCAGAGCCATCAGAATCAGAATTTTCTCATCAAGATGGAATGGGCTAGAGGAAGCGGGGAGGGGGTGTAAGGGGTAAGGAGAAAGGTGTGTGGGGATAGAAGGCAAGAGCATGGCAGAATTGGTAGTGGGGTAGAAAAAATTGCACATACACAGAGACATAAACACACACAATACCCAAACGCCAACCCCACCGCTCCACTGTTCATCCAAGACTGACAACCCGTCCCCCATCTCTCCGCTGCCTCTCTGTGCCCCCCAAGCTGGTGCCGATGGATTTCTGTATCTCAGTTTTGCAGCAGTGAGCTAATTACAACCAAGCCCCCTCACCAAATTAACCCCTCCCCTCCCTCTCTTTTTTCCTCTAAAAGGCCAATTGAAGAATAATGTGTTTTTAGAGATAATGGATTTTTTTTTTCCCAAGGAGCGAGAGAAAGGGGGATGCAGGACAGAAATTCTGCAAACCAGTGACTTCCGACCTCACCTCCGTCTCCCCTCATGTCTCCATTTGCTGTAGCATCTCATCTACAATTTCCAACCGTCCCCTTGTCCCCACCACCCAAAAGAAAAGACCGTCCTACCATGCACATCGACAAACACACCAACCGTCACCCAATCTCAGTAGCCGATCTCAAAACCCCAAGCATCAACCCACCTCGATACATCCTTTCCCTTATATAAGCAGCAAATCATCAACATATTCAGTAAAACACAGCATTAAAAAGAAATCAACAGGAAAGGAGGCCAAAGCCCCGTCAAACCCCCAATAATTAATAACAGGGAGCTACCAGAGAAGCAAAGACGTAGTTGTCTCTCAAAATCTAGAATCCCTTTGATTTCTGGCCCCTTCGTCTTAAGAAGCAATTTTTTTAAATTATTTCATTAGAAAGGGCTGGAAAGCTCCAGAAAAGGGTATTCGCACAGTCCAGTTGTTTTAAAAAAATTAACCCAGCCCTGTTGCTCACTTTAATAGCGAACTTCCAGCGTCCAGCCTTTTTCCCCCTCTTCCAGAAGGAAGACTGGCTCACAGGATGAACCCCGGGCTGCAGAAAATGGGCCAGGAGCCCTTACTCTCCACTCCCCAACCAAAAAAAAAAAAAAAAAATTCCTAACAATAGGAATATCTCTGTACAACCAGCACCCGTCTGAAACGTCGTTTGCCCCAATATGACTTAGGCAGATTAAGCCAGAAGATTAAAAAATAATAATAATACCAGACTTGCTATGTCTCTCTCCCCTCCATCCTTCCACCACGTACCCAGTAGCCCTTAGGTAAACTTGCCCATCATAACCAGCGGGACCATTTTAACTTGAAAGACGATGCAGAAGCCCTTGAACGATGAAGGGAGGCTGTACCCAGAACAGCAAATTCATAAAGGGCTAGTTCTTCGGGCTCCCCAGACCTAACCTCTAGGTGCCCCCAGATAGACTATCCTGGGTACGGAGTCACCCAGCGCGCTGGGAGTTCAAATTTCCATTGGAACCTTCATCACAAAGGCAAACGGTCATCTGACCCCCGAAACTACACCGTCTCCCAGGTGTGACGAGGCGTGTCCCTCTCCCTCCCAGGCCATCCACAAGACCCCAGCAGAGAAAGAATTAAGAATGTTGGTGGAAGTGGGAGTAAAAGAAAACTATCTCCCCAAGCGAGAATGACCGGAGGAAGCGGGCAGATGACAGTTTCTCCTCTCCCAGTTCTCCCAGTTGGTCAGACTGTGTCTTGCTCTATCCTGGATGATCTCTGACCTTTGCATTAATTTTTTTTTTTTAATAATGATCGGGGAGAGGAATCCTACTTTACCTAAACACCAATCATGGTTAGAAAAAATATAATTTTCTCACTGCATGACAATACTTCTACATTCACATCAAAAGAAGGCATTTAATGAAGGGAGGGAGAAATTTATTTTTTTAACAAGTAATCACAGGGCAAGTCACCTGCAAAGCAGCCGAGCCCATAGGTTGGTATTACATCACTGGCCTAGGAAGGGATGCGGGGGGAAGGGTGAGTGGGACAGATTTTTTTCCCCCTTGTCATTAGAAAGATGTTTCTAAAGCAGTGAAGTTTTGTGGTTAAAAAACAGACAGGGAAAGAGCTAAAACTCTGGGTACAACACAATGCCTTGAAAAAAAAAAATACATCGAACCAGCCTCTAAGGTCACTGAGAGCTTGCAAAACCCACAGTGCTTACACGGAGTGGAAGTTTTCAGGCAAGCCTGCTACTAAATCATTAATATAAACAAATGGAAGGCAGGGGAGGAAGACTCCCTTGTAACCGATCCAAAGAGGAGTGCACACACACATGCACACTCACACACTCACACACTCTCCCTTTTCACCTTCGCCAAGTATTCCCACCTTCACAAGAAGCTAGCAGGAGTCCAACATGAACCTTCAGGCTCAAGAACCACTCCCTCCTACCCACCCCCCCAAAAAATCACACTCAAACACACACATACACACCTCAGTTCCTCAACAGCTAGGGGAGTCCCTGTCTCCATTCAATTTTGGCTTCTGGTGATCCTCACAGTGTCCCTTCTCTGAATCAGCCCCTTCCCCAGAAAAAAAAAATAATAATAATAATGAGGGGGAAAGTAGCTGCAAAAGTATATGCCCAAAATGAAGTGATGGGCACACATCATTTCAGACTAACAATCCAAGGAAATAGGAGAAAGACTTTAAAAAAAAAAAAAAGGTAAAATATCTAAAACATTCTCTGAGTTTTTGAACATCTGGAGCAAAAGGACCCAACTTCCAGGAGAAACTGTCAGAAGAGAAAGGCAGCTGAAAAGCCATTCCCATGGTCAGCCGAGGCTCTCCAGTCCAACATTCAGAAAAAAAATCTAGGTTGGTGGCTCCCAACTGAAAACTTCTACCCTCTCAGGAGCAACCGCCTCCCAGAACAAACGAGAACCTTGAGTTGTTTCGCATCCTGCGGGTCTTCCTGTCCCCACGAATCTTACCTTTCCAGTTGACCAGAAGATGTGGGATCTGTTTGTTTGTTTGATGTTTAATCAACTGAGTTTGCTGGGTATGTTTCCTCTTTGGGAAGGTTCGAATTCCAGAATCTTTCTCTCTCCTTTTCTCTTTTTCTCTCTCTTTCTCTGGGAGGGAGTGGCGGGGAGGAAGGGAGGGGCTGTTAGAGGTGCGAAAAGCAAGTCTTTGGTGGCTGGAGATGCTGGCGCTGTGAGAGAGGAGGACACGCTCGCCTCTCCCTCTCAGTGAGTTGCATGCGAGACGAGATGTGTAGGGCTGAGCTCTGAGCCTGAGACTGCCGGAGGAGCCCAGGAATTTCACGCACTCCAGAGCCGGCCCCTCCCTCTCCCACACAGACCCCAGCATTTAAAGAGACAGCCAGGCTGCCGGGCTCAGGGCTTCACCTCTTCTCTGACTGTTTTGCAAACAGCTGAGAAGATAGCATCAGGGAGGGGCACTCTGCAGCCCCCTAAGGCTACGAGGCAATATCAGGAGCGTGGTTCTTCCCTCACCCCAGCTTGAGGGGGCTGTTGGCTAGAACTGGAGCAGGAATTAAAATAAAAGACAGCATCCTCAGTTACAGCTTCAGTGAACTAAGCCACTTCTCGCTGCTGGGGATGCACATGTCTCACTGCAGATTGAGGAAGTGGAGGGGACCCTGACCTAGAAGTGTGCCTCAGTTTCCCTGAGTGGTCATTCCTCCTTATGAAATCATGGCAATCCTTGCACATCTGGTGGAGATTAGAGCTGTAACTAGGACAGAAACCCATTCCTTCAACAAGCATTTTGAAGGCCTGTTAGGATGACGCACAGTGCATATGATGAGGGATGGGGACATAGAAGTGAAGGTGACAAAGGGGGCTTTCCCTCCAAGGGCTCCTAGTCACCAAGACAGATGGAAGCACAGCACACCCTTTCCCAGGGAGCTGTGAGCTAAGAGAGATGGAGGCAGAGATCAGGAGCAGTGGTGGGTCAGGACAATGGCTCCCTGCTGCGGCTTACATCCTGAGCTCAGGACCTAAGCATTTCCACTATGTCCCCAAACTCTTCAAAATCCATCACCAGTTTTGCCAAACTAGTGCGTGTCTGTGGAAACATTTCCCCAGTCAAGCCTAAACAAGAGATGACAGTCGGTGGCACTACACACAAGGTTTTGTTCAGCATCGGGTCCTGGTGCCTCATGGTGGGGAAACAGCCCCACCCCTTTCTCTCCAGCCTCCTCTTTCTCAGGGCTGCATGGTGGGTCCTTCCTCTCTAGCCAGCACCAATGACAAGAACAGCCGCTAACAGCTGTTGGGCACTTACCATGTACCAGCCCTTGGGTCATCTCATTTGGTCCAGTGAAGTTGGTGCTATTGGATAGTTGTCCATCTTACAGTGGAGGAAATCAATGCTTTAGAGTGGCTCCCCAAGGTCACAACAGCTGGAAATAACCAAGAATGAATTTGAACTCGGGTCTATCTGACTCAGGAGCCTGCCTGCTCAGCCACCGTGCTCTATTGACTCCCTTACTTCTTATATTTCTGCCCTTTACTGAACATTCTTCCAGCCATCCTAGCATTGCCCAACCCAGCAAATCTGATAGCACGTGTACCGACATTGTGCTCACACGAAACAAAACAAATAAATCAAGGCCCCTGCCCCCAGGAGACCACTTTGCTTGGAAGGAAAATGGGTGTGTTCCCATAAAGCAAGGGGAGAGAACAGGCATGTAAAGGAAGCCCGATGGGACTGTCAAGAAGCAAGTGAGAAATTATGATTTGGAGAGAGGCGCTATCAAGGCAAGCTTGGTGGATCAAGTGGCATTTGGGCGGGGCTTCGACAGACATGTGTAATTCCAGCATTGCTAGCCTACTTTTTAGTTTGTTTTACCTTTCAGACCATAATCTCTCATTTTCTTATGTTTCCTTGGGTCCTCCGCCTTCAACACCTCCATGTCACCCAGCAAGTATTCAGAACACAAACAAACATGCCTGCCAATGTCATGAATGCCACCTGACATTATTATACCTGCTTCTGTCAGGCCTGAGCTGCCCTGCCACCTGATCACATATATCCTCCTTACCTGGACTTTTTTTGGAAGCCCATTTGTCCTCAGAGCATGGAAAGGAAATTCAGAGGGCGTCGTGCATGGACTTGGGCAAGCTGTCTGGAGATGCCGGGGGGGGGGGAAGGACCATGTAAAGGGACCACCATGATCCAGGCGGACGTTAGACACAACGAGGGCAGCTGTAGCCTCGCCTTTGGGAAAGAGACCTAAGGGACCCAGGGGACATGAGAGCATCAGCCCAAAGGGAGAGCCTGAGAGCTCACTGCCCTAGAAACGTCAGCTCCCATGGGATTCCCCCAGCAAACACCAGCCTTAAAAGGACATCCCCCTGAGAAGTCCACAGCACATCTGCAGGACAATCTAGAGGTCAGGTCACATACCTGCACTCCAACCCCAGCTTGGCCACCTAATTTCCATGTGGTTTGAATAGTTCTCTTTCCCCTCTCTAAGTCTCCGCGTCTTCACCTATGAAATGGTGATAATAATACCTGTGCTTACTTCCTAGGACTGTTGCAAGGATTAAGGGATAAAATATACACAAAACACCTGCCCCCCAGAAATGCTTAACAAATGTCCACTGCCTCTGCCCAAAGGTCTGCCTCTGCCCCCCTGCATGGGATTATTAATTTTGGACTGCCCCCTATAGTTAGCATTCCCTTATTTCATCATTTCGCTTTTCATATTTTAGCTTACCAGGGTATCACTGTAATTACTATCTTTTACTTGTTTTTAGCCCTTTTGCTTCCTAATCTACTTTACCTTGTGTATTTTGAACATACTGGTTATTGTCATTTTATTCCATTTAGTGTGGATGTGGGCTTCTTAAGTGTTATTTATCTTTCAATTACTCCAGTGTATCCTTTTAGTCTGCCTGTTATCATGAAACCTCTGGGCTCACTCTATGTCATTCCTCCATCACATTTTAGCTAACTACCACTCCGCTCGCTCCCAGTGATCCAGTGTTCCCCCCAGATAACTCCAGACTTATAAGGGTGGATCTGTATACAAAGCAGAGAAAGACAGTAAGACAGGTCTCCTTGTAGACATGTAATGCAACCATAAGCATAAAGCAATATCAGGTGTTTGCCCCAATGATGGTGCCATGTCCGCAGTGACACTGATTTTTTTTTTTTTTTAATGGCAGGCTCAATGTGGGGAACTGAAGCCTCAGAGACTGGCCTTCTACTGCTCGCCCCGCTGTCCTGGGCTAAGACAGCCGTGATCAGAGGCTGTTAGGTTAGAAGTGTCCCGTGAGGGCCTATCATCCTTCCCTCAGCTGTGTAGCTGCTGCCTTCACTCAGTTCATGGGGAGAACAAAACGGGGCAGGGTCTATTTCAGCTTTTCTCAAATGCACCAGACCAGCACTTTCAGGATGAAGCAAGAAACAATTTCATCACCAATCAAAAGGATAAGCTGTCCATGACATTCTGGGGGGAGGGAAAGAAATCAAGGTAATGTAATGATGATAACGACAATAATAATAATACCCAGCACCACCACACATCACCCTGTGGGCCCTCTGCTGGGCATCATTGTGGTTAAGATCCCAAAGCTCTGCCAAGAGGACACTGGGGTTCAAATCCCAGCTCCACCATGTGCTGGCCATGAGACCTTAGCCAAGCTACTAACATTTCGAGCCTTGTTTTCTCATCTGTAAAATGGAAACTATACCATCCTCAAACATTGTATCCTGTGATGATTATATCAAAAATACCTATAAAAGTAAATGGCATGTGGAATGTTTACAATAAAGAGTATCGGCTATCATTATCAGAGTGGATTTAAAACATTTAATATCTGAGATGGTACTGGCAGCAATCAATCAGACCAGAAGCTGGCCAGAAGCCACTGGTTTGACCCTCCCAGTACACAGCAGCTATCAGGCCTGGTCCTTAGCATCATTACCCTCTCCAGGTACTAAGGTAAGCACTTGCAGGCACTAATGCATTATCTCATTTAATCTTCACAGCAAGTTGGCTTTATCATGGTATTTATTGAAATATATTGAATTGCATATTTGTAAATATGACTATGCCTATAAAATCAGGGTTATAGATAAACAGACTTAACATACATATACATTCTTGTTGCCCTAATGACTCTTGTATGTGAATTTCAGGGTTGCTCTGGCTGGGAGTTTTACAGCTTCATTGTAGAGGTTGTTCATTTTACTTGCTGATTCTTTCAGTAATCTTTGAAAGACAATAATAATGGTCAATGGCCTCAGTTTCCCCATCCATTAAATGGGTGTACATACTGTTCTTTCTTTCTGAGTTCCCACTGCTCTACTCTAACCAACCCTGGGACTATCGAAGACTTCTTGAGTCACTAGAAACAGGGCATTAGACATTTCTGCCAATCCCCAGCCAGCACTTGAGTGGAAACAAGGCCTCAGGTCCCCACATGCTTTGCTCCTGGGCAGATTTCAAATTCAGCCTCAACTGCTATCGGCTCAACGCAGTTTGCCCAGCACCCCTTACAAATACCCCTTGTGTTCTTCTCTCCTCTCCCAAGCTGTGCTGCATTGTTGGCCTACTGGAGTTTATTTGACTTTCTCTCACCCATATGATTATTATTAATCATATGCTATTAATAAGTGACTGCTTATTAACTAGTATAATTAGATATGCACCATGCAGTGCACATAGTACCATAGAGGCACTTGGCATCTTCAAGGAGGGGACTTGCACAGAAAGAGTTGTCTCTGTAGCCCCGTTAGAGGACACGGGGCCCGCAGTGAGTGCCAGGGAACCAACAGCAGTACTCCGAAACTCTGAAAGCCACGTACCTGATCAGAACCGTGATCTGGCGTCACACAGAAGAAGAACAAATGGAGGTTCAATTTGCAGGCCGGTGAGAGAATAAGCCCAAAGAGGAGCCTGAGCATTCATGCCATGGGGGAGGTTAGTTCCCAGGGAACATTTCTAGCTCCTATCATCTCTTCCACCAGGGAATCAGTCACCCAAGAGGCTGCAGGAAAGGCTAGCTCCCAGGAAGGCCAAAAGTCCCCACCTTTCCACGGCGATGGGGAGCGCTCTACCCGCATCCTCCTTTCCTGATTACTCCATTGAAATAAAAGCTTCTCAAGACTCGCAGCCAGTAGAAGCCTTCCAGCTGCTTCCCTGAATTCAGCAGCCTTTGCCAGCTGAGAGGAACCAGCCCTCAGGGCAGGACTCCCATCTCCAGCCTCAGGGAGATCCAGCCTAGGCTGGGAAATGGCATTCCTGTGCCTGCATCATCTCCCCTGAGCGCCCAGGAGCAAGCAATTGGGTTAGACTGATGATGCCAGAACGTCTCACCAAAAAACTTTACCAGAAAAAAACCTGAGAAGGAAACTGTCTCCTCCCACTCTAATAATTTTCAAAGCAATTCTCAAGTTTTCTGCCTGGGGATGAAACTTTAACATGGTCCAGGTATATTTGGAGTGTTTAATAGGATCGACTGTGTTTGACTGGCAGGGAGTTTACCTATCAATACTTGGCTGCTTTCAAAAAATCATCATTTTCTCCATTTATGATTGAAGTTCTTACATGTGTTAAACTTCCTTCCTCCTGCCAGACAGGTATGAGCAGACGGGGCCAGCACAGCCGCTCTCTGATTGAGCACCAAGAGGACAGAACCTCCATCTCTGGGAGAAGCAGCAGTGTTGTGATGAAGGTCATGAACTCCAGGTCCAGACAGCACAGCTGGAACCCAGCTCTACCTACACACAACCCTCGGGACCTCGGGCAAGTTGTCTGACCGCCTACACCTCGGTTTCCCCTTCTGGGCAACGGGGTTGTTATGAGGATTAAATGAGTTAACATGTTTAAACTACTCAAAGAGTGGTTGTCACAGTGTAAAGGCTATGTAAGTGTTTGTTCAATAAAAAAAATAAAACAGCTTCCCATGGGCCTTCCTCCCAGGAGGCCCTTAATAAAAGCTTCCTAATAATGGCAAGTGGAAAGTGCTGGTGCTGGAATGTCTCAGGATTGCACGCAGGAAAGATGTCAATTCTGCTATCATGGCTGGCGCCTCTGCTAGTAGAGGTTCAGCCAGGCCCAGTTCTGATGCCTGTTGCCCCGTGCCCCCGCCAAGCCCCTCCTTCCCATCGCCTCTCTCTCCCTCTGCTGGACAGCCCTCATACCATCCCTACCCCTTCACCCCGGACAGTCAGCTCAGCCTCACGTGCAGGCCGGAAAGGCAGGCCCAGCAGCCATGATTCTGTGGCGTCCAAACCACGCCCATCTCCGTCCTCATCCCCAGCAACCATTCTGCCTGACCCACGCACCAGAACTATTTTTAAATGATATACTTTTGCCCGGTTGTGGGGTGGGAAAAAAAAAAAGAAACACCCTCCCCAGGATTCAAGCTGAAGATGGAGTGATTGCCAAATGCTAACAGCTTTTCAAACAAGATGCAGTTAAAAATATGTCTGAAATGGTTTTAACTCAAACTCAAAAAATAGATTAACTGACTGGAGAGCCTTAGGCAGTGGGGGTGGGGAAGCGGAAGAGGAAGAGGGATTCCCTCGGAGGGGCCTATGGGCCCATGGCAAACCTCACTACAGGGACATGAGACAGATGCCTGGTTTATTTTCCCCACATGAATAATACCTTTCAAAAACACAGACCAGATCTCCAGGGAAAGTAGTGACACCAGGAAGCCGTGGCTGCTCCAAATGAGGAGATCCTCCTGACCCTCGTTACTCTAAGTGCGGCCACCAGCATTACTCTGAGCCTGGTAGCAATGCTGAATCTCAGCCCTCACCCCCACCCCAGCAGACCTGCTCATTCAGAATCTGCACCTGATAAGATGTCCAGGTGATTCAAATTCAAGTTCAAATGCCATGAGTACCACCCTAGAATCTATCATGACACCTCAACCCTAAAAAGGATTGGGCTCAAAATAGTTCTCCCCATTTGACATGTGAGGACACTGAGACCCAAGGAAGGACTCATCTAAGGTCACCAGCTGAGTCAGTGTAACAGCATCGTCCAGAATCCCAGCTCCTCCTCTGCCGCCCGAAGCCCCAAATCAGGCTTCATCATCAGACCCAGCCAAGGACAGCGGAGAAGCTGTGATGTCTTCCTTCTAGATTCTAGAGGCGGGGGACTTGGAACATAAGACAATCACTTACAGCAACATTTCTCAGAATAGTAGGTCGCTAATCCTACCAGATACTCTGTGAAAAAGGCTCTATTGTCAAATAGATGTAGAAAATTCATAATGCACACTAATATATAATATTTAAGTCTCTGAGAAGTCCTTCATTAAAGAAAATTGCTTAACATTGTTTAATCCAGTTATTTTACCAAAAAAAAAAAAGAACACTTTTTTTCCTTTCACAGAAGACCTATTAATGTGAAAAACATTATGTCCTGAAAAATACATGATGGGACTCAATACCGTTTATCACTTAATCACATGCTCAGCCAGTCTGCAGGAAAGCATAATGTTTCAGAGTGTTTCTTAATGGTGGAGCAGGGGGCAGAATTCCTTTTATAACAACACCAAAAACATTATCATTCAACCTGTGATTGTTCACTTCCTGCAACAGGGAGCTCACTACCTTACAAAGCAACCCAACCGAACATGGGACAACTCCAATATTTAGGAACATCTTTTCATTAAGCCAAAATCCTCTACTTCCTAACACCTTAGGTAACAATTGCTTGAAATCTATCTTCACTACCATTGTGCACAGGGAATTCATCACTGTTTCTCAGTTATTCTTCACACACACCTATAGTAGTGGCAGACTAAGTCTACCCTGTCCTCCTCAGGCCAAACCTTCAAATATTCCTCAGAATCACAGCATTTTAGAGCTTAAGAGTATTTTAAGTATTGCCCAACCCAGCCCTCTTATCCTACGGATGAGAAAACCATGCTCAAGAACAATCAAATGACTTGCCCAAGGTCAAACAGGCAGTGGAAACTTAACCTGGGAGAGTGTATTTGAATACAGCAAGGAGATTACATTCTTTTCTTGGTAGGAGAGCTTTTTTTCTTCACCAGAAATTCCTGGATTCTTGAGGTTCATGTCTAACCTCCAAGGCCCATCACAGAGAATCACCGTCTCCCACATCCTTCCTCTTGGTACCCTCATCGGATCCACATTGGGGGCCAGATGAGTCACAGAGCTCACCCAGCATGGGGAGTCTCTCCCCTCCTGGAGTGGCCAAGCTGGGACTGTTCTTCACCCCACGCTGCCTCCTCGCCCCACTGCCATCTGCACCCTCCTTCTCAAGGATCACCATCTGCTCTCCTGATACCACTCAGCCGCCCCCAGCACTTTGCTCAGTTTCCTAACCCACTGATGGAGCCACTCTCCTGGCAACTCATGGTGTTTCTTTCCCTTCCCTTGCCACAGGCTTCATCCGCTCCATCTTCATCTCTTTAGCCCACAACTTCAAGAGCCTGCAAGCTTGCAAACTCCTGCTTCCTCACTCGCTGTCATGCCAAGCCTCCACTAACCTGGAAATTCCATCGGAGCCCTTTGCTTGGGCTAAGATTTTGTTGCTAGGCTATATATGTCTGCTGAATAAATAAATGAGATTCGTTCTTTCTGTCTTTTTTCTGTCCCAGCCTGGTCTCCCATATTCCGAATCACCGTCGCCTAAGCCTACTTGGTCCTCTTCCTGTAGGTATAGTCCCTTCCTACAAAGCAGGCAAGGACTAGGTACACAGTAGGTACAAATGTAAGCACAGAGCAATAGTACTAGCTCACTGGGAAATATTCCTAAAGATGACTGCTGCTCTTTTTCTCACTAGAAAGGTCTAAACTGCAGGAGGGCAGTGAGCACACCTATATAATCATATCACTTAAAAGTTCTCAATAAATATGTGAGAAATGGGGCAGCTGGATGGCTCAGCTGGTGAGCGTGCATGCTCCTAACAATAGGGTGGCCAGTCTGACTCCTGCATGGGATGGTAGGCTGTGACCCCCCACAACTAGATTGAAAGCTGCAACTGGACTTGGAGCTGAGCTTGTGCCCTCCACAACTAAGATTGAAGGACAACAACTTGACTGGGAGCTGATGGGTCCTGGAAACACACAATGCTCCCCTTCCCCAATTCCCCAATAAAACCTTTAAAAAAAAATTAAGAATGGACTAAAAAAAAATGGGGGCTCATACAAAGCCCATAATGATTTCTACTTGCTTAGCATCTATTCTGGGACAAGCATTTCACATATATTATCAAATTTAATACTTGGGAGAATTCTATAATGCTGGGAAAGGAGGTTCAGGAAAGGGGTTCCAATCTAGGGCTTTCTGACTTCCAAACCTGTGCACTTCCCTCTTCCTCTCTGTACCTCTAAAGGTGTCTGGCAAAAGGGTCCAACCCCAGGTCCTTCATCCCCTGCTTTCTTTTAATACAGATCAGCTTCAGTTTTCTATTTTCTTTCTCCCCTTTGAATCAGTAGTTCTTCTCTTCTCTAACCAACCCCCTTTCCATGCCTGCAGCCCCTTGAGAAGCCCTTTCCACCCTTTGCATTCTTTACTCCGTTGGACATTTGGCAATTACAGACATCAGCAAACAAACGTTTTGCACCCAAGACTGCACTGAAAGCAAACCAGAGTCCTGTGTGAAGGGTAACTGTGAGAAATAGACTTCAGTGATTAATGCCCTATGCACAGTGGCAGTGAAAATAGATTTTAGGCAATTATTGACTAAGAAAATCTCACAATGTAAAAATCTGGCATGTAGCTATGGGAAAAGGGAAGCAACCTTTTCCCCCACCAAATGCTCTGATGCATCTGCTTCCAAACGCTGAATTAACTGGTTCAAGTCTTCTCTCTACTCTGCAGACTCTGGTAAGTGAATCAGTAAGCACTCTCAATGCCAAAAACTGGAAAGAAAATTAGCTAGGAGTCCAGAAAATCAACCAAGTATGAATAAGTCACCTCTGAAAAATCCAAATATATCAATAATTTCACATTCTTAGTTCTTAAAAATTAACTCTCCACTTTGTTCTTCCATGCCCCATCACCTTTTCTCCAATGTACCTTCTAATTAATAACTGTGTGTCTCTTTGAAAACTGTCTTTTAGAACTGCTGCTCAGGCCTGAAGTATGTGAGGACAGTGTTTCTGGGGATGGGTGAGAAATCCACAATAGGCATCTGGGGGGAAAAGACAAGGTACCCCCTTTGACTTCCTGAAAAAGTCAAGGGAAAATGATGGGTCAGGCTACAATGCCTCACTCTCCTAAATCACCTCTTATCTTCTCTCATGTCAGTCTCCAATGTGAGTTAAGATGCAGAACTCTGGTGGAATGGTGATACAAACCAGTCTCATGAGTATAGCTACCAAGACTTCCTTGCTTTGGCTCCCGAGAGCTGGTGGCCCTTGCTGATTAGAAGTGGTCCCCCATTCAGGTCTCCTTTTATAAGCCATACACTGACTTTTTTCCTCTTTGAAACTGATTGCAAATCTCTCCTGATCCAGAGGACTTTATTAACTCTCTCCCTCTCTCTGGGTTTTCCTCCAAGAGTCTACCAAACTATTTTTAGGGATGGACTCATTTATTGATTGATCATATCACATTCCAAGTAGAGGGATAATACTCATATCAGTAAACAAGACAAACAAATCTTCTGTCCTCATGTACCGCATATTCTAGTAGGGATGATGGATAGAAAACTATAAGGCACATAAACAAATGAGATACTTTCAAAGAGTGATAAGTGCTATGAAGGAAATAAAACCATAGGATGTAAGGAAAAACCATCTTCGACTGAATGGTCAGGGAAGGCTTCTCTGAAAAAAAAATTGACCTCAATCTTGATGAATAAGAAGTAGCCCATCATGAATGATTCTTTTTTCCAGGATAATGGGACAAATATTACTTGGTAAAATTTTAGCTGAAGGTAAATAAAATTTCAGAAATGGCATTAAAGTGTGTTATTCTGTAAAATGAGATGGGAGACATTTGTTATAGGAAGGACATGAGACCAGGGGAAAATCAAGCCATCCAAATATTTTTCTTACCTCAGGAAACATGTAACTATTTTTCAGGAAGTTGTATCTTCAGGTTGTTATAGCATAGTAATTAAGAGAATGAACTCTAGAGACAGACGACCTGGTATCAAATCCTGGCTCTGCTATTTACCAGCTGTGTGACATTTGGCAAGTGATATAACTTTTTTGTGCCTCATTTTTCTGAGACTGTATTTCATAAAATACCGTCAGGTGCTTCACAATGATATTTCAGTCAATGACAGACCACCTACAAGACAGTACTCCCATAATTGACCTGAAAATTTCCTATTGCCTAGTGACATCATAGCCCTCAAAACATTGTAGTGCAATGCATTACACACATGTTTGCGGTGATGCTAGTGTAAACAAACCTACTGAACTCCAAGTCATAGAAAAGTATAGCAATATAATTACCATCCAGGTTTGTGTAAGTACGTACACTCTATGATGTTCACACAACAATGGACTTGCCTGAGGATGCATTTCTCAGAAAGTATCCCCATCGTTACAGCAGCATGGGACTATAGTTATAATAAAGGTGCCTACCTCAAAATGCTGTTGTGAGAATTAAATAATTTAATATATGTAAAGCACTAATAACAAATCATAGATTATGTGTCCTGTATATGTGTTACCATCATATTGTCAGGTGCATACTTTTATGAGCATCCATGCACATGCCAGCATCAGGCATTCTCCCAGCCCACTCTTCAGGGTAATAAGTGCAGAGACCTCCATGCAAACTGAGAGATGCAGATCCCAGCAGGAAGCTGATTCAAGCCTGAAAGAGATTTTTTTATAAAAAAACTGGATATTCAGTTTGTATACAATTGCAGTGGCCTCTGCTTCCTTTAGAACCTCCTCAAGCCACACAATGATTCTCTACTGTAACACTCATATTCAGTTTATAGACGTCACAAAGGGAGCCCAGCATTCCCAGGACTTCGTCCCAGGTCCCTTCTTGGTTACAACCACTACCTGAAGTCCCAAGTTGTCAGTCATCAGATATCAGTACTTGTCAGGGGAAAAACGCAGACACCCTGGAGTCACAGTTCATCTGATTGCTGTGTGAGCTATAAGTTTGTCCAAGGCTCAGCACCCAGCATATTAAAGTTGCCAAAAATGTTCGTAAAACAAATGAATTGTGATTCTTTTATTATGTTTGTACTTTAGGTGAACAATAATAGAATCCCTGTAATTAACACAAGCATCTACTTTTCCCCCTCACCACCAGGAAGAAAACTAAATAAATGAAGCATTCTAAAACAATCATTTGGCATCATAAAGTAAGAGCAAATGTGAATGAGGTCGTTAGTTGTTAGGGTGAATACCATCCAGCAATCCCTCAACAGCTTACTACTCTGGTTTCATCTCAACCCTCCTGTGGGGCAATAATGATCCTTAGAGCTGTTTGTGGACAACTTCCCCTCAAATTCCCTGTAGAAGGGTATTGCTTCCAGCACCGCGGAGAGCTCCCAACAGCTGCCCTCTCTACGGAGCCACGGCAGTTTCCTCAGCACCACGGAGAGTTCCCACGCTGCTCAGCAAGTGTGCAGGGATTTCTTTCACATTTTTCACAACCAGTGAGAACTCACTCCACAGGGAATTGCAGACAGATGATCCCTAGTGATACCACCTCCACTGCAATTCAAACACTGGAACAGGGCAAAAAGTGGTTGAGGTGAAAAGCGCCCCTTGGTCCAAGAAGTATCCAAAGAACCTGCTAGAGAGAGCGGGCCTGAAGACAACTGACTAATGATTGCAGCTACTTTTGTGCCAGATCGGCATTCTTATTTCTCTGTCCCCCCTAGAAGTTAAATACCCAAGGTGAATTCAAAAACTGCAGTCCACACGGTGATCAGATCAACGTGGCTGCACCAGACAGAACTGATCTTATCTGAATGGCGACTTTATCCACTTTGGAGAGCAGGACTCATTACAGTAATAAGGAGTGACAGAAATGGGAGCAATAGCAATCACAGCAGAGCCAGGAAAGAATTTGCTTTACTACCATTTTGGAGGATTAATTCTTAGCTTCCCTCCTATAAACGTCATTTTTCACTTCAGCAGGAGGTCCAGCGTCTGAAATTATTCTAGCCGACTTGAAGGATGTATTACTTTGCACCTGATTTGCAATCCATTTCTGCTTCCTCCTACCAAGTTCAATGATATTTGTTTAATGGTCGCCTGGCCTTCGCATGCTCCACTGCGCTGCTGTGAAGGGGTGCACATACTGGAGGTCAGGTGGTGGGATATAGGTGTACAGGAAGGTCTGAGAGTGTGTAGGTGAAGAAAATAGGGTGTGCGCTGTCCACATTCTGACAAAGAATAGAGTCATATGGCCGCAAGGGGAAGTAGGAAGGGAAAATGTGTTGAAGCAATTGCGTGAGCTTAAGCTAATATGTTATTTCTACACCTGGTCTTCACTCTAGGTTCCTTGCCTACTAGCCAGTTTAAGCGGAAGGATTTAAAAAATTACCTGGGTTCTCCTTACTGAAATACTAAGTATTTCCAGTCTCATCTCCTTGGCAGCCCCCGAAATGCCAGTCACACTGGATTAATTGCCTTTCTGCAGACTGGCTACACAATTTTTTACACCTCCATGCTTTTACTCATGCTGTTTCTTCATCCCAAAATTCCCTCCTGACTACTCCTGCCTCTGCATCTCCCCACCCAGTTAAAATCACATTCACACTTCAAGACCCAGGTCAAAGGTCACTTCCTCCATGACACTGCCCCTAAGTCTTCCCCATAATAATTATTCCCTTCTTTCCCTTTGTCCTCACAACATGCTATTTTCAACTCACATTAGAGTGATTTGCTTGCATGTTTCTCTCCCCCTCTAGACTGTAAACTCCTTGAGAGCAAGAGTCTTTTTAATCTTTATATTCATGGCAGCACATTTTGTAGTTCCTTGCCCATAATAGGCACATCATAATACGTTTTTGAACACAATTTTTGAATTGTGAATGATTGAACACAACTTAACAATATAAAGCGCAAGTCAGAATAGTTTTCTCTGTCATATTCTGCCTGAAATCTTGTACTATAAATAACTTGGAAATGGCCGTGTCTTTCTAGGTGCTGATTTTCTCCTACCAGCTTAACAATCAGGGGAGGAAGAAAGAAGAAATGGCCTGAAGCCTCTATCATCTTCTGCTAGGGCTAGATTCACCTCCCCCTTCAGTGAGCAGGACACAGCCTTTGCCTTAAGATAAGTGCACACCTCACTGACTCTTACTTGTACCACTGGTGACATCTCTCCAATGGATGGTCAGGTTCTGGACACCACTTTTGGCCCCAAGGTGCTTAGTTTGTATTTCCTACCCTAGCCAACTTATCTGAGCTTAACTTCTAGCCTTTCAAGAAACAGTTGCAGCATCTCTCTGACTTTACAAGTCCTGGGTTTTCCTCCAAAATTCACATTCTTATCTACCAGCTCTCTACTGCCTCAATAAACCTCATGTTCTGAATTCCTCAAAGTATCGCTGTGCCAGGTGCCAATGCCTCACCCCAGAGTAACTGCATGTGTGAATGTGGATGTGAACATGAGCAGACACAACAGCTTATGTGTATACAACTGTTTACACTCAGAGCATCACCCTGTGTGCCATTACACACTCCTATTAGCAACAGTGCTCTCTTCAATGCTTCACGGAAAAAAATGGTGATAAACTTGATGCCAGAGAAATGCTTCCATTGCTTCTCTCATAACCTTGCTATCTAGGAGTAGTTGTCAGTTCCCAGCACCTGCACCCTCCATGTCTAGTGCTCTTAGAATTGAGTCTGGCCCATTGGGGGAGGGGGTGAAGTCTGCCGAGTCTCGGGTGGAGCCTGCCCCATCCCTGGCATCTTCTAGGAAAGGCTGGTGCTGGGCTCTGTCTTCCAGCTTCCAAGCTTCCCCATTCCATGCATCTCCCATCACTGGTTTCTTCATATACCATACCCACATCTTGCTCAGTTCTTTTAAGATTTCTTGGCTGACACTTCATGGATGAATTATGACCTCCCCATCTTGCTCAGCCCATGGGAGGCTGTGTCCTTTTCTTTACATTTATCTGCTTCCTGAGTCTTGAGCTGTAAGCAGGCTCTGTCTTATAGGAGAATCCAAAAATCTTGCTTTTCCTGCTACCCACACCCCCTCACAAGATGAGGAATATGTAGGGCCCTTGAGACGAGAAGAAAGAGGAGAGAAAAGTAAAACCAATATTTAGTAGATGCAATAGTCTTGTACCATGACTGATCATTGGGTCTCACCATAATCACTTTCTGAGAACTTAGTGGCTAATTTCCATTGCTTCCAGATATTTCTCTTTTTTTCCCAATAGCCTGCCAGAACCAAAAGGGCTAAAGCTGCAGCCAACATGTCGTGGAAGAAACCTTATATTAAGTTTCAACTTATCTCTACCTCTTGAAGCTCTGGGACCTACCTATTTTAAGCCTGTTTCCTCACCTGTAAAATGAAGATCATACCCATGACTGCAAAGACTAAACCAGATGGTATAAGTGACAGTGCCTAGGACAATGCCAGGCACATAAGAGAAACAGCTCTTCCTGAGCCCTATGGGGAATGCCTGAGGACGACTATAGTTGGTGTGGCCTGTGGCAGGTGGGTGCAGCAGAAGGCCACTGGGGGAGTGGAGGTAAGGGTAGGAGGCCCAGGTCTTTCAAATCCTTGGCTCCAGGAGACAGGCTCTAAGAGCAGCTATCTCAGGGTACATCTGGGTCTTCTAACAAGGAAATACAGAGGGGGAGCAGCTAGGCACACAGACGTGTACCTGGGGTAGGTGGGTTGTGAGGGTCATGAGGTCAAGCTGTCAGGACTTCACTAGAGAATTGGCAGTGCAGAGCCAGCTATGCCAGCTGGGGAGCATGGGGGTGCCAGACAGAGAGGCCAACACCCTCCAGTTACACAGGTTTCCTCCTTCAGTGGCCTCTCAGAGCCAGCACACCACAAGAAACACAGGCAGCCCACATCAGCAAAACTGTTTTGTTGGAGGAAGTTGTGCTTTTATATGTAATAATTCACACCTTTAGCACAACTATAAAGGTTTAATAGTTTCTCCTGAACTGATAATGCCCGTGTCTTGAGAGGCACTTGCTAAAATGCACATCCTTGCAGCTTCCTTGTCTCATATTCTCCAGCTATAAAAATCATTCTCCATTGGGCTGCCGGCAGGCCCTGGGGCAGGTGTCAGGTGTCCACCCTCAGGAATCATAGCGGCACCTGCACCTGAGTTTGTTATATGTAAAAAGAGGGGACTGAATCAGGTCTTTCCTGCTTCTTATACCTCTAAGATTCTAAAGCTGAAAGCTTTTCTTTCATTCACCTTATGCGAAGTGGCAGCTCCAAATTGCACGACCCCCTTTGGTAATGATGTCACTTTGCAGCCAGGGACCCCAGGTGGGACATAAGGACAGGAATTCAGCTGTCCCCAACATTGGCTTGAGGGGCTTTGGTGGCATTCAGGCCTAGAAGGTGAGTATACCACACATGGGTCTTGCCATTCACCCCCAAAACTACCCTTGGCTGCACATTAGAATTACCTGGGAAGTTTTGTAAAAAGACCTATCCGTGGCGAAGCCTCCATACCAGGAGTCTTGATTTTATTAGTCTGGGGTAGGGTCAGGGATAATTATGAAAATATCTACCAACCAGTAAGGCATAAGTCCAACCAATCAGCCACACCTTTCTGCACACACTGAGCGTCAACCCTAGCCATGGGCCTGGTCATCAGTATGTTTAAAAAGCAGCCCTGGTGGTTGTAATGTGCAGCCAGAGCAGAGAACCATTGGGTTAGACTTTGCCTCTGGGCACATCTCCAGTTACTGAAGACTAGGCCATGAATTAGAGCAGTTCACAGATCAACCAACCTAAGATGCTCTATGCACTGGAAAAGCAAACAAGGAGATGAGGTCCTGGTCACAGAACAGACACACAAAGGACCATGTGCTCTCTGAGGGCAGGGAAAATGTTGCCTTCATCTTCGACTCTCCAGGGTCTCTTACAATGCCTGGCACGTAGTAGGGGGTCAATAAGGTGATGAATGAATGAACAGCAGCGGCCTTCCAGAAGCTTCTGTCATGAGGCAAAATGACACACAGCCTCCATGGAGAATGCCTAATGAGCATGCAAATGCTGCTCACACACTCTATAAAGCAGGCTTTATTTTGATTGGATGAAGGGGGTGCTGTTGTTCACTTTTCATGTCAAATATTTTCAGGGCCATCACTAAGTAACTTGGAAGGAAGTAGGGGTTTCTCGTCTCCATGTTACCACCCACACTGATCCCTCTCCTGGGTCCAGGAAAGCTTTCTATGTGGCTGAGTTTCCAGTGGCACCAGTCAAACTCTGTGTTCTTGCCTCCGGAAATCCTGATGGATGATTCAGCGCGTCCTCAGTCCCCTGCTATGTCCCTGGGCCTGCTGTCCCAACCTGAACCATGCTGGCCCCTTGTCCTCACTTCTCCTGCCACACACCCCCAACCCTCAGTAGCACTGACCCACTTCTGCCGTCTGCACCACGGTGTGGGTCTCTGGCTAAATTGGAAAAGGAAAAAAAAAAAAACAGCCAGCCATTTGGAATCTTAATGAGACCAAGTTCATTTCATTATGTTGTCATTTCATATTTCACCACTTTGACAGTGAAGGCACGGAAGACCCCAGAGGGCCTTTCTACTTTGCACACTGGGTGGAGAGGCAGGAAGAGGGAGGAGGAAAGGGGATGACAGACAGGAGGAGACCACGCCCCTCCATCCGCCTCCCCCCACACACACCCCAAAACAACACTGGGAGAGAGAAGGCCAGTCCTCTCCTCTGAGACCAACAATGAGAGCCAGAGGCAGGAGGCTGAAGACCTTTCCCCAGGTTAAAGGGGGGCAGGAAGAGAGGAGCCCCCTCAGCACGGAGCTCACACATTCTCAAATACAAACAGAGCTGGCCTCGGGGCATCGTAGAAATTGCTATTATGACTTCAGATGGTGCTCCAGGGGGCGCCTCGTTTTCTATTATTGTGGTTGGTCCCGTGGGCCACTCCAGCAATAGGATCTCAAAAGTGCAAGTGCAACCCCCGGGGGCACTGTTAGAAACACATTATTTTAAAGCACCACAATAAAGCATGAACTCAAACAACTTCATTGAAAGAAAGATTAATAGGGAAACATGTGTTCCTAGCCTCCTTCCACCCACACACCCCGCAACCCACACCTCTTCCCCACAGACACCTGGTGGGCTCCTCTCCGGACCACCTGCCCTGCCTACAGCTCAGTGCTCGATGGACAGGACACAGAACTGGGTGACCCTCAGGAGAGGAGGACATGGGCAGGCAATGCCAGACACAGTGGGAACCGGCAGAGAGACCGCTTTATTGAGATTCCAGGCCTGTTAGCCAAAGGGATGCCGTGACAAAGGGCCTGCATCAGAGTCGGGAGTCCTGGGTTGTCTCCCAGGTTCAGCCATTAACTGCAGGCTGAGCACATCATTTAACCTCTCAGACCCTCAATTATGTGTCCTGTGAAAGCAAGCTAAGTGTCCTTCCTATTATTCGTGTTTCACAGAGTTACAGTGGGGATAACACAAGGTAAGGCAGGTTATATAAAATGTCATGAAAACTAAAAGCTACCATCCCAGCAGGAGATACATATGCCCTCTGCAGAGTGTGGTCCTGGGTGAGGGGGCGGGGCCTCGGCTCTCTCTGACCACCGAGCCATAGAGGAGCGAGCAAGGCCACCATGGGCAGATACAACACCTTCCTCTCAGCTCAGCGGAGCTGGGGAATAGGGTAGGAAAGGGCGGGGGGCACCGACTGCACAGGGCAACCAGGGCTTGAAGAGAGGTTGACCAACTGGGACAGTCCAGGCTTTTTCATATGAGCTCAGGAGATGCAAGCAGTACAGAAACGGACTAGTGTGTCTTGTTAGGGAGACCACTTCACAGTTGGTGTAGAGGCCTGACCACCGCACTGTATTTCTGAAGCTGATGTTGAATAATATTGTATGTCAACTATAATTATATATACATATAGTCACGGGACATGGAGTTGAGTGTGGGAGTGGAGTCAATGGAATTGTAATAGATAAGTATGATATCGGGGGTGGGAGGGCAGTAGATAGGGGAGGGGGGTTGTTTCTGTGCAAAGAGTGAAAAGGATAACTATTGCATTGTTTTGTACACCTGAAACTAACAATAAAAAAAAAGAAAGAAAGAAAGCCGGATCACCCTCTGTTGCCAAGGGCTTGGAAGAAGAGGAGATGTTCTCCAAGAGAGGAGCAATAAGTAATCCAAATAACCTCACTGAAAATGATAGCCTTCCCTTCCTCCAGAGAGCACGGACCTCTTTCCTTATAGTCTCCCATCTCCAAGGAGGATGGGAGAAGAGACAGATGGTGCACGGAGAGCTTATCTATAATAACTCATGAGGCAAAACCTGGGCTAGAAACACCCAGATCCTGACCTCCACTCCAGCCTCCTTAGGTCGGAGCCAGGTCTTGAAGTGGAGTGTTTAGAGGTAGTTCTCATTTCAGGGAAGACTCAGATGTGGTTGCCTACAATGAATTCACAGACAGAAAATAAAATCATGCTAGAGCACTGGCCTTTCATTCACTTAAGTTCACAGAAAGACTCAGCCTTCTCCCTGCACCTGCCCCAGCTGTAGTTCAGCAGGACCACATGGGGGTGGCTGGGAGCCCTGAAGAACCCCGAAGGATGGGGAATAACGGTGAGGGGATGGCACAGGATGGAAGGGAGTGTTTCAGAACAGAACACCCTGCAGCTACTACTGCAAGTGTCATGCAAGAGGAAAACAGACTAATTGAAAGTGGGAGACAGATGCCCCAGTGGGTTTTGCATCTCTTTCACTCTGTTTCTGGAAAGGGAAGGGGATTGTCATAAAAATAACTGAACCGACATCAAATATTCAAATTTCAGAAAAGGAGGAAAGAAGCAAAAAAGTGAAAGTGAGATAAAAATATGCTGTAAACAAGGCACGAATCTGACAGGAGGGCTCTTTCCTCTCTGGCTTAGCGGGTGACACCAATGTGCCACATGCCGGATGTTTCCAAGGAGAGAGCATGGGTGAGAGGATGCTCTTTATCTCAGCTCTGAGGGCTGCAGAGCGGAGGCAGCAGGCCTAGGTCACAGGGCCTTCGTGGGCTGGGGAGCTTGGCTCTGTTTTGTCACCCCGGCCCACCACCTCCAATGGGCACCTCACTAGCCATTAAGGGGACCGGACAGAAGGTGGAGGGTGCAATTAAACCCATCTGCAGCACCAGAAAACCAGACTGGGAGCCAAGCACAATATCTCTGCTTCCAAGGGCCAGGCACGGCTCAGCATGAAGGCCTCAGTGAGCCATGAGGACAGGGTGGCAAGAAACAGAAGCTCAGGACCATGGTTGATAAAGGAGTGACAGCAAACTGCACAGATGTACCCTCACCATTCTCCCCCATTACACTGAGAGGATTAAAGGAGAATTGGGGGGCACACGAACTCTCCTGGCCTGGAAGTGGGGAGGTAGCAGAGCAGAGGGGAGACCAGTCTTTGAGTTACAGTGGTCTGGTCAAAATAAGCTGAGGGTCAGAAATTGAAGAGGCATGAAGATCTGAAAAGGCATGTGGGGCTCAGCACCTAAAATCAGGGAAGGTCTGGTGTTGGGCAGGTTGGCCGAGAAAGTTCAGATAAAATACGCAGATTATAAGGCTGTCTTCCCCAGTGGACTCACAGGCATTTGCAATTGATTGGAGCAAGCCTGGGCTTTCAGGTTTCGGCAATGGATCCAGTGAATTAATGAACGTGTGGACTGTAGTGTAGGTAGGGCTACAGGTGTCCAGAGGAAAGATGAGAGTCATGGGACATGGAGGGACTTTTCTGTGAGAAGCTCAGCGACAGGACGAAGGAATAGATTAAACTTCCAATAGAAAGTCCACTTTGTGAGATGTTGAGTTCCCCGTCCACAGCAGCGTTCAAGTAGCACCTGAGTGGAGGAGATTTCTACATCAAGGGGGCAGTCATCCCACATGAAAATGTAAGACCCCAGGGTTTCTTTACATTTCTCCTCCTCCTCCCCACCCTACTCCACCCTACCCTTCATATACAGAGGGTGCAAAAAAATGTATACACATTTTAAGAAAGGAAAACTGTATTAAAATTGTAATATTCAATAGATAACTGATAACAAAAGATGAATACAAGTCACGTTTGACTTCTGCAATTACAAGAGGTGCTCAAAGTGGTTACTGTCAGCGTCCAGACACTTCTGATTATGGCAAACTACTGCTTCAGCAACATTGACCAAAGTGTCCACGTGTGTGTGTGTGTGTGTGTGTGTGTGTACTTACATATATATATATATATATATATGATAGATATAGATATATATAGATAAATATAGATAGGTATAGAAAGATATACATATAGATATACAGATAGATAGATGATAGATAGATATAGATATATATACTGTTATACCCTTAACTACCCATGTCATCAAGTTAGTAAGAGAAACTGGTAGATATATATACTGTTATACCCTTAACTACCCATGTCATCAAGTTAGTAAGAGAAACTGGTTGGGTCATAGAGGGAAAATGCTTCAAAAGTATACAAGTCCACTAAAATGAAAAGACATGTTCTCTCAACTAAAAACTCTGTTATCTACCATGGTCCAAAAGGCATATGCAGAGACCGTTTAGTTTTCTCAGTTGTAACCGCCTGAGTGTTCCCCTCACTGGGGAACAAGACATCCGCCCGGGCCAGCATCTTCCTTGCTCAGGGGGCTACCCCTCTTTGATATAGGAGAAGTGAAGTTCAGGGCACAACGGGGACTATGGGCTTTCTGTTAGTTGCCTGACCAGTAGTGCTCGCACCCACCACACCTCACATCTTTCTTCCTAAAATAAAAGCCCAACCTTGTTCCAGTGTCAGGCAACCACAGCTTTATGGGAGGCTGGCCTCAGCCCCAAGGAATGAACCTTCAGTAGAAGCCAACATGGAGATGCTGCTTCCCTTGTTGTGACTGGTTTAAAAGGGGGCCCATGATGTCATTCTGACCAATGAGACCTGAGGGGAAACCTGGGCTTCTGAGAGTCTTTTTCCTGCTCCAAAATAGGCATGTGGCTGTCTGCATGTAACGCCAGCCTGGGACCATCTTGATAGCATGAGGGGAGGCCAACCCAACAGGATAAGCCAAGACATGAAGGATGGCAGAATGAAGTAAGAGAAAAAATTTGGAGGCATGTTGGACTGCAGAATTAACCAACCCCGGAATGCCTAAATTTAGACTTCCTGTTCTTGGAAATGACAAGATTTCCTTATTATTAAAACCACTTCTCCTTGGACCTTATATTACTTGCACCTGAAAGCATCCTGATCGATGGGCACACCATATTGTTCTCATTCCTGGGGCCCTTGCACATGCTTTTTTCCTTCCATCTGGACCCTCACCCCTCCCTGGCCCTCCTCTACCTGGACTCTTATTCACCATTCCGGTTTCAGTCTAGATACCACTGACTTCGGGAAGCCATCCCTGACCCTCTCTCACTTGTACTCCCTGCACCCCCTTCACATCCTACACTTCCTGTCTCAGAGCACTTACGCCACGGCTCCACCTTGTCCCTCACTAGGCTGTAAGTTCCACAAGGACTGGGACAATGAATGTATTGTTTACTGACCCATCTCAGGCCCACTACATAAAAGGCACTCAAACATTTTACTCATTCACCAGATAATAAGAATAGTTAACACCTGTTAAGCACTTTACCTGAACTATGTTCTGTTCTAAGCACCTTAATTCTTACAACAACCAATGAAATCGGCACTATTATTTTCCCAACTTTTCAGGCAAGAAAACAGGCACCGAGAGGTTGAGTCATTTGCCTAGCATCACATAGCGAGAGAGCGACTAAGCCAGGATTTTAATACAAGTGATCTCTCTCCGCCACACAACACAAAACCATTGTCGAGCACCTACTACATGCAAGGTTCTAGGTGCTGGAAATACAGTGTGACCAAGGCAAAGTTCCTGCCTTTGGGGAGCTTACACTTCAATGGCAGGAGACAGATAGTAAGAAACATGTGGAATGCATAAACATGTGGAATGAATGAATGACAGATGAGAGATGAATGATGTAAAGCAAAGCCATGTGAAATACACCCTGGCCTTGAAATCCCAATCTTTAGATTTATATCACACCTCCTCACGAATTAATGGTGGGACGTTGGGCCAATTAATAACCCCCTCTGAATCTCAATTCAATCATCATATAAAAATTGAATCGAGGTAGAAATAAATTGATAATACATGTAAAATGGCCTTTCACCTTATCTGCTATAAAATAGGGGCTTAATAAATGATAGCTGAATCTATATTCCCTACAAAGTACAAGCACCATGAAACCAAAGGAGCCTTAGTACTGGAGAACTCCTTGAAGAAGTCTATAGAAAATCTGATAGCTACATTAGGACAGGATAATTTATCTTCTTGGTCAAGAAGGATTCCAGAGCCAAGATAGCCCCCAATTCCCATTTTTCCCAAGTTATCATCGACATCTCCTGGAGACAAAATAGGGATTGTCAAGGTTGGGGACCAAGATATTAATTTCCAGTATTAACTCACCATTCATGATACATGCGAGGCTGCTAAGGTGTTTGCATTAGTAAGGCCCTATCTGGCCTGCTAGGGTCTAAGTAATTGTGCGGGAAGCTAGCAAGGAGACCATCATCAGAGGAACAGACACTGGTGTTGGATGGAGACAGGAAAGTGAACTCCAAGGTCCTAATTGATAGGTTCTGTCTTCTTTAATAATTACATTGAATTATTAATGCATAGTAATTTATCTATTGGAAACTATTCATTATTTCAGAATGGATAAATGCTAACGTGTTTAACTGGTGCTATTTTGAAAACTGTCCATTTTTTTGACGGCCCCAAGGCAAGGGAAACCAGACATTTAGATAAAGCAGAGGAGAGCTGACCCCAGCTAACATTCATGAAGTCAGAAGCAGTCTTAACTATCAGAATAACATCCAGACCAACCTAAGGGAGGTTCCAGACCTTGCCAAAGATGGGTTTCAAAAAAAGCCAGGATGCTATCTGGCTACCATACCACTTAAAACACAGAAGCTCCAGGACTATGGGAGAATATCCTCTTCCTTGCTTTGTAGTGAGTGGTGCATGTTCCTTCAGTAAAGAACCAGACGTTTTATATCTAAAAGAGTGCCCTCTCTCTCAAATTACTCACCTTTGAAATCCGTACACTTAAGCCAATGATTCACCATGGCTTAAAACATTCATGGGACTCTGCTCTTGGATATAACATTAAGTCAGATTGATCCACCCAAGAAAACCAAATTTATTATTCTGTAGTCACATGAATTTATAGATTTTCCCAAAACATATTAGCCAGATTGATAATGGAGATACCTATGCTTGGCTCTAAGTGACTTCTGGCTGTTGCCAAAAATAAAATCCATCCCCTTCAAGAAAAATATTTGGACCATTGAGAATATTCAAAGCAATGTGACACCACATATTTTCAAGCAACCTGAATGACAATATAAAGATTATTGTGAATGAACATGCACATCTCAGTGTGTGTGTGTTTACACTCATGTTTGCAGATGCATAAAAATTTACCAGAAAGATATACATTCATTTGGACAGGGGTCTTCTCAAGTTGCTTAGGTTATGAATAATTTTTTTAATTGTGTTTCTTTGTGCTTCCCAAAACTTCTGCAACAAAACTATAAAACTTTTGTAATCAGGGGGAAAATAAACCACAATAAATATTTTATATATTTTTAATGTGCCACAGACCCTGAAGGCAACCTCAAATCAGAAGTTACAACATTGCTTGGCTCAGGAAAGCATCACTAGATTAAATGCATTGCCTTCCATACTACAACTTTTGAAGGGCACAACCTTCATTTAGATGTACAACTTCTATTACGTGTGTTTCCTTTAAAAAAAATCACTCTCCATTAACTTAGGGCCACATTGTATAATGTCACTCCATCTGGGCCAGTGGCAGCTGAGCACTGTAATGAAGACCTTCCGGAACATGCGGCCACTAAGCCCCACGGACAGAACCCAAGACAGGCCTGCACTGTGCCAAACGCCATTCTGCTACATGAGGTCATGGTCCAGAGTGAGGCCCCAGTGAATTTCCTTTGAAAACCCCTGCACTACACTCAAGAAACCTTTCTAAAGGAGAAGAGGAAAAGGCATGACCCCATCTGAAATGCAATTTCTTGTGTTCTCTATCACAAGATATACAAGGGTACTGGCAAGAAGCAACAATAACAATAAGGGTGGCTGTAATGACAGGGTAATCCCAGGTGTTTCAGGTACTGTAAGCAAGTGGGAACTTCAGCCCCCTTCTCAGGGGCCAGTTGGCCCCAGGCCCCAATTGTTTATGGGTGTCATGGTTGAGGCTTACCAGCAAATGGGATGGCAGAGGAAACGCAGGGAGGTAGGGCCTGATCTGACCATGGTGGTGAGAAAGAGGTAAGACTCTTTCAATAAAGAAAATGGAGCAGCTCCATTCCTGAGATGAGTTCTTCAAATTTCCAGCAAGTCACTTTCTCTTACAGGAACCAAATTTTCTATCTCTTGGTGCCTTGCATTTGCCCAAATCATGACATTATCTCCTCTAACCTTTCTCATGTGGAATCACAAAGTATACTTAATAACAACAACAACAACAAAAGTTTTGCACACTGCTGGGAAAAAAAGGGAATAGAGGAAAGAAAAAGATCATGAGTTGCAGAATGACCTATTTGTTTCCAGCAAATTGGAACTTAGGGGAGCCTTTGTCCCATATGATGTGGCCTAAAAGCTCAGATCAACTGTGGTGTTGGAGGGGGAGCCTAGAGGAGGCAAAACAGAAATGATTGACATATCTGTCAATTTAATTATTGTTAATCTATAAAACCTTAACAAACGCCTGAGAATCCAGAGAAAACTATATGGGCAGGGAGTTAGCCAGGAAGGAAGTATATAGGAACTGCCTGGCATCACCATATCTCTTACGCTTTACCTAATAAGAGGAACCCCAAAAGGAGACGTACAGTTTTGCTGTATGCAAATTACTCTTCTATATCCTGACTTTAAAAAGGTGGAGACACAAATGCAGAAATCCGCCTATAGAATTTCCCCCTCACCCCATGTCACTAACTCCTGGTAATGAAGAGGCAGGTACATGAGGAATTCCGCTCTGGGCTGCTTGGGCTTCGTATAGATGATGGGTGTCTGTGCCTCTCAAAAACAGACTCCTGAAATATCCAATTGTGCATCGGTAATGATGTAAGAGAAATGCTTTCCTTACCAAGGAGCTAATCAGTCAATCAACACCTAACCTTTTAGAAAGAATTCATCTGCACTTCACCTGTCTATCTCAACACCAGAAAAGCATCATGGGATATGCCTGTAATAGTTCAGCAGATGGTAGAACTTTAAGACAAACAGCCAACCAGCCAACAATTTTTGAGATACAGAACTAGACTCTGGAGGAGACCAAGTGTAAGGATTTCTGCCTTTGGTAGTTGTTGATCATCACTGGGGAGATGACTTATTAAAAACTGAATACTTCAAACATGTTATATTTCACTTTGTATAAATTTAATAGTTTAATGGTTCATGATCATGACTTTCACATAAATTAACTCAACCCTTCCTATATAGCCATGAAAATTGTGTTAATCCCCTTGTCTTATAATCAGGTGATATAAAACAATAGCACAAGAAGTGTCATAACAGACTAGTATGGGTAATATATGCCATGGGTATTTCCTTTCACAAAAACAAAAACAAAAAACAAAAAAGACACAATGTGAGACTAAAGCTTTATGAATGTAAACTGTTTGAGTAAAAGAAAAAAGAAATAAGAGCATTTAAGACAGAAACGGTGGTATGAGCAAAGATATGGCTGCATAATCACTTCCAGAGAATCAATCGCTGAGCTACAGAAGACCTTGGCTGGACAGAATGCAAGGTTCACGGCCATTTTAATCCCATACAATGACCCAGAATGAATGCCTATCCAACATGGGTAGGCGGAGGGCTGTGGGTATGAGGTCCTTGGCAAAACAATTCTCTAACCTTATCTAGAAATATAGGACAGTCCCATACGATATAGCACAGAAAAAAGATGATCATTCCAAGGAATGAGTGGTGTCTTGGGCCATTCAAGCTGCTATAACACAATACCACAGCCTGGGTGACTTACACAATAAATACTCATTCTCACAGTTCTGGAAGCTGGGAAGTCCCAGGTCAAGGTGCCAGCAGGTCTGTGTGTCAGTAAGGCCCTGCTTCCTAGCTTGCAGGTAACTGTCTTCTTCTTGTATCCTTACACAGCAGGGGGCTGAGGAGTGGAGTGGGAGATGGGGGTCAAGGTCAGGGGAAGGGAGAGAGAAAGCTCTCCTGTCTTTTTTTAAGGGAACTAATCCCATTTATATGAGAGGTTCCTGACCTAATCACTCCCAAAAGCCCCACCTCCAAATAGCATCATGTTGGGGGGTAGGATTTCAATATATGAACTTTGGAGGGACACAAGCATTCAGCCCACAGCAAGTGGCTATCAAAAGGGGTTATCCTGTGATGGTTAGAAAGAGAAGTCTAGGTGTCAGGGTCCTGAGTCACGTCTACACATCCAGCGCCACTGGCTGACCTAATCGCTCTTAAGTATCCCCTCCCTCTCTCATCTGCTAAAAAAAAAAGAAAAGAAAATTCTAAGCTCATGTGGATATTGTGTGGCTTAATCATCATTCAGAGAGTCCTCCAAAAACCTCTCATGGAAAACACTACAGTGTGAAATGGCGTCATCAACAAAATCTAGAATATTCTTGCATTCTGATGGTGAAGAATTTATAGCCTCTTCTTGGACTCTTTTCAGACAGCGAGGTTGATCCAGTTGGCAGGCAAAAGAAAAAATGGCTTCAAATAAATTGTAATATTTCACTGTAATATACCATTCACTGAATTCAAGCTTTGTCCAAACTGCATTAACCAGAATGTAAGAGAGTGTGTCCCTGTCTGATGTGAAATTCTAAGCCAGTTGCTTCAGAGCTGTGTGCTGGCCCCTTCTCCATGGTCTGAACTTAATGGCCAGACATTTATCAGTGTTCTTTCTGTAACCAAACAGCACTTATTCCATATTATGTGCTGCTTAGGCTACACCACAGAGGCAGCCTGAAACTGCCTCAGCAGCACAGCTGTTTGCATTTTCCTGGAGAAGTTAAGCCTTAAGCAGGCATCTTATCCTGATGTATCTCCCCCTTCAGATTGGGTCTTATCACCAGCTCAGTCACCCTTTTAACCTGCTTCTGAGAAGTGAAGATTGGGGGCCAGAAGTGTGATTGACTAGTGCCCTCTCAGACTCCTGCACAAGCCCATCTTCATCCTGCAGTGAAATTTTCCGAGAGGTTGAACAAGTAGATGTTCCAACCTGAGTGATCTCATCTTGGAAACTTCAAAGGAATAAAATGAACATCATGGTTTCTTGTGTAGAACAACATTCCAGAGTTTAAAATATTATTTCATCTGGAAGACTAGGTGGGCATGACATGTCTGAACCATTTGTGTGTTTGTGAGAATAGTCTTAGAAGAATGAGAACACTATGCCTGATGGCCTATACTTCCTAGATTCTGTCTACCATGATAGAAGTTTCTTCTTTTCAGGAGAGAGGCTGCTTGACTCCTGGTAATGCACACCATGGAACTC
Source organism: Hipposideros armiger (assembly GCF_001890085.2). Lineage (NCBI taxonomy): Eukaryota > Metazoa > Chordata > Mammalia > Chiroptera > Hipposideridae > Hipposideros > Hipposideros armiger. Next base: position 299,895 of record NW_017731449.1, on the reverse strand, counting down.
CAGGTAACTGCATTGTTCTACCTCCCTCTTTTCAGAGATTACCAACAGGAGTGCCTAGAACAACGAACCCCAACTACCTTCTGAACTGGATGACCACTCGGCTGGATTCATATTGTCTATGGGAGTCTACATGTTTTGGAAAATTTGAGATTTAGAAAAAGCAACATTGTTCTAGAAGTGAAGATTCTCATCTCTAAGAAAATGAGTTCTGGGGACCTGTTGGGTGGGAGAAATGATGAGGATTAAATGCTTAATATTTATCGAGCACGTGCAGTGATCTATGTCCTATTCAAAACATAGCAGAGGAGGCATAACTTCTCCTTCAATCAAGTTAATGAGGAATTGATTTTGAAGCTTTTTTAAAAACACCAAGTATGGTACCAATATTAAACACCAATCATATCGGGAGTGGTGCTCACCTAGCTAACTGCCTAAGATGGAAGGGAAAATGTAAGCGATCAATAGCAGATCTATAGCTCTTTCCCAGATTGGTATTAGAGTGCTTTCACCCTCAGCAGCCCATGCAAAGACTCACAGTCTCGCTGCTCAAAACTACGTTAGGAATCAGAAGGGGACTCAACTTCTCCTTATAAGTAAATGGGTGCTTTTTTTTGATCAGGAGATGTGGCACAAACAAAATCTAGAAGGGTTACATAGTCTGGGAACAAGCTATAGACTCTGTCACAGCCTTTTGCAAAATGTCTATCATGGTTTCTCAAGACAACTGAGCCACCTGGTGTTAGAAAGTTAACAGCTAAAGCTCTTTTCTCTGTCTTCCTTGGAGGGCAAATAAAGCTTTCCCCAAATGACCAACATCCTCTACAGTGAAGGTGGACTCAGCATTAAGCTTCTTGATGCCAAACATTCAACTCTGGTCTGGGAACGCTCAGGGGCATACCCTGTGTTGGTCAGATGTGGATTGTGCAGACAAGTTTGAATCCATTGATTTCTGGGTGAGATACACATCCACGTTGGCAACAAAAACTAAAATAATGGTAGCTACTATTTATGGAGGATTTAGTATGTGCCAGACCCTGGGTCCATAAGACATCTTACCTACAGTATCTCATTTAATCCTCACAACAACCCATGGAGTACGTATTGTTATTGCCACCATACAGATGGGAAATTGAAGGTCAGAGAGAAGTGAGTTGGCCAGTTGGTAAACGTTAGCATTGAAATTTCAATCCCAGAATATCGGACTCCAGGTCCTGTGCCCTTGATCACCTACGATCTGCCTTCTAACAATTAGAGCTACCATCTAGTGAACACTTACTTACATGCCATGCTTAGCAAGGGGTGGATTATATATGTCATCTCCTAGCATAGGCAGTTCAGGTGAGTAATACAGCAACCCTTTAGCCTACTGAGGACTGACCATGCCAAGATGTTTCCTGGTGGAAAGGAAACAAAGGTCGCTGCCCTCAGGGATGTCAGCATTCTTCCAACTGACCCAGAAGTGAATCCTGAGATGGCAGCAGGATGGAATTTCGTATTGGGACAATAATGCGGCAAGAGTCACTGAATAATATAAAATCTGAATTCATTATAAAGTCTAAATTATAAAACATTTTTAAAGCACTACAACTTTTTTCACCTTTAAGGAAAAAAATGTAGCTAAAGTAATAAGGTATTGCCAAGCAAAAATCCTGAATAGCTAAGAAAAATTCTATTTATCATTCCTTTTACTTTTTGCAAATTTAAGTGCTTTCTACAGTGCCTGCCAATAGTTTATTCTCTTAAGAAGAAGAAAGAGTCCCTGTGAAATTCAACTTCTGCCTGAGTTATGACAAACTCCAAATTAGTAGTCCCCAGTAAGGTCTATATTAGTGAACATGTATTTTACCTTATATTGACTTTTTAAAATAGCTCTTTTCCCCTAAATTTGCAAATGGATTTTGTCCATCATATCATTTACTTTTATATAATCAAGTAGGGTAAACTGTGATCCATAGATGAAGTTACATCTCCCAAGTCACACGTGGAACGGAAAAAGGGAACCCAAAGCCTGCTGTGTGATGCCTTCCAGCCCAGCCCAAGCATGCTCGCATGGTCCTCCCACCTCCTGTGCTGAGTCACGCCCCTCCCTCACCCTTGACAAGCGAAGTCTAGGGCATGGAAAAAAGAATTGTTTGTGTCTTTGCATATAAATTCATGGTTAATAACTATGCATTATTAATACTGATGTCACATTTAATAATAATGGAAGTTCATCGAGGAGGAACTCTAGTACCCAACCAGAAAGGAAGAAAATAGGGAATAAAAGACACGAATATTTGTTTGTTTATTCAGCTACCTGTTTGTAAGTTTAGGAGAAACGAAGACATAGACGTGACGCTTGCCAGAACTGGTAGCTGTTTCCCAGTCTAGTCTGCACTCCCTCCTCACCACAAAACCCTAATTCTGCTCAGGGCTACAGTATACCCAGGTAAAAACATTAACCTTCCCAGACTTCTTCAGAGCTAGCAGTCATGTGACCCAGTTCTGGCCAATGAGACATAAGCAGAAGTCTGAAACAGGGGATATTCTGAAGAAAGCTTCTATTTTCCTGATACTGGCATTTCCTCCTCTTCTTTCTTCCTCCCTCTTTCTTTCTGCCAGAAGCATGCTTACAATTCCTGGGGGCACAGCAGCCATCTTGCAATCATGAGGATGAAAGTCACATACTATGAATGACAAGGCAAGAAAATGGAAGAACCCATGGTGTTCAGGACATCCATGAGCATCTACACTGGCCATGGACATCACCCCCATCCCAGGCTCCTCTTGTGTGAAACTTTTTTTATTTAATCTACTATAATCAGGATTTTTATTACCCTCCACCAAAGAGATTTTATAAAGCTCTACTGTATTTTTTTTTCTGGCATCCTAATAAAAAGAAACCAGGACTTAGGGTATTTAGAGTTGAATGGACTTGTCCAGGTTATCTAATTGAAATGCTTTTTTTTTTCTTTAACAAAAAAGGAAACCAAAGAGAAAATTAGAGATGTGCCTCAGGTCACAAAGCTAGTGCTTAGTCCAGTGCTCTTTCTGTGAGTCCACGTTGCCTGCCCTGAAGAGTTAAAGGTTGGAAAGAACTAGAAAGAGAAACATTTCTCAGATAGCCAGATAAAAGCAACTCTGCGAGAGAATAAGGTAGACTCAGTATCTGGATAGAGATGTATTCAAAAACTGTTAAAATAGTCCTTGTAAGAGAGAAAAAAAAAAAGCTCACGGACCTCTATAAATAGAAATAGGAAACAACTGTTTAGTAAATTGTTTTAGCAACCCTCACCAGAGTAAGCTGGAAACAGCAGTGTTGGTTTTATTCATTGTTAAAAGAAAGTGAAAAACTACCCTCTTCTTATTTGAGAAAAAATATTCAAAAGACAGTTCAGTGTCTATATAGTCTCTGTACAGGCTTTCCTTACCTCTAGAGGTTGACAGCGTGGACTCTGGAGCCAGACAGCTTGGGTTTGAATCCCAGCTCTACCACCTACCCATGTGTGACTGTGGGTAAGTGATATGACCTTCCTGGGCTTCCAGCTTCCTATCTGTAAAGTGTGTATTATCATAATAATACTTACTAGTAAGGTCGTTGTGGACATTAATTGAGCTTATATATGTAAAGTGCTTAGAAGTGTGTGTATGTAAATATACATACATACAAATACATACATGCATATATACATATGTATGTTATCATTACTGTAATAGCCATGACCACATGAACTAGACAACTAGGGAAAAGAAAAAGGAAACCCAGGGATTTTTTTAACAAACTGAGAACAAAAGCACTCATATGAATGACTTCCTAAATTGAAGAACCCAACCAAATAGTTGTTGAATGAATGAATGAATGAATGAATGAATGAATGAATGGAGAGAGGGAGGGATGGATGGACGCCATCAGTCGAAGAAAGCTGCGAGCATTTTTGATATCTAATAGGCCTGAAGTCCCAAAAAATCTTGTCAATTTCAGGAAAGATATCTAAGTGTGATGCAGAAAACAAAAATTCTAGTCAAGATTTGGAAATAAGGCTAGGATTAGTTTAGCCATAAATTATAATTTATCAAAGGCAAGAAAGTATATAATTATAGTCCTGACTTCTATTTCTTTTATACTCTGCTAGAAAAATATGGTGTTTAACTTTATCAGTTTTAATAATAATATTATATTTTTCCTTTTAAAAGAGACAGAATGGGGGGCCAGCCGAGTGGCTCAGTTGGTTAAGAGCTCGCTCAAGAGTGTGATCTCTGAGCAACAGCTGTTCGAGTCCCAGCCTGAGCTGAGCTGCCACTCAGCTGCCAACAGGTGGCAGGATGGCTCAGCTAAAAAAATAAAAAATAAAAAAATAAAAGAGACAAAATGGTTATAAATCTGTACTAGAGCCCTAGCACCCCAGTGAGAATGCCAGGGCATATGAAGCACCTGGGGCTTAGTCTGGCCTGTACTGCCACACCCCCCATCACCTCCATGTTCACAATGACAGCAATGGGCTGACAGCCAGGACCCCACGCTCTGGGCATTGCTGTGTGACCTGGGGCAGGTCACATAACCTATTTGGACCTGTCTTCTAACAAGAAAAATGAGAGTCTTGGATTAGATTATTACCAAAGTTAAGTCCAATAATTCTAATAAATATTCTATGGGGATAAAATTAAGAGTTAAGGGGTATAAATTGGGACAAATGTCACAAATATCAAGCCAAGGAAAATCAACAAGAATATCTCCAAGGCTTGACAAACTGTTTTACCTACTTTCAATGTACGTATCACTATTAACCAATATTGTATGGCACAACATCTTGGAGGCCACACTCCCAAGAAAACAAAAAGGGGGTGGGGCTGGGGTGATTAGGACTTGCAAGATGTAAACTAAAGGTACCCCAAAAACTTTCATGAGAGAAATCATATTGAATGCCATATCAATTCTGGAGGCAAGAGCAAAATTTCAAGGCAAAGGTCAAGTTGCTGTAGGGGGCATCTGTTGTTTTCCCAGCATCTATTCCCACTTCACTTTTTCTACCATAATCCTGAATTTTCCAGCCAGGCAATTTGCCTGAGATTGACTTCCCCCCAGCAAGAGGCATTGAGTCCTGACTGGCCTAAGCCATTCTATATATCCTCTCCACTCTGGCCAGTGATTGGTTCAGGAAAAGGGGCATTACAGACTGAATGTTTGTGTCTCCCAAAAAAATTATTATTGAAATCTAATCCCCAATGTGATGGTATCTGGAGGTAGGACCTTTGGGAGGTAATTATGTCATGAGGGTGGAGGCCTCATGAATGGGATTCGTGCCCTTAAAAGGGGCCAGAGAGTTAGCTTACTCTAATATGTGAATATAATACCCAGAAGACCTTCACCAAAACCCAACCATGCTGGCACACTGATCTCAGACCTCCAGCTTCCAGAGCTATGCGAAATAAAGCTCTGCTGCTTCTAAGTCACCCAGTCTATGGTACTTTGACATAGCAGCCGCAATTGGCCAAGACAGCACATGCTCGAAATCAGACCAATCAGAGCCAATAAGACTCAGTTATTGGTAGAACGCTCAGAGAAGCAAACTTTCACTTTCTCATGGATATAGATGAGGAAACTGCCATGGGCACATGTTTACAATTACCTTTAACACAAGAGGAGAGCCTGCTTGAAAACAGGGGTCAATGTCAAGGAATGGGGAGAAAAGCCAGGTTCTGGTCATGTCATTTGAGGCCTAATTCAAGCCCTGCTGAAACCATTTAGTTACAAAGCAAAGAGATCCCCCTTTTTGGCTTTAGCCAGTTTGGGTTGAGTTTTCCATTATACGCAACCCTGAACTTCCTAACTGAAACACTTTACTGACTGTTGCAATGGTGGATATTAAGAGCCAAAGGAAGGTACGTACCTGAACCAGTCATGATTTAGGAGACAAAATTACCGAAAGCAAATGTGTTAGCAGAAAAGAAGAAATAGCAGCACAGGCCTGGTAGAAAGGGATCTGACAAAATTCCACTAGAAGTAGCTGGCAGACATGTACATTTAAAAGATCAGGCGACACACCTTCCTACTGGTGGCACAGAATGTGGGAGAAGCAAAGGTAGGAGGCTTCTGGGGCTCTTAATCTGTCAAATTGTGGAGAGATTTCACTGAGAGTCACGTGGAGCCTCACTGCTCTGCTGAGAGAAAATGAGAGAAGATAAAAAGGAAGGGAGATGAAAATCTGAAACCATTGTCCAAAAAGCCTGGAACAGCCCAAAACGGCTTAAGGCAGCATCACTATCCAAGGTGTTCATCACAGGGGGGTAGGCGCCTCTCGGCAGCAGCAATGTATGCAGTCAGACAGATGGTTTGGGGTGCTTCCAGGTGAGCGAAGCACTTGGGGACAGGACCCAGACAAGGTGAGACGTACAGGGAAAAAGTCCCCACCTCCTGGGGCAGAAGTTGACATTGGCAAGATCTAAGCAGGAGACCCTCCCCGTCTCAAGTCGGGCTTCTCCTGCTCTACTCCCATCTCCAACACTTCAATAACTTTGTAAGTCAATATTGTACTTTCTAAAGAACTAGGCAGACATACTGGACTATTCTTGAAGGTAAGTTCCATAAGGGAGGTAACTGGCATCTGTTTGTGCATTACTCTATCCCCAGCATAGTGTCTGGCACATAAAAGGTGTTCAATACATGCTCATTGAAAGAATAAGTATACTTGGCTGGCTCTTAGGTCCCCAGATACAAAAAGCTGTAATGGGAAAAGTGAAGCATTCCACAGGAAAAGGCTACATGGGGAGGGGAGGTTGATGGGCATACAGGTACAGACACTGCATCTCTGGCAATAGGGAAAACTCTACATCCCATTTTCTGGGGAGGGGACTGATGGGAAAGTCAGAGTTGATATTTGGCAAATACACACTAGTTCAGCTGTACAGGATGTTTACAGCTGAATGGTCAGTGTCGCTGTTATACTGCTTGTTAAATATTTAGAATATCACCAGAGGGAGTGTGGTCACTATACTTTGGAAAGTGCTCTCTAGGCTGGACAGCATGGCCCATGGCCTGGGCATGCTGGTGAAATCCATCAGGGCCAAGAGATAAATCAAGATGGCCAAGACAAAGGCTGTTCTTCATCCTTAATTTAGGGATGTTTATCCTAGACAGTCCCCTCCTACTTGAACCTCCAGATTCAAGACCATTCATTTATTCACTCATTCAAATAATACGGTTTGAGCTTACATTCGGCACCAGGCACTGGAGTTACAACAGTGAACAAAAGATAAAACATCCCTTCAGTTATAGAGTGTATGGCGAGAAAAAAAGATAATAAGCAAGCAAATAAATAAATAAGCTGAGGTCATTTAGATGGTGATAAAATGCTATGATGAAAACAAAACAAGTGAGTAGAGAGTAACTATGGGATAGGAAGGCGCTTTAGGTAGAGTGGCAGGGAGATGCATTTTGAGATTAAACCTGGATAAGAGAAGGTAGCAAGCCCAGCAGATATTTGGGGAAAGAGGATTTGAGAATTAAGCACAAACAGGTTCAAAGGCCCTATGGGTAGAATTTGCTCCGTATTTTCAAGAAACTGAAAGGAGGCCAGTAAGTCTGGAGTATAGCGAGCAAGGGGCACTCTGATAGGAGGCTAGGTAAGAGCAAAGGACAGGACTGGACTGGGTAGGGACTGGAAACCATGCTTAGGAATCAGGACACTAATCAACGTTCAATGGAGAGCCAGATTTTAGGTAAATGAGTGACATTACCTGACTTGTTTTAAAAGTTCATGCCTGTGTGGCTAACGGACTACAGGGAACAAGTAGGGAACCCAAGAAAATAGTCAGGAGGCTGTTGCAAGACTCTGGCAAGAGACATTGGTGGTTTAGGTGGTAAGGGCGGTAGTAGCGGGCACGGGGAGAAGAGGAGATGTTCTCCTTGGGAGCTCTTAGCACCCTATAATAGTTTTACTCCCTTCCTTATATCCACATTAAAACATAACAACAAAAGCCCTGAACAGTAATTGTTCTAGGTATGTACTTTCCATATGCAACCTCATTTCATCCTCTCAACAAATCAAGAGGAAAGTTGTTATGGAATGATTGTATTTTCCCAAAATTCCTATGTTGAATCCCTAATCCCCAACATGACTAATTGGAGATAGGGCCTTTAAGGAGGCAATTAAGGTTAAGTGAGGTCAAAGGGTGGGGCCCTGATCCTATAGGACTGGTGTCCTTTTAAGAAGAGGAAGAGAGATGCCATGGGTTCTCACGCACAAAGGTAAGAGCATGTGAAGGCATAGGGAGAAGGTGGCCTTCTTCAAGCCAAGGAGACAGGCCTCAGGAAAAACCAAACCTGCTAACACCTTGATCTTGGACTTTCAGCCTCCAGAACTGTGAGAAACAAATTTCTGCTTTTAAAGCCACCCAGTCTATAATATTTTGATTTGGTGGCCTGAGCTGAGTAATAAAAAGGGACAGGCATGAAGTCGTGTGTAGACTTACTGGATTCCAACCCTGGCTTCACAATTATTAATTTACCTGTCTCCTTACCAATGATGCTCTGCTGCCCACCAGAAAGACAGCAATGGCTCTGATAAATGTAAATTCCATGAAACTTACATGAACCCTACATACCACCTAGTGCAAAAGGAAGATGAAATATCCTCAGCCTAAAAAGAGAGCAATCTGTCAGAGTAGCTCTGCTTAATAGGTAGGCAATGGGGGTGGGTATGCAGGAAATATTGGAACTCAGAGGGGGAAAAAGCTCTCCCCTTGAAAGCTCTGACTCCAGACACTTAGCACCTAAATTAAAAAATCTATAAGCTCCCTCTCCACTGACTGAAGCCACCCTGGGCTGGTCCCTTTCTTTGGGCCACAGAGTCATGGGTTAACCCAGGGAGAAACAATGGAGTTTCTATCTCATCCAGCCCCTCTGTTTACAAGTGAGGAGGTGAAGGCCCAAAATGGCTCAGTGCCTTGTGGACGCCCGTACCGTTAGTGGACTTGCTATGGAACTGGCCAGTGGTAGCTTTCATGAATCTTTTTTTTAATCTCCCTGAAAGTCTATATATTTTAGCAGGACAGCATGTCCCATCTCAGCCATGGCTGAAGTGCAGGCTAATCCAATGACCAAAAGAAATTCAAGTCTCTTGGGGCTGCTTCTTCCCATTATTTTAACCCTCTTTTCAAGAACAAGCAGCTCACATGACAGACAGGTGGGCGGGAGCAAATTCCTCCAGAGCAATTCAGCCACTGGAAGGGATGGGGCGCAATGTTCCCAGCAGGTTTTTTCAAAAACTAAATGCTGGTTTCCTTCCGCATTTTGCAATAGGACCACTTAGTGGCATGCATTTTTTCTCATTCACATTCAGCTGCCTGTATTTCATCACTTTCTACAGATGCTTCCAGACTCAGATCACGCCAGTGCTTTGTCACTGATACATTCCTGCCATTGAGCTGAAGTTAGCAGGAGGAGGAAGGTGGCATTTTTCTCTTGAATGGCTGAGAAATTCCCTCGCCCCCACATCCAATCAGCCACCAAATTCTGTCATTTCTTCCTTCCCAACGTCTCTCGCATCTGTTTCTCCCTCTCTACTCCCACTGTCACTACTCTGGTTTGGGCCTCAATTGCCTCCTGCCTGGGCTGCTGCTGCAAAAGCCTCCGCCTGGTTTTCCTACCTCTGGCTTTTCCCTCTCCACCCACCCAGGATACTGCTGTGCAAGCAGCCTTCCCAACGCTGTCATCACCTCCCTGCTCTGAAGCCCTCATGGGGGCCTCCCATTGCCTAAGGAACGAAGCCCAACCTGAGCTCAGAACTCCAGCTCTGAGAGTTTGTCCCAGTCTACCTTCCTACCTACATCTCACTCTGCCCCTATGCAAGCCCTGCTCTCTAACCTACAGATTTAGCCAAGGGAACCCAAAGACATCGTGCATCGTTTCCCTCCTGTTACTGCCCTGTCTTTTATGACTTCCTGACTGTCTCCCACCAAAGCCCGACTGATTCTCCAAGAACTAGCTCTGCATTCCTTCATCTTTTCCTCATTCACCAAGGAATTCCTAAGAAGCAAAGTGGCTCTAAGGCCCTGGGAGGCAATGAGTGGTCAAGGCACTAGTGCCGGAGAGAGATAACTACATAAATAATAGAACTAAAGTAATATCCACAAATGTGATAAGAGCCAGGAGGGTTCTCCAAGGTAAGAATCAGGGGAAGAATTATTAGGCTGCCCTCTTTAGAGCAGGAGGTTAGGGAAGCCATCTCTGGAATAGGGACATCCTAGCTGAGAACTAAAGAATGAGTTGGCCTGTACCAGTTGAGACAGGGAGTCAGGAAGATTCCAGGGATATGAGAGAGGTGGTGAGGAAAGCAGCGGTAGGTCTGGCCTCCTGAGAGATTAGACTCAGAAAGAGACAGCAGTGGCCAACCCCCAAAATGAAGATGACACACACTTGGAGTCCTCATTTACCTGTACCATCTATAAGGATAAAAAGACTTGTAATGTGAAAATGGTCTGCCTGCCCATCACAGACCTGGCTGAGCCAATGGGTGGTGCAGCCACTGAATAAATATCTAGAGCCAGCCAATTGGACATGACCATGAGGATGCACCCCCTTTTCATCCTTGCCTGTTGATTCTCCCAGAACTGCTGGGAATCCAACCTGAGACATTCCTAAAGCTCCTGAACATGTTTCTTGGGCTGTCCCAACCCTCTGTATGTTACATATGCTCACAAGTATATGCACACAAACACACACATCCCAAGGTGCATTTCTATGAGTGTAGATGTAAGGTCTATGAGCTAGTGGGTACTAGGGGATACAAAGATGCTCAAGTTAGCCTCTGTTAACCTCCAACCCCTCCCTCTTTCCCTGACCCTGCCTTCTAACCACAGACTATTTCTGAACTAATGGCTATCCCATATGTGGGGCCAAATGTCATCTGAATTTGACCAACCCTTGAGACACCTCTGACTCCTTAGGGAGAGCCCAGTTGGCCTCTACTTCCCCAGCCTTCCCAAAGCTGAGCCAGTTTTAACTGGACTTAATGCCCTCTTCTCCATTGCCAGCCGAAATCCTATGCCCAGGGACAGACGTGAAAGCCACAGGAGTCTCCTGGAATGGGTCCCAGCAAGGGTCAGAGAATAGGCCCTTGGTTTCTTTTGAAGGGCTAAGAATAAGGAGAGACAGAGGTCACTCAGGTTCATCAGCCTCTTCATCAAACATATCTGGTGGAAAAGGTGTAGGACGGTCTCCAGGCAAAAGAAACATTCTTAGGAAGTTCTTCAGGGTGGAAAGATGTTGGCATCTGTAAAGAATTATGTTCTTCAAAAGTTGTCTAGAAAATAATGAATGAGGGGGACAAAGTTCAAGGGGGCTTGGAGAGGCTGGCAGTGGCCAGGTCACTGCAGGCTGACATGCTAAGTATGCTGGAAGGCCACTGATGGGTTTCAAATAAGACACAGTACCCCCTTCCAACTGGGACCTTCCACACCACTTACCCTGTTCTTTCAGCCTCTTACCATGTGCTGTGTGGTGATGGCTTCTCTCTTGGTGTCTACTGATCCCGCACTCCATGGTCAATGTTCCAGAGTTGAATCTGGCCCCTGTGGGCCCCCATGAGTTGTGGGCGGAAACCTCCAAATCTAACTCCAACCTGTGGCCAGCCAGCTTGCCTGGCCTTCTGGTTTGGCTCTTCTTTTTCACTCTAGTTCCCCCATTGGGACTGAAGCCTCACCCTCAAGCCCAGGATACCTGACTGCCCTGCTGCCCTGGGACCATTACTGCTGCTCCCAACACCCCAAATCATCCTTGCTAGCATAGCCCTGTCCCATCTCAGAAGTTCAGCCTCCTGTGTTTTTACACCAGCCCTCATCAGACCTTGAGCCCTGGGTTCTCAAACTGGTCCATATGAACTATCCATACCAGAATCGCCAGAGATGCTTCTTACATACAGATCCCCAGGCTGGCCCCACCCCAGACCCTCTCCAGAGGAAGTTTAGACATTTCTATTAAGTTTCCCAGATAACATTTTTGGACGTCAAAGTGTGAGAGCCATTTTTCTAAACCTTGGAAGCTTGACAATTTAAGTAATAGCTGCGCCCCTTCCCCCAAGCAATCTTGGCTCACTCTTTTCTTCCTGCCAAAAACTACCAAGACTCTGGGGACCCCAGGCCATGTGACCCACAACACAGCCCTAAGCAGAGTAGCTTCACATGATTGATAGTTCACAAATATGTTCCAAACTGTTATAAATGTCCTGAATCTAGGCTAGCAGCCTATCAGGGGCTACTCTAAGCATGCTTGCTTTTGTGTACCTTTCTATGTGCATGTGGGTCATTGTTCCAGTATGTCTAGTACCTAAAATCAGGGAGCAACCTGGATTTTCACACTAGATGCACATCTTTTCTGCCTACACAAGCAGCGCCCTGAAACTCCCCTGATACCTTGGCCATTGGTTCCTGTAAATCACCTCTGTTACTGGACCATCTGTGGAACGCATGCATGCCCAGTGGAGGGCGGGGCATTAATAGCCTCCTCACTGAAAACACGGTGTATTGTAGAATCATTATGATAACTTTCCTAAGGGTACAAATGGCTTGATTTTGCCCAAATGTGTTTCCATTTGCACCAGTAAGAACAACAACATTGGTTGCTTAATTGACTGCTATGACCGACACTGTTACCAGTAATGACTCTCATTCTTGCCTACAGCACAAGGGCACTGGAGAGCATCTCAGTAAGAAACCAGCAGGGGACGCGGTGGAAAAGGTGTGACTTTGACATCAGACAGACACAGGTTTAACCCCAACTCTAGGGCTCACTAGCTGAGTGAGCTTGAATAAAATCTCTGTATCTCAACAATACCTTATAAGGTATATTACTATTATTAGCTCCATTTTTCCGATGAGAAAACCAAGGTTCACACAGATTAAGTGACTTGCCCAAAGTCACACAGCTACCAAGTGGCAGAGTTGGGATTCAAATCAGGCAGTCTGGTTCCAGTGTCCTTGCTTGAGGCCAGTATGCTGTATGGCCTCTTGTTATACTATAAGGGCAAGGTGTCAATTGGCGGGGGAGGGGGAGTTGGGGAGGGGTGTCACTTTAATTCAGAGGCATGTTTTAAAGAGCCATATTAGGACTATATGTTATGCCATGTTCTCATACTGAGCTATGACCTCCTGGAAGTTAGGCAGATGATTCTCAACCGCCCTCTGAAGCCAGGAGAGACAAAAGGTGCCAGCTGAAATATCACATGAGTGTGCACCCAAAGCTACCTGGTTGATTCACCTGGGACGAGAGTCCAGGTGCCTGCCAGATACACTCAACCATCACCCTAATTCATTCATTAACACCAGAGGCAGTATGGTATGAAAAGGTTTATGTGGTATGACTTGGGAAGAAAGAAAATAAAATTATAATGGAAATAGCAAATATTCACACATGACTAGACTTTTTTTTTAATATTTTATTGGGGAATTGGGGGAGGGAACAGCGTTGGGGAATCAGGGAAGGGGAACAGACAAGTTTCTGTCCTTTTGTTCTTCAGTCTAGTTGTGAAGGACGTCGTTTCACTGGCCCATGTTGGTATTATCATTGTGCTCTTCCCAGGTGAGGCAGATCAGTCGCCAGCCACTGGACGGCCACTCACGGCGGCTCACTCCAGCTGCTGGACACTCGTGGTAGCTTATGGCAGCCCACTGCAGCCTACGCTGTCACCAGAGACTCACAGCAGCCCAGCTCCAGGTCAAGCTGTTGTTCACCATCTTAGCTGTAGAGGGCACAGCGTCACTGGCCCATGTGGGATTCGAACCGGTGACCCTGCTGCTCAGAGCTTGCGTTCCCAAGCCAACTCTTAACCAATGAGCCACTCGGCTGGCCCACGACTAGACTATTCTAAGGCCTTTATACTGTTTCATTTAATCCACACCACAATCCCCTAGGGAAGTACTATTGTTCTTCAACTTTATAGGAGGAGAAACTGATACAGAAAGAAGCTATAACAGACCCAAATTCACGCAGCTTGTAAACGATGAGGCTGAGATTTGAAGCCAAGCAGTCTGGTTCTAGAGTTCATGCTCTTGACCATCACATTCCACTGAACGGGGAAAAAAGAAAGAGAAAGGAAGAAAACATGCAAGCTCAGATTTTGGAGTCAGAATTGACTTTGAATCCTGGCTCCGCCATTTATTAGTAAAGTGAGCCAATTGCATAAAATCTCAGCATCAGTTGTGGAAGAGGACAGCTCCCTAGGAGGGCTGTGGTGAGGATGAAGTAACATAGCACATGCCATGTGCCCGAGAACCTGATACGAAGTCCATCAACACTGTTTCGCATCCTCCCACCATCTCAGTGCCTGAGCCTGTGTTGAGCCCTGGAATGCAAAGTTACCTAAACATCCCCAGCCTCAAGGACCTCCCTGCCTTGCAGAGCTGCAAAGAGACATAGAAACAGGATTATAACATAAGATGAGACACACAGTGAGCCTAGTGCTGCTGAGGGCAGAGACCAAAGTGATTCCTTCCACCCAGGAGGGTCAGGCCATTGGTTCTGCATCTTGCTGATTAAATAGGAATTTGAAAAACTTTTTACTGTCACCATTGTCAAGGTCAGCCTCAGCATTTAGATTTTGTCTTCTCTTACTGGGACACTATGGTGAGGTTCAAAATATTGTTTCATTCACTTTTCTTTGAAGGACATCACAGGTCAATAGCAACAGAGCTGACCCCATGCAAAGGGCTGCCTATGGGTTGCTCTTTAAATGGCTATTGTTTTTTCATAACACAACAAGGAACCCAAGGAGCTGTTTTATATTCCAAATACCTAAAGATTATAATACATTACAGGGGTGTATTTGTTCCTGGAACTGAGGTAATGCTGGGCAAAGCTACAAAATTAATGGCCCTCAAGCTATAAATCTCCTATTTATTTCTTGATGAGTTTACAACAACGACTTATAAATTCCCCTACACCTATCTACCTATACA
>NW_017731449.1:257421-284892 GCF_001890085.2 Hipposideros armiger | reverse complement strand
CCGGGGACTACATAGTTGCAAAGGTAAGCCAGGGAACTGACTATGTCAGTGACAACAACATAATAATGGCAATAGTGGCAGCAGTGACAATTCAGTGAGTGCTTCCTGCATGCCAGGCTCTCTGTTAAGTGCTAAGTCCACATGATCTCATTCAGTGCTCATAGCAACCTCATAAGGTATGTTATATTGCCCTCATCTTAGATAAGCTGACAAACTGAGGCTCAGAGCAGCTCAAAAGAGGTAAGGCAATTTGCTCAAGACACAGCTCTGGTAAGCAAGGTCAGAACTCCAACCCGAAGCCATGGACAGCAGGTCCATGTCCTTAACTATTAGCTGTGTCAAGAGAGCCCAGGGACAAGAGATGGTGCCTGCTGAGTGCTGATGTCAGCTAGAGGTGTTCTTTGCCTGGAACACAAGGACCAAAGCACTTCCGAACAAAGAGTTCTGGGGACTCAGTATGTGGCTCCCCTGACTTACAGGTGGAGCTCAGGGCCACCCAGTGCCACCAGGAATGTCAGAAGAGCAGAAACCAGGAGCCTGCAGGGTCAGTACTTTGAAAACCAAATAAGTAGACATCCGTTTAAGTTCCCCATCCAGGAGGCTGGATAGTGGGTGAACAAAACGGCATAGAGATGCTCAGTAAATAATGGAGAGGTAGACAAAGAAACGGGGGAAGGGAGAAGGAAAATAGGAGATATATGAGGCCTGACAATTAAGTTCACCAACTTGTTGCAACGATATTTCTAACCTTTTTTGATATCAGAGGGATTACTCATGAATTTTTACCAACTGGACAGTTAACCATGGTTAC
This sequence comes from Hipposideros armiger, assembly GCF_001890085.2. Taxonomy (NCBI): domain Eukaryota; kingdom Metazoa; phylum Chordata; class Mammalia; order Chiroptera; family Hipposideridae; genus Hipposideros; species Hipposideros armiger. Next base: position 284,081 of record NW_017731449.1, on the reverse strand, counting down.
TATTTGAAGGTGCTGAAAAAGCTGCATGAAAAAGCTAGACAACCTGAAATTTGTGCCAACAATTCATACATCCTGCATCATGACAATGTACCAACTCACATGGCACTGTCAGTGAGGGAGATTTTTTTTTAGCAAGTAAACAAATAACTGTATTGGAACAACGCCCCCACCCCCACCCCCACCCACTCACCTGATCTGGCCCCCAATGACTTCTTTCTTTACCCGAAGATAAAGGAAATATTGAAAGGAAGACATTTTAATGACAATCAGGACATCAAGGTTAATACGACGATAGCTCTGATGGCCATTCCAGAAAAAAGAGTTCCAAAACTGCTTTAAAGGGTTGACTAGGTGCTGGCATCAGAGCGTAGCTCCCCAAGGGGAGTACTTCAAAGGTGACTGTAGTGATATTCAGCAAGGAGGTATGTAGCACTTTTTCTAGGATGAGGTCTTGAACTTCATTGGCAGACCTCACACTCCAGATTAAGAGGGAAATACGGCAAATTAACAAGTTTTCAGAAAATAAAAACTCAGAAAGCAGTTGCTAGGGCAATGTAATAAATTCTGCCCAATGGCATATTCCTCATCCAGCAGCCCTTGAGACAAACTGACTAAAGACAACACCAGTACCAACTTTATAACATCTTGAAGTGCCTAATTCATGAGACGATCTATAATGTCCCCCACACCCTCTGTGCTCCATACCTCTAACCCAAGCCTCATAACAGGATTATATAAGGGCAAAGCCTGACTAATTCAATCATTCAACAAATATTTATATTATAGCACCAGGCAGAGGGTCACAAGCTGATGATACAGCAATGGACAAAACACAGGGCTCAACTCCTAGTGGAGAAGGAAAGTAGGTAAAATATAAAATATGTTGCATGGCCACATGTACTATGGAGAGAAATAAAATACGAAAAGAGGCTAGAGAGTACCAGGTAGGAAATGGGAACAGTGTTTGACCTTCAATAGGAAAGGCAGAGAAGGCCTCACATGAAGGTAACAATGAGCAAAGACATGGAAAAGGTTCAGGAACAGTGGAGGAAGAGGTTTTCAAGCAGAGAGAATAGCAAGTGCAAAGGGCCTGAGGTATAAATATTCCTGGCACAGTTGAAGACCATCAAGGCCAGTGTGGCTGGGGCAGTGAGCAAGGAAAGTAGACAAGGCCAGGGAGGCCAAGGAGTGGGGACATCTGAGGCCACTGTGGGAACTTCAGCTTTTATTCAGAGTGAGATGGGGAATATGGAAGTTTCTGGGCAGAAGACTGACATGAAGAAATTTATGTTTGGCCAGCATCATTCTGGCCGTGAAGTTAAGAATAGACGAGATGGTATAAGGGAGGAAGCAGGGAGGCCAGTCAGGAGGTTACTGCAGGAATCCAGGTGAAATATGAGGGCTGGGATCAGGGTGGTGGCAGCAGAGGTCACGAGCGTCTGAATCAGGGTTGGCCAAAGGATTGGATGTGGAGTGTGAGCGGAAGAGGAGTCGAGGTTAACTCCAAGGTCACCCACACCCAACTCTGTGCTCTAACCTCAGTTCCTAAGAAGCCCTCAAGTCTAAGTCCCCTTGAATAAAATGTGAAGACTTTTGTTTTATTCTACACTTTCATTTCACTTCTTTATGGTAAGCATGAGAGGGGGAGTTGTGGGTTACAATGTATAGGGGGAAAGGAACCTCCTTCCCATTTCAATGCTTCATATTAATTATGCACTGTTAACATGGGATTTCATTCAATCCCCCCCACACCTCAAGGAGGTGAGCCCCACAATCACCAGTTCATAAACTAAGGTTCAGGGAGCTGAAGAGCTTGTCCAGTGTCACACAGCTAGAAAGGAGCAATGTTTAGTCCTAGAGCCCAGAGCTCCTGACTGTATCTCTCCTGAGCTTTCTATGACCTCATGGTTTTTATTCTGTCAAAGTTCATTCCACAAATATTTATTGAGCATCTGTAGGGTAAACACCAGGGAAGCCCTGATGCTAGCACTGAAGGAGCACTCAGTCCTGGTTTGGGAAGGGGACAGACCCAGCCCCCTCCACCGTCCATGCTGAGAAGGGCATTCCTCTGTGCTTGGGGCGGGAGTGGGGCGGGGGGCATGCGTCCCATCCTCCCTGCTCCTTCCTCTCCCTCCTCTTATTCACAAGCAGGCAAGCCCTTCTCCGTGGAAAGCTGCTAGAACCCAGCTCTAAGCCCACTGGCTAGGAACTGGCACGTTGACCCGATGCAAATGGAGTCGCTACAACCCAGGCTCCCAGCTGGGTGTGGCAGAATTGGCCGCAAACAAAGAAACGATCAAGAAATCTCTAACATGTGCCAAGGGAGGGATTATCACATGGGCTCTTGCTTTTTATGAAATAGGAAAAGTGGATTTTTCTAGTTGACTGCTTTTGATCATTTTTCCTCCATTTGTTTTAAAGTTGAACATCTGATCTGGCAGGGACGTCTCACATTCAGCTGAAAAAAGATATCTTTGAGCTCCTCTCCTGGCCTCCTATGATAGAGGGTGGGGGTGGCAGGGCTCGGAGCATCATTCCATCAGCACCCCCTAAGACATCACAGCTCTGGGCATAAATCTGCCTAAAACTCCTTCTAATTTTGTCCATGCTTACCCACCCAGGGACCTTTTCCTTCTGGGTTTATCAAAATGTCTTTATATTTTCCTTATGTTCGCCTGTTTTTTTTCTCAGTTATCCTTTTATACAGCCAGCCCCTCTCCCTGCTATATGTTACTAGTGTCATCTGGAAGTCGAGAAGAAGACACCCCAATAGGACAAGATGGCCCATAAATCTCCTAACTAAACAAGACTTAGCACAATTGTTGTCACCGCCCTGAGGGCTCACCCCTGAGCCAGGAAAGGGAGGCTCTAAAGCCGAGAGGCAGCAGCGTGGAGCAGGGCAGGACATCTCAATCTTCAGTGTGCACACCGATCACCTGGGAATCTTGTTAACATGCAGATTCTGACCCAGTACATCTAGGTCCAAGATTCCACATCTCTAACAAGTCCCCTGGTGATGCCCATGACACTGGTCCATGGACCACACTTTGAGTAACAAGGATGAAGTAGAAAGCCCCATGCTTTAAGCAACTGTGACTCTACCATTAATTCATAAATCTTGCAAGTGGGCAAAATCAATGTTCCCAGAATGTGGTTTGCAGAATATGAACCCCTTGTGATGCTCCTTAAAAAAAAGATTTTATGGTCAAGGTCGCATCAGTTTGGGAAAGCCTGCATACTTTATGTGTACGCCACACTTGCTACCAAAGGCTCTGCAAAGTCCTGTTTCAGACTGTTCAATGGTTTAACTCTGTTTACCCCAGTAGGAGGTACTTTCAGGATCTTCCTGTTTCCAATGTGATTTGTAAGTTTTCAGCCACTGAAACGCCAGCCATGTGCCCTTCTTGTGGCAATAATTCTGTTTCTATTCAGGAAGGAATTATTTGGGGGGACCTGTTATCACTGAGATATAAACCTGCCTTCTTGGGTGCCTCGCCTTCCTCCTTTCCAAGGAAGCACGAGAGGCCACTGGGGCCTTCCCCGCTCAGATCCAGGATCTGAAGGCAGACCCAACAGCAGAATCTCGGCTGTGGAGAGTAGGGCCCGGCGCCACAAAAACTTGACAAGACTGTCTCCCACAGGCCCCAACCCGCGCTTTGCACACAGAAGGAGCTAATGGGAGTTGGCTGAAAGTGTGGATTTAGGCAGCAAAACCAGAAATTCTGATTGGCCCCGTGAAGTAGGGGAAATCGTCTCTCTTTCAGAAGTCTCTTCCTAATCCTAATCTTGGAAGCTCCCCACACCAAGGCCAGAGAGAGAGAGCAGGCAAAGTCCAATTTCAGTTCTCCACTTCCATACAAGGCATGTTGTCAAAGGGCTTACAGCCAGTACTGAGAGCTAGTCCTCACAGCCTCTAAGGGAAATAGTCACAGAATGCTACAGACACTCTTTGTCCTCGTGGCTTTCCAACAACTCAAGAGCAAGCATACCAGTAAAATAGACAGAGGTATAGTATGCTTTACTTATACCGCCCACTATTTTAAAAACACCTTGTGACCTTGAAGCTGTAGTATCAGCAGCACTGAATATTGGGGTGTGAAATGGGGTGTGGGGTTGGCCAGTAGCCGAGACCCAATAAAATAATTTCATTTCTTTAAATAATTTTTAAATGTTCAAGCACAAAATACATTAATGGAATTGATTATCCTAGTAAAACTTTCAGTCACTCTTTGTAGCCCAATGAAATTACAAATTAATAAATGCAATGAACTGTGTAAACTATTCATTTAGTAAATGACTACCTGGTTCCACTGGGGCTGGGCAGAGCTGGGCAGCAGGCAGGGTGGTGAGGGGACAGGGAGCGGGAGCAGATGCTGAGACTGACCAAGCTTTCCAGGGTCATCACTGAGGTGGGTGGTTAAGGAACAAAAGCATGAGGCATCCCAACCAAGTGAGCCCAAATACCTGAACCCCCTAATATGCAAACCTAAAAATGTTGGAGTCTTTAACAATGAGTTTCCTCTCATTCAATAATTAAGGAAACTGAAGGCAGGGAAATCAAGGAACTTACATGCAATCATATAGCCAATTAATGACAGGCTTTGGGCCAGGTGCATGCAGAATTTCCTTCTCCAGTAGATCTCTACAAAATTGTCTTGCTGACCAGCACCCTCTTATCCAGTAATCTCCATGGGCTCCTGGTCTAGGGAACAGGATTACGGTGGGGGAAGAAGCCAGCTAGATAGCAATAGGTATTGTGAGATAAATTCCGTTTAATCAACATTTTGCCCAGTGCTACACATCCCTACTTTCCAACCAGATACCAGCCTATATAAGCTTCACAGCTACTCATCAGAAAAGGAGCCTATGAGTGGAAGAGTCATTTTCCCTTCAAGTTGAGTTCTTGAGTTTCTAGACTGGTAGGATGAGGGAGGAGAAACCTGGAGAACGGAACAGCCATTATTCTAACGTACTGCAGCATCCTTCACCTCTTCCCCACGCTTCCCAACTTACTAGCAACTTGAAAGTCATTTCAGTTGACTCAGCTCCTTATTTAAATAGAATTATCTTATGGGAAAGTTAAGCCTACCAGTTAGTCACTCCTGAGTATGAATTACTGTTACTCACCTGATCAAACTGCCTAATTTGAAGTTGGGGGTGGGGGTAAGAGGGAAGAGGAGATTTTAGAACAAAGGCACTTGGAGGGGAGCCTTGGTGACCGATTAATTACAGCATTCTCTCAGATAGCTAATACTGCTCCTGGCACTACACTAACGATACCAAGTCGAGTGGGAGACGTCTTTTCTAACTATGCATTCTTTTCTAAGAACGCATTTTAAAAAATTGATAAATATGACTACATAAAAAAAAGTCTTTTAAATAAAAATAACTTCATCATGGAAAAAAACCACCATTCAGGGGAGTCAAAGACAAATAACAAAGAGTAAAAAAATACTTTCCACGCATGTCATAGAGATAAAGATCTTATCTTTCTAATATATAAAGAACTATGAGAATCTGTAAGAAAAAGAACTACCAGAATAGGTAAGAATAAAGTACACTAAAAAATGGAAAAGTAATAGCAGAGAGTTCACAGAAAAGAAAATACAATCACCCTTAAACATATGAAAATATGCTCAGTCTCCATTGTAAAAAGATAAATACAAATTAAAATACACTACAATGCCATTTTTCACCCATCAGATTGGCAAAACTCCAACAGCTTGATTAGATACTTTGTCGATGAAGCTGTAGGGAAACAGGCACTCTCTTACCTCCCGGTAGTAATAGAAACTCATACAACCCCAGTGGAAGACAATCGAGTAAAATCTATCTATCACAAGTATCAGTGAATGAACCCTATGATCCTGCAATATCATTTCTGGAATTTAGTCTATAAATATGCTTACATATGTGCAGAATGACTTATATACAAGGTTATTCATTGACACAGTTTGAAGTAATAGCAAAGATCAGAAACAACCCAAATTATCACTGATAAAAACTGGTTGAATGAACTCTGATACACCCATACTACGGAATTCTATGAAGCTATTAAATAATGATGATGCTTTCTATTCACAAATATGAAAGTATCTCCAAGATATATTGCAAGAAGAAATAAGCAGAAAAGTAAGTGCTATGTAATAACTTCGATTATGAAGCAGGGTAGGGGGTCAGGGCAAATATTCATATTTGTTTGCATACACATAAGAAAACTCTGAAGGCTTATCTAAGAAACTAATAACAGAGGTGCCTGGAGTGGGGTTGGAGTTGAAACTGGGTGGATGTCCAGGACAAGGGCAGGAGCAAGAAGAAGATTTGGAACCACATGAATATATTACCTATTTATAAAAACAAACTTATGGAAAAGGTACTATGAAAATAAGACACTGGTCCTACCTCAAAGAGCTCCTAGGGTACCTGTCAGTACTCATATAGATCCACACGCGAAAGGACCTACTGTAGCTGATGCCCTAGAAATAAGAACCCTTGTTTTAAACAGAAAGTTAAATAACCAGACCCAGTGGCAGGCCTCAGTCCTATTACATCTCACCTTGCCTGCAGCCTCCCATGTCAGCACCTATGTATTTAAACATAGTAAAAGCTACCACAAGAGCAAGGGCCCAGCCAGGCCTCCTCCAAGCTGCACTGCTCTGCCCATCTTTAGCAACACAGAAAGAACATCAACATGGCCACCACGGATATGAGCCCACTGGAAACCATGAGCCCCTACCAGCCAAACACCTTCTTCTGACATCTCCCTTACCACACATATGTGTTTGTATTGGGGGTCAGGGGTGGGGACAGCATACAGGATGTTCTAAGTTCCAGGAAGGGTCCTTACCAAATCTACCTGCCCTGGTTTGGATTCCCCGCCCCTTGCCCAGAGCAGACCTGGAGACAGAAATTCACATACAGGTGGTTTATTGGGAGATAATCCCAGGAAACACAGTGAGGACATGGAGAAGCAGAACATGGAAGGGACGAATGCCAATTAAAGGTGTGTCATCACTGTGGGAAAACTGGGGTTCCATCCCACCCTGGGGACTCACAGAGAAACTGTATAGAGCATACAACAGGACTGGTCCCCAATGGGGAAGAAAGCTGAAATACTGATCCTGCAACTCCCACTCCTCATTGGTTGAAGGACACAGTAGGGTGTGGTTTTGCCAGCGTTTCCATCTTGCACAAGTAGGCAGTGTGCTTCCAAGGCCTGAGAATGCCTGCAGGCAGAGACACAGCAATGACATTACATGTCCAGGAATTACATTAAAGTGACCTAAGGATGGGCCTAGGGGATCTGGCAATAAACTTTTGGCATCGACTACACCACCCTATGCAGAGCTCAAGGGGCTTAATTTTAAGGAGAAAAGACTCAGGGAGCTACCAACAATATTTTCAGATATGTGACAATCTCACACAGAGTTGGTGGAAGTATAAATTACTACAAACATTTTGGAGGGCACTTAGAAACATCTGCTTAACAGTCCATAAATCCATTGGCCCACCCAAGCAATAATTCCATTTTTCCTGATCCTTCTTTTCTTCCTTCAGTAAAAATGTGTGTATTATGCACTAGGGATACAAAGATTAAGATGTCATGTTGCTATCCCCACTCCAGGAACTTACTTGTCTACCCTCTACCACACCCACCATCACCAAAGTTATCTGTTCTGTGTCTTTCAAGCATTGCAATTTAAAATGGCTAGGGGACCAGCAAGTAACATAAATGAAAGAAGTGAGCCAAAGTAATGAAATAGAACACAGGATATGGCAGGGACTGTGGCAACTTGAGAACATGCGCCCCCTTTGAAGACCTTCAAATGCAGTTTTAAAAAACAGTATTAAAAAACAAAAACAACAACAACACTATTCCCAGATGGACTAACAGAAAGCAGATTTAGCCTTGTGCCTGAAACAACCAAGAAATCAGTGTGTGTGTGTGTGTGTGTGTGTGTGTGTGTGTGTGTGTGTGTGTGTGAATGAATGAATGATTCTCTGGACACTGGACATTGCACAGTGAGAGTCAGTGACATCTGAGAGACAGGAAGCAAATGAGGCGAGCCCTAAGATGACCCCAGCTATTGCCTTGATAGAGTTTCCAGGTCATAATGCAAGTGGAGCCCAGCAGGCTCCCCGAGCTGAGGAGGGAGCTACCATTTGAAAGTCAGATTACCATGAAGGAGAGAGCCTCAGGAGAGAGAGAACTCCAGAGACTTCCAAAGCGTCCCCCTCAAGCCTTCAAACAAGTCAGGAAACTAACAGAGGCAGGAAGCAAAAGGATTAGAGGAAGCAGCACCCAACACCCATTCAGGGCTGGGAAGAGCGCCTGTTCCCACCAGCCAGCCTGGGAGAGCACAGAATCCATCAGGCATCACGTAGAATACTCAGAAGAGTCTTGTCTCAGTGACGAGGAGTATTTGGCCCCAGACTAAGCACCGTCAGTGTCTGTGTAATGAACCTTTAAAGCAAGACCTGAAAGAATCACACTGTATTCAATAACTTAGCTGCATCCCTCACCAAGGCACCTGTGCTGGTCTGCTAGGGCTGCCACAACCAAGCACCACAGTCTGGGTGGCGTAAACAACATTTCTTTTCTCGTACTTTGGGTGATTAGAAGCCCAAGATCAAGGTGTCAGCAGGGTTGGTTTCTTCTAGCCTCTCTCCGTGACTGTAGATGGCTGCCTTCTCCCTGCCCTTCACATGGTCTTTCCTCAGTATATGTCTCTGTCCTGATCTCTGCTTCTTATAATTACACCGCTGGTATTGGATTAGGGCCCACCCATATGACCTCATTTTAACAGAATCGCCTCTATAAAGACCCTGTCTCCAAGTACAGTCACATTCTGAGGTACTGGGGGCTAGGACTCCAACATTTGAATTGTGGCGTGGTGTGGGGCACAGGGGGGAACACAATTTATCTCATAACAACACTGTACATCCCTCCTCCTTCCTCTCCCCTATCCCATATATTTCTAGCTGCTGAAAGGTCCAGAATTCCTGCCAGTTCTTATCACCCTCATAGAACATGTAAGAAGAAAGCAGGGTTGCTCTCACACATCCCACCTCCCACTCTGTTCAAAGCCCATAGCCATTCTTCCCTCAGTTCACTCGACCAGAGGTTTCCACACAAGTGGGACCCTAAACCCCAAACTCACCTGCCTTCTCCCTTAGGATACCAGGTAAGCACTTAGCCCTCCCCCTCCGCTGCCCAGTTCATTTCAGGATTGCCACATTTAGAGAGCTGACATGACCTATTTAGGCTCTGACCCACTTACAACGGAAACACCAATCACAAACACTGTCCAGAAAGCAAAAAAAAAAAAAATAGATGACCACAAATTTAAATTATTGTAAATAAAAAGGAATGGTGCAAAAGAAGCCTTCCCTGGCATACCTACTGATAATGCTACTGCAAAACGTCCTGACAGGGAGCGGTTTTGGAAATTTGGGCAAAACACAAGGAGCCCCTTTGGCATGAAAGCACTGTGTAGGGCTTCCAGCCTTCTAAGTGGCCTGGAAATGAATGAAATATGGTCCATTCACCTTGTTTTGCTCAGAGACGGGATGAGCATCTCCAAGAGCCTAAAGGAAATGATTTCCTGCCAAGAGATGGGACAGCCCATTACACAAGTGTGAAAATTGAGGAACCAAGAGGAATATTGGATCAGTCTTCCCTAATCCCCTCGCCCCACCCCTCACACACACACACAAGGCCAAGGATGGGTGGGGTTTGTCTCGAGACCTCTGCACAGGGGTTTGTGTAGTAAACATGAATATGGGTAGCCGCCTGAGTCACAACAGTGGTTTCTTTCCTTTTCTCTGGGAATGGTCCATTTCCAAGGGTAGTTATGTCTTTGCTGTGTGACCCTTAACCTTCTGTCACAACTTATCCATCCCAGGAAAGACACCTTAGCCAAGCCTGAGCCAACTGATTCTCTATCTTGGGAATATGAGGCTAAAGGAGATATGAGGCTATCTTTGGGATCCCTCAAATACCCCTGAAAGGGGGGGCAACTGGAGACTCTAGGCAGGCCTGCTTCCTGTTCTTCCATAGGCCTGGCTAGTCTCCTCTTCTGAAGATGCTGGCAACCACCCCAATAGCCTTCCCATTAATTGCCCTTTTGGCTTACGTGAGCCAGGGTTGGCTCCTATTAAACGCAATAAAAAAAGAGTCACAAATGATCTAATTTCACTTAACTCCCCTTTTGGTCCTGATGCCTACCACAAAATTTAACATTCAATAGCTTTGTTTTAAATGTATGAAAGCCCAATTCTCCCTCCAACCAATCAATGTCACGTGAGATAAGAGTAAGAATAAGGACAAAGTGTCCTGTGGTCGACAGGAAAAGATTCATTAGTGCCAGCCTTTCCTGACACAACAAATTATATAAAGACTGCTTCTGGCATTCCCCGAAAGGGAAAGAATCATTATAATTTTCTAGCAGAAACAATCACCTGCAACCAGGTGGCCAGCAGGGTCAGAGGTGGGGAATGCCAAGTCCTACTCTCTGCTGACCCGTGAGCGGCATCCTCGGGATATCCCCCAGACTCCGCCCACGCATCCCACTCAAGCTCTGGTATTCACCAAGGCCCTGGCTGTGCCTCTAGACTCTCCAGAGAGGTGAGTGTGCCAGTCTCAACAACACAGTGGATGGGACACCCTCTCGGGTCACGCCAGGCCCTCCACTCAGCACCCTCCTAAAGGACCTCCCAGCCCCTGGCCGCTCACTGCTTCCGTCTAAACTTCACCACACCGACACCGGCTTCCCAAGCTGCCAATTGAATCATGTTACTTTCCTATTCAAAAGCCTTCGATAAAGCCCAACGCCTTAGCTGGGCATTTGAGAACACCCACATCCTGAACCCAACCTATTTTTTAAACTTTTATCTGTTTGCTTGCACATTTATCCCCTGTATGGAACCTCTCCTCTCACAGACGCAGCCGGCTCTCCTGCCTCCTTGCTGAGCAGATGGGTGTAATCCTGGAGCTTCTAGAAGCCATGCTGCCAACCCGTGGGGAGAAAGAGCCCACAAGGAGAATGCAGGACTGAGAGATGGAAAGAGATTCCTGATGACATCACCGGAGAACCAAGATGGGGCCTCACGTTAAATCTACATCTGGATTTTTCGGCTCTAAAATCTCCCCCCTTTTTTTTTCTGGATTTTTTTCCCCCTCATAACTGAAAGATTACTAACACGTCCACCTCCCCCTCATGGCCCATTCTTAGGCCCTGACTCCTCCTCAGGGAACGCTGCAACGGCTCTCACTTCCAAGGTCCTAAAATATGATGGAGTGTCTCACTCATGGGAGCCTTTCCACACACAGCCTAGTGACAGCTGTTTCTTGACCCCTTTATACAGGTGAGAGGCTCATATCATTACCAACCCCTTCCCACTGCCCCTTCCATCCCAACTTGCCAAAATCAACATCTGGCTCCGTGGTCAGAGGTGCAGGGTCCGGGCGGCCAGAGGAACCAGGAGGGAACCGAGACTGCTCAGTGGTCCTGAGCCATGAGCCAAGCTCTCCTTTCAGAAACTGCTCTGGCTTAGCCTCGGACAACTTCCAGCAGCCAGTCTGGTCACATTGTCTGCACACAGGGACCAGCTAGGGAAAGGAGATAGAAGGAGGTTTCAAGGTAGGTGGAGGAAGAGAGATGAAAGTCAGGGGGAGAGAAAGCCCCAGTCTCACATAGGCTGTCACCATCTGCTGATGGGAATAGCCTGACAGCTGAGTCCAAGAAAGTCGCAGACCTAGAAGGTGAGCTGCAAGTTAGCTGGGAGCTGGGCCACCTGAGGATGCTCTGCACCTTCTGCTTGCTGTGCCCTCCCCTCCTTCCACTTAACCCTGAGTTGCTTCTGAGATAAACCTGCAAGGAAGCCCTCACAGGTCCAGCTGGGGAAGCTAGCAGCTGGCAGCAGAAGCCTGCTCCACACCTCCTCAGCTCCCCTGCTTCAGCTAAGATGCAGAGTCTCACTGCAGTTAGAGGCTGGCATGACTTGATGCAGCCACTACACAGCACTTCAGGGGCCCGAAGATAGACTCCTGGGAGCCAAGCATTGCCCCATTTTTCTCCCAGGCCACTCAGACCCCATTCAAGAACAGAACAACGTTTCCTCTAGTGAAAGCGAATTTGTAGCGCAAACAAGGTGCCTTGGAAGTGAGCTACACGTGGCCATGCTCCACTACTCAGCTTGGCAAGGATTTAAACAGTGTTCCCCAAAGCTGTCCAAAGAGCTCCAGAGTTGCACAGAGTTATCTCAAGGCCCACAAGGAGGGTGGAAAGGAAACGGAAAGTCAGGGCACAGGCACCCCTTCCCACTTCAACCTCAGCTGCTCCACCTACAGCTGTCTTTGCTTCCAGGTTTGGGGTTGTACTTTTTGGTTTTTGTACACCATTTTTAAGTGTACACTTCAGTCACATGAAGTACCTTGACATTTGTGCAACCACCACCACCATCCATCTCCAAAACTTTTTCATCTTGCAAAACTACAACCCTGTCCCATTAAATAATAACTCCCCATTCCCATCTCCCCAGCTCCTGGCAGCCACCATTCTACTTTCTGTCTCAATGAATTTGACAACTCTAGCTACCTCATATAGTATTGGTGGAATCATACAATATTTGTTTTATTGTGACTGGCTTATTTCACTAAGAATAATGTCCTCAAGGGCCATCCATGTGTAGCATGTGTCAGAATTTCCTTCCTTTTTAAGGATGAATAATATTTCATTGTATGTATATACCACAATTTGCTTATTCATGCATCCATCAATAGATACTTGGGTTGCTTCCGCCTTTTAGCCATAGTGAAAAATGATGCTATGAACATGGGTGTACAAATATCTGTCTGCGCCCTGGCTTTCAATTCTTTTGGTTATTTACCCAGAAGTGGGATTGCTGGGTCATATAGTGGTTCTATATCTAATTTTTTGAGGAACTGCCATACTGTTTTCCACAGTGGCTATACCATATTACATTCCCACGAACAGTGTACAGGTTTCCAATTTCTCCATATCTTCACCAACATTTTCTATTTTCTGTTTTTAAGTGTTAGCCATCCTAATGGGTGTGCTTTAAAAAACAACAACGCTGTGGCTGTTAAGGTTTGGAAACCACTGCTCTAAATAATTCAGTGGTCTGTTATCTTCCCGAGCTTTCCTGGACCCTGCCTACCCTTTCTCTACATTTTGACTGAGCCGACCAAGCTGAATGATCTCTTCTTCTCCAACTGCCCACCACCCCCCTCCACCCCCTGGGTGTATCATGGCAGAGCCCCAGCTCCACACCAGCTGAGCTCTGAATCCAACCTCCCCACCTCGTGTCCCTGAGGCCCCAGCTGGCAGCAAACTTAGGGGAGAGGCCTTCAGGAAGCTCCACACAGCAGCTTCAGCTGGGTCCTCCAGCCTCGCTGGGCCAGGAACTCCCTGCCTGGGAAGGTGGTAACCTGGCGTAGGAGCCACGCCTCTGAGAGAGGCCTCACACACTCAAGGATGCCCCCTTTTTCCAGCCAGGTGCCTGCAGCCTGTCACCAAGTCATCTCAAGAGCCAAGGCAGCACCAGGACATGAAAAGAACACTTGAGTCCAGAAATCTCTTGCTCAAAACCAGTCTATGTTGCTACCCAGCGATGTGACCTTGGGACTTGTGGAAGCTGAATATTGCCCTCCCCCACCCCCCAAAGAAGTCCACGCCCTAATCTCCAGAACGGGTGGGTGTGTTACCTCACATGGTAAAAGGGACTTTACAAGTAAGTTGAGGAACTTGAGATGGGAGAGTTGGCTGCGCGATCCAGGTGGGCCTGATACAATCCTAAGGGTGCTTAAGAGGGAGGGAGGAGCTCAGAAAGAGAAGAAGGCGACCTGACAACAGGAAGAGAGATTTCGGTGGTGCAGCCACAAGCCAAGGAATGTGGGGGGCCTCTAGAAGCTGGAAGAGGCAAGGAACAGGCTCCTCCCCGGATCCTCCAGAAGGAGCCAGCCCTGTGGACACCCCGATTTCAGCTCTTTAGCCTTATTTCAGACCTCTGCCACCGAGGCCTATAAGAGGATAAACCTGTGTTGTTTTAAGCCCCGTGTGTTGTAGTCATTTGTCCCAGTGGCAATGGGAAACTCATACAGGTCACTGGATCCCAGGTTCCTCATCTGTAAAATGAAGGGCTCTGAACTATTTTAACTTGCCTTTCTAGCTCTCCTAATGAAAAGAGCTGCTCAAATGCTTATTACGATCCAGGTCCTCTTCTAAGTCCTTTTTATGATTACTTCTCTAACCCTCAAAACTGTAAGACCGTAAGGTACTAAGATTCTGGTTGCCCATTACAACGTGTGGGATTTTGCCCCACACCCACAAGCAATTCTGACACCAGCTGGCATCCTACAATTCCACTCGATGCTAACATTATCTACATGGAGATAGCATAAAATCCCACAGGCGAAGGACTCAGCCCTACAAGACCAGCCCCTCCTCCCCCAGCTTCAGATGCCCGGGTTGTCACCTGTGCTTCTGACCAACCACTTATAGATGGAAAATTCCCACTACCTGCTCCTTGGGTTCAATTAATTTGCTAGAGCAGCTCACAGAACTCAGAGAAACATTTTACTTACCAGATAACCAGTTTATTATGGAAGGATATACGTTACTCAGGAACAGCCAGATGAAAGAGATGCATAGAACAAGGTATGGGGGGGAAAGGACTCAGGGTTTCCATGCTCCCTCCAGGTGTGTCATTCCCTCAGTACCTCCTCACGTTCACCAGCCCAGGAGCTCTCCAAACCCCCATCCTTTTGGATTTCTATGGAAGATTCATTAATAGGCATAACTGAGTAACTCATTGGCTCTTGGTGATTGGTTCAATTTCCAGCCCTTCTCCCCTCCCCAGAGGTTAAAGGGTGGGACTGAGAGTTCTAACCCCCAACCAAAAGATTGGGTCCCCTAGCAACCAGCTCCCATCCTTATGTTACCTAGGGGCTTTCCAAATGTCACCTTATTAACATAGCAAAAGACACCTTTACAACGCTCACCACTTAGGAAATTCCAAGGGTTTTAGGAGCTCTGCTAGGGACAAGATCAAATATATATTTCTCATTATAAATCACAGTTTCACAGGTATGTAGGCATTCCTTCACAGATCAAGGAGACAACCAAAGCCCAGAGAGGTAGAGTAACTTGCCCAAGGTCACACAGTTATAAGTGGCAGAGACAGCCAGGATTTGAATCCAAAGAGTCTGGCGTTAGATTGTTGTCCTGTTTACAGATGAGGAAGCCCATGACCCATTCAGAATGACTTGGCTAGATAGTAGCAAATCTAGATCTTCTAAAGCCAAGCCGCTCTCACCATTCCATCTGATTCCCAAATTTCCAAAGCATATTTGGACAAAAATGAGGACAATGAGGGAGGAGCCAGGTGCCCTCATACTCCTCGAATCCAAATCTTGCTCAGATACCCTATCTTTACCTTTCACTCCCTAGTCTTAACCTCTGCTCTTTAAATAGAGTAAAATAAATGAACTACACCAATGGGTTTTCTTCTTCTCCTTCTCCCAACCTCACCACCTCGGTCTTCAGTCTGCCACCATAAATCACTGGCCATTGAAAAAAATGGTTCCTGAGAAGAGGCCCTCCTGGCTTGATGGATGTGTAAATTTCCATCTCCTCATACAGGTTTTACTTTTCAGAGGGGAAAAAAAAGACCTTTATTGGCATTAGCACATTTATGAGTTTAAATAAAAACAAATACATCTCCATTGACTATAGTCATTATGCTCCGTTTCATGCAACGTAAGTGCTTCAAATAAAAATAGATGGGTTGGAGTGAGTATGCCTCAGCCCGACAACGATGCAGCCAGTTTCCTTAGCGTTCGCATTTCAGTTAATGTTCTCCAGGCTCGCGGGAGGGGAGGCGCATTGCTGCAGAGAGCTTTTAGGCTCCATTTTCTGTCTAAATACTCCAGATAGGTGTGAATATTTATTAGCGTCATGAAATGCATCTGGCCAGCAAAGCCTGGCCGTCACAGAAGAGACCAGAGCTTGATTGCTGAGGATGAGCCAGGCTGAGCAGAAAGTACAAATCCTGCGGCAGGTGAGCCCAGCACCAACCTGTCAGATGTGTTCACAGCACCGACTGCATGCCACCTGAGAGCAAGGGCCAACCCAGGACAGGATATTTAGAATTACCTATGAAGGCCTGTCTCCCGATTGGGGTGGTAGCTTGTGAAAGGGAAGGTGCCTCTCTATTCTGATCATCACTGGCTCTCTTACTTAGGTTAAACCCATGGCTCTGGGCATCAGACTACCCGAATTCAAATGCTAGCTCCCTCATTTAAACAGTCAACAGTGAGCAAACACTTACGGAACACCAACTGTATGCCAGAACTCATCTAGAGGCCGAAGCTACAGCATGGAGCCAAGTCTCTGCTCTCTGAAGCTTCCATTCTGTAGCCAGGGAGACTTAACACCGAGTAGGACACACACCTCTTGAATCTTCGAATCTTCATCAGTAAGATGGAGACAACAGTAGGTATATCATGCGGTTTTTGGGGAAATCTAAATAGGAAAATTCATCTAATGTATAAAGATAGAGGCACACAGTAGGGATGAATGTCTGCTACTAGCACTATCATTGTCAGTATGGACACCTCGTGTGCACCCAGTAGATCCTTTGGCCTCAGTTCATATTCCAGCCCCTGAGGCAGCAAACAGCTCAGTGTGGCCCCTGACAAGTTTACACAGGTACTGCCTGACAGCCCGTTCATCTTAGGTCCCTGTCTAGGACTTCTCACCCCTCCATCTAAGGCCCCTCTGTTCATGCCAAGCCGAAAGCCTTGGCACCACATATATGCAACCTGGAACTAAGTGGTTAGCATGGTGGGGATAACTTTTCACTGTGGCGTTGTGGATTGAACTGCCTCCCTCAAAAAGACATATTGAAGTCCTAACTCCCTGTGACGTAATAAGAAATATACTCCTATTCTCTCTAGTTCTCATTTCCTGGCACATAGCTCCTCACAATCTCCAAAGTCATAAGTGTCTTTTGTATGCTAATGAGATGACTGGTGGCTGGGGGCTTCTGGGTAGCCTCAGGATGGAGGCTATTGCTAGGGAAACCAACCAGGGATGAGAGGGCTAGAAGTTTCAGACCCACCCACCCACCCCAAAACATCCAGGGAGGGGAGAGGGGCTAGACATAGAGTTAACCACTAATGGCCAAAGATTTAATCAACCATGCCTAAGTAATGACACCTTCATAAATATTCAAAAGTGCTAGCCCCCAGTTTGGTGGTACCTGGAGGAGACCGCGAGGCACATCCCTTCCCTCATACCTTGCCCTATACATCTTTTCCATTTGGTGTTCCTGAGTTGTTCCTTTAATGATAAACTGGCGATCTAGTAAGTAAACTGTTTTCTGAGTTCTCTGAGTCATTCCAGCAAATTATTGAGGAGAAATTTATGGGAACCTCCAATTTATTGCCAGTTTATCAAAGGCACAGGTGACAACCTAGACTTGAGATTGGCACCTGAAGGGGAGAGGGGCAGTCTTGTGGGACTGAACCCTTAACCTGTGGGATCTGACGTTATCTCCGGATAGTGTCAGAATTGAGTTAAATTGTAAACACCCAGCTGGTGTCTGAGAATTGCTTGGGGTGGGGGGTGGGAACACACATTTTGTTCAGAGTGGAGTATTGAGAGTAGTGCTATGAGTAGAGGGAGAAACAGAATTTTCCACTTTCACTTCTGTGCCTGTGAATGTGACCTATTTGGAAGTAGGGTCTTTGCAGATGTAACTAAGTTAGAATAAGGTCATATTTGATTAGGGTGGGTCCTAAACCCAATCACTGGTATCCTTATAATGAGAGAAGGATTTGGAGACACAGAGACACACACAGGAAAGGCAAGCATGTAAAGATAGAGGCAGAAATGAACAATGATCCTGTCACAAACCAAGGAGTGCCACGGAGTGCCAACAACCACAAGAAGCTAGGAAGAGGCAGGGAAGGATTCTCCCCTAGAACCTTCAGAGGAGCATGGCCCTGCCAACAACTTGATTTCAGACTTCTAGGCTCCAGAACTGTGAGAGAATAAATGTGTGTGTTGGTGGTAATTTGTTACGGCAGCCCAAGGAAACTAATACACATGTGGTGTAGAAATGGATGGATAGGTGCTTCTTCCTCAACCACCCTGGACAGTGGTCCTGGCATGTTTCATGTGGCTCTCAGATGTCCCATGGGGTCTATCACCCAGTCACCCACAGCTGTGGCCAACTCAGCAGTGCATCCTTATTGGGGTTCTCCCTTCTTCTTGCTTTGCTCTTCCTGTCCCTCACTCTTGTCCCCAGGGGTGCCCCCCCCCAATAAAGGATTCTCACATAAGCCATTTGTCTCAGATTCTGCTTTCTGGGAAGCCCAGGTTAAGACAGCTGGTACCTGGCACATAGGTGACATTTAATAAATGTTTGACTGAGTCAGTGAATAAAGATATGAATGAAGACCCAGTCCTGCCCTCAAGAAGTTTTCAAACAAATTGTCAAGATGAAACAAACACAGTATAAGGAAATAAAGTATAGGGGCATTTGGAGGACCATAATGAACTTGACATTCCCAGCTGCTGGACCCAGCACAGATGGTAAGGTAGAGTAGCCATTTATAATACTTTCTATGGCTTTGATCCCTGTCCCTTCCACATACATGATAGTTAGTGTTCTTTTTTTATTAAAATTTATTGGGTGACAATGGTCAACAAAACTACATAGGCTTCAAGCGTACAATTCTATAATATGTCATCTACATATTGCATTATGTGTTCATCTGCAAACAACAGAATTCACTCTGATTAATTCAAGAAGAAAAGGAATTTATTAAAGGATTCTAGGGAGCTCATGGAATTTCCAAGAGGGACAGCCTCTGAAGAACAATATCTAATCACATCATAAGGGTTTCTCTGGGGACTACAAAGCCAGGAGAAAAATAACAGCCGCAGATTGGATTCTGCTGGCTGAGCAAACCATTCCTGGGTTACAACCTGAGAAACCCAGGACCTCCACAGAGCAGCTTCGTCCTTGTCCTTGGGGAGATTACTCTAATCCACAGGTGAGCCAAGCCCAGGGAGCTGAGCCAACCAAACCTCACCACCCCTGGGCCCTGTATTAAGCTCCAGAACCTCCAGGCAAGCTGATTATAACCCCTTTTCTAGAGCTTTCCGATTTTACTAAAATGTCCCACACTCTCCTCACTGGTAAGTAGGTAAACCAGGATCCCAGCCCAGGGTCCATGTCCTTGATGCTCAAGTATGGTTTGTGGACAAGTAGTGGCAGCATCGCTAAGCTCGTTAGAATCTCTCAAAATGAGGCCTCCAGCCAAGAGTGGCTGAGTCAAACCCAAGGTTTAATGGGATCCCCAGGGGGTCTCTGTGCATTAAAGTTTGGGGAGTGCTGGTCTGGTCCCTGCCTTAACTCTGGTGGTTCCGGAATCTAGCTAACCTTTAGAACCCCCTAGAGAACTTTTCTTAAATGGAGATTTCCAGCCCCCACTGCAGATGAGCTTATTGAATAGACCTGGCATGGGGCCCGGGCTGCTGTGGGGTTTTTTTTTTCTTTTGGTTTGTTTGGTTTGTGTATTTGTTTTGTTTGGTTTGGTTTGGTTCCTTGGACGTTCTTGTGATCAGCTAGGTTTGGGAACTGCCAGCCTCCAGGATACAGTGCCTATCCCTCAATAACCATCCTCTCAGTCAGCACTGTGGGAGTCTCAGGAAGGCCAGGAGCCCATGCAGATCCCTGGTCCCACCCCCAGAGGTTCAGATTCCCTAAGTCTGGACACAGCCATCTCAAGTCTGTAGGAGGCCCAGGTACTCTTACGGTGGGCACCATACTAAAAGCCGTCCACGTCCCACATTGATTATGAAAAATATGTAACTATGTGAGAGCAAATGGACTTGTGGTGGACAAGCTGACAGTTACATGTTCTAGGTACTTAATTAAACATTTATTAATTTTGATTTTGCAATTTTCTTTTTATATATTGTGGCCAGTATTTTTCCCTCCTTTGGGCTCAAATGTTTCCATAGGCCCCTGATGGGTTAATAAGCTTTTCCACCATGTACTGTGGCTGAATCGCTGAATGGATACAATGGCCGTGAGCCTGGGAAGGGCTCCAAACTCTGCATTTTAACAAGAATCCCAGGGTGAGCCTGGTGAGGCGGTCCTCGGACCAGACCTTGACCACAGTTGGACCACCGGCCTTCAGAGATGTGAAGGTGGACCTCCAGGGTGAACCTGCATTAGGATTGGCTGGGAGGAAAAGCTACCTGGGCTAGGAGGAAGAGGCAGGGTGAGAGCTCTGCCTGGAGCACCCCAGGATTCCAGAGAAGCCCCCTGACCAGCGTATATCCCCAGAGGGATCACCTAATATAGAGAACATGGCATGCAGGAAACAGTGCAACTGCCTGTGCTATTCAGCATCGCCCAGGCTCTGTCCCCAGAACCCCAGCTGCCCCCCACACCAAGAAAAACCAGCTGCACTTGAAAGGATCAGAGGAGTATTATAACATGCATAAGCAGTTAGGAAGCAGACAGTTGTAGGAAAAACGGGATTATTTAGTTCGGAAAAGAGAAGGCCAGATGACCTATGACACTGTGCCCCAGCAGGGCAGGCCTGCCAGAGCCTCTTTGTGAGGTCTGAGGATCTTCCAAGGGGGATCTCACAATCCACAGAAGCCCAGGGAGAAAGGAAGAAATCAACCCTTACCCCAATGGCAGCTACAAACCAGGCTGAGTGATTAACATACATTAATTCAACTAATGCCTCCCACACTTTCAAAGACAAGCATTGTTATCTTTTTTCAAGAAAAGAAACAAGTACAGAGAGGTTTCATGTCTTTCTCAAAGTCACACAGCCAGTACACAAAGGAGCTTCGATTTGAGCCCGCTTTGGTCTAACTCCAGAGCACAGGTCCTTAACACTGTTCTATCCATGCAGCTCTGATGGCAAAACTAATGGAGAAGATGCAAGCAGGTCCTGGGCTCTGAGGCTCTACGGAATTGTGTCCATAGCCCCTCCCAATATGGAAGAGGAGAAACCCGTACTCTGTTACACTCCTGATGCTGAGTGGCACAGAGACCAGGAAATAAGCACACTCTATGCTCCACTCTCTACCCGCAGCCTTCTGAGCTGCCAAAGAGTCACTGCCTGTGGGGACCCAGGAGCCCGGTGGCCAATGGGTTGGCCATGCCAGGTACCCAGAGAGTAATAGGCAGGGCTCCCAATGACACCAGACCCCTGCCCTCCACTCCGCACAATTCTTCCTCCTCCTCTTTTCCACCCCAACACACACACTACTAACCAGTGACCCCACATTTGGCTTCTGCAGTCACTCTGGCTCCAGGCCTGCAAGGCCCTGCAGCTGTGGGAACAGCTGTTCCCCTTGCACATGGATGAACTTGGATCTGGGTGATGATGGACAAGCATCATTGACCAGGGTGGACAGTCAGCTGCAGAGAATGAGAAGGAGGCACCAGATCCCACCCTATCCCATCTCCATTTGCAGAACTGTGGCCCCCTCCCTTCCAAGGCAAGGGAAGGCAAGAGCACTTCAGACAGCTGGTGCACATCCACCTCAGACCCCTCCCACCATTGTCCCAGGCTCAGCACTCAGGCCAGGACACCCAGAAAGCAACAGAGATGCAGCCCAGCACCTCGCACACCCCTATAGTTTCTCTCCCTCCCTTCCCCCTGACCAAACATCTCTCAGTGCTTATTCTGCTGTGACGGAATGACCCTCCTGTGACTGCACTGTCATTCCTGTTGAATGGATTTATCATTATGGTTCAAGAAAGACACCGAGCACGTTATACAAAAGGGCCTGGAGAATGACACTTCACAGTGTGCAGTGCTTGTCCCAGAATGCAAGGACTACCCCTGATTTTTTATCTATTTTTTTTATTTATGTTTTTTTTAGCTGAGCCATCCTGCTACCTGTTGGCAACTCAGTGGCAACTCAGCTCAGGCCGGGCATCGAACCGCTGTTGCTCAGAGCTTGCACTCTTGCGCGAGCTCTTAACCAACTGAGCCACTCGGCCGACCCTTACCCCTGATTTTTATTTTCTTTCATTCTAGATGTACTTTATTTTCCTGGTACTGCTTACGTGCTTTTCTATTTGTTTAGAGCTAATTGTCCCATCATGGCCATGGGCTCTCTTTGTCTGTTGAGAATAAGGTCGTCCATGTTAGTCATTCAAAATAGTACATGCCACATGCCACTGATTACCTAGGGACAGGGGGTGCCCTCGGGCCTGAAGCAAGACTTATTTAAAAAGGACCAGAAGAGCACCTGGAAAAAGAACTCTGACACCCATGAAAACAAGCAGGCTGGGGTAGGGTCAGGGGTCTGTCAATGGCAACCTGGATGTGTTCAAGCCTCACATTGAATGCATTCGTCCCTTTGGTTTCCTCTACATGCTCTGGGAAATCGAATCTCTGCATCTTTCAGCTGCACCTGGACTAAGAAGAGAGTTTTACATGTACGGGGGCCTGACCTTTAAATGGGGGAAGAGCACATCCCTGGAATCTCTGGGAGTTTCAGTGACCATGGGACCCCCCCCCCAAAGACAACTGGAACTCAGGGAGTCACACCATCCTTCCCAATCGCAAGTGTCTTCTGACAATGCTGCAATATGTGCTTTTTGTTTTAATAAGGGTTATTAAACTAGGATGCCTTTATAAGGCACATGATTCATTTATGTGCACGCACAAGTACACCACACACACACACACACACACACACACACACACACGAGCGTCATTCAACCCAGCTAACCGTTCTCTCTCAGGAATACTCCTCCGTCACCAAAAAACAGGCCTCCTTCATTGTACCCGTCCTAGGAGTGCCCTCCACGTGGTTGTCTCTGTGCATTCACCCCTTTGACTGCCATGCCTGAGGTCAGCAATCTGCACCCTGCACCCCGGTTATGTAAATAAAGGATTAATGGAACACAGCCATGTCCATTCACTTACAAGGCATCCATGGCTGCTTTCATGCTACAACGGCAGAGCTGAGTAGCTGCAACAGACCTGTATGGCCTGCAAAGCCAAAAATAGTGTCTGGCCATTTGCAAGTTTGCCAATAGACCAAGATGTGAATGATCCTTCCTGGAGTTGTGCGATGAGCAGGCCTAAGAGATGCCTGTAGGCAGAGGCAACCCAGGACAGAAGCAGGGCTCAGATGGGGCAAACACAGCTCAGGACCCCCAAAACCCCTCCCAGTACACATCTGCTTTCATGCTCAGCATCCTTCTCAGGGCAGCCAAGTGGCAGTGACCTTGGCTGAGAACTTAGAACTCTGGAGTGTGGAGTCAAATGAACTTGGGAATCATAAAGCAAGCCTTCCGGGATTGTATTTCCTCATCTGCAAAACGGCATTGATAACGGAATATCTCCAATAGGAAGACTGTGAGGGTCAAATTAGGTATTGCAAGTTATATGTTTAGAACAGTACCGACACACCGTAAACGCCCAACAAGTGTCAGCGCCTAGCAAAAGCAGTGGTGGTGGTATCAGTAATAGTATCACCATGAGCCCACGCTGCCCCACTCTCGGGAAAGCAGCCATCTCCTTCCTACCCTGACAAGAACTTGGGAATGAAAGGCAAGACCCCAGAAGGACTCAGCTCACAGCCCAGCACCTGTAAACCCAGGTGGGCGTGGAAGCTTCCTTGGGTTCCTGGGTGCCCACAACATGGTGGCAGATAATTCTCTGGAATTTCAATACGATTTTTCTCAGGAATATCAGGTCCTCTAATTACACAGCACACGTACATATATACACACATACATAACTAAACAGAGAGACTCGGGATACCTTCAATTCCTTATGTGATAGTTATGGATGGGCCAGAATTTTACCACGATTTGCTATTTCCTAACATTTTCAAGATCATCAGATTAGACTCTCAATTTTTTTTTAATTGAGTGCATTTTGTAGGCTGACCCGGTAGATAGGTTCCAAGACACCCTGTCACACAAATGGGCAAACACCCTCACCCTGCAGACAGATAAGCCCGCAGGAGGAGAGGGATTTTTCTAGAGAAGAGGCAGGCAGGTGAGCAGGATTAGATAAGAAACATGGGTTCTGGGGAAATCAGGTCAGAAAAGTTCCAAAACACGCCCATGTATGAAATGCTTTGCACAGTGACCTGCTTTTCTGCAAATCTTGCCCTTCCTTCAATGCTGTTTTAATTTTGCCCAATTAGCTGTTAATACACTTTTAATACCTGCTGATCTCCCTTTTTAAAAAGAGGTTACTGGCCTTACAAATCTGCGAATCACTGAAGTCCCAGCTGAGGGCTGGGAAACAGAACTCTGTGAACCCACATTTTCTAAGGTCTGAGAAACTCTTAGTTATAAAAGTCATCATTGATTTAACAAGCACTCTTGGGGGAAGACGGAGCAAAACACTATACCTAACGTGTACATATTGACTGTAAGACATGGCATGATTTCAGACACGTTAAAATGGGGGTGGTTGTCTTAGAACAGAGGAGAAAAGAAGAAAAATTACAACAGCGACAATAGTTACCATTTACTGAGCAGCAACTATGCCCCAAGGACTCTGCTAGGTGCTCTCCCTGGGTTTTCTCACTGAATCCATACCCTCTTGTAAGGTAGATATTGTGGTCCACTTTACAGATAAAGAAACTGAAACTCAGGGAGCCTCACTACCTAGAACAGCTGAGTACCCGAGTAGCCAGATGCAGAGGGGCAGAGCCCGACACTTCGCCATGACAAGAATTGGCCCCAGGGCTCCACCGGAGACCTCAGCCAGGAACCAAGTCCCTGAAGTGAGACAAGCGCAATCCCCTCTTCCGAGGGAAGCGGCCACAGAGCACAGAGACTGCTGATGCCTGAGCCACCCTTACCCCAAAGCACAGTCCCCCCGTTCGATATAACAGTTAAGAAAATGCACTCGATGATTAAAACTTGGATTGGAAGAAGCAGGTGTTAGCAAGACACGGTAAGACTATAGGGAAGGCAGCCATAGCTCCCTCCCTTACAGTTGACAGTGCCAGGCGACACCCTTCCCCAGTCCTACCCCCAGGTCATGCCCTCTGCCACTGCCGCTCCCATCCACACCCCTTCCTCTTCTCTGCACGCTCCATGCTAGTCACTTGGCTTTCTCTAACGCCACCTCCTCCACGGTCCTTGGGAGCTGGGCAGGTCCAGCTGGAAATTAGCTTCAGTTGGTCTCCTAATTGCGGGTATCAAGCAGGAATCAGATCAATCCAGCCACAGGCAGCGAAGGGATCGATTCCAGCCCTGCCAATGTCCCCAGCTTTTCATCTGCATGGCCCAGTGGTGCCAGGGTAAGGCTCCTTCTTGAAGGAGGCTTATAGCTGCCCCTTGAGTAATTGATACAAAACCTCCTGGGACTTACCCCATCATCAAATTGACCACCAACCCTCCCCTCCCAGCCCCAGGAAAGGAGGCATGACAGGGAGTGGGACAATCCTGCTGTCCCTGAAGCAGCCCTATTTTTGTGCACATTATCATCCTGATGTCCCAGACAAGGGAGAAGTCACCTGCCCAAGGTACACGGGAAGTGGCAGAGCTTGGACTCAAATCCAGTTCTGCCCGATTCCTAGCCTCTTCAAGATTAAACATTACTTATTAAGCACCTACTGGGTGCCTGTTATGCAGTAAGACCTGGACAGGGAGATGCAGGAATACGGAAATGAATCAAATACACTACCTACTACCGAGAAACATCAACCTACTACTCTCCTAGTTCCCACACCTGCCTGCATACTTATATATAGAATCATTGGGAGAGGATATTTTTACATAAGGATTCCTGCCGTCGTCCCCCCCCCCCGCCTCCATTCCAGAAGATTCTGTTTCTGTAGGTTTAGGGATGGACCCAGGAAATCTGTACTTTTTAAAGACTTCCCAGGATGGAAGTGGATAATTTGAGGGGGAATTTATTTTTGTTTCTTATTAATACATACAAGCATATATGTAAATTATGAGATTGTATGAGTGAAATTTACTTTGAATGGGGGGTTAATAGTTATCAAATTAATTTTTTTCTAATTAAGCAAAAGGCCCCCCTGGTGATTCTGAAAGTACGGCCAGGTTTGGGAACGCAACACGACCCAGTGTGGCCTCCAGCCATTTCTTTGAACTTGATGCCCACTTTGATGAGGGATGGCAATGGAGCAGGGTAGAATGTGGCAACCAAGTTCATTCACACTAAGATTTTAGAAGCTTAATAATACACCACTCTCCAAGGTACTACCATTTTAAACTAGAACCTGATGGAGAAAGCGCTGTTTACCCCAAAGAAATGAATGCCTAATGGGAAAATACAGGCACCAGTAGAGCTGTTCTGAGGCAGGAGAGTCTCCCGGCATCTTCTAATAGCAGCAGCTGTGCACAAGAAAGAAATCAGGGCCTAAATAAGTCCCATGAGGCCTTGTCCAGAGCTGGAGGCAGGGCCAGTTGCTTCATCACTGACACAAGATGCGATTTATGTTTCAGGGAGGGTAAGGCCTAGTGATTTATAGGCCAGCCACCTGGTGGCAGCTGGGCTATCTGTGACGCTAGCCAGCTCAGGGCTGCCTCACCCAAAATACTTATTCATCTTCAAATCAACCAGCCCAGCCCAGAGCCCTCCA
>NW_017731449.1:232114-254966 GCF_001890085.2 Hipposideros armiger | reverse complement strand
GCAAAGACTAGATTCCACTCATTCACCATTCAAGAGGTACTTTTGAGGCCCAACTCTGTCCCAGCTGTTTTCCAGGTGACCAAATATTATGAGCCATGCCAAGATCTGGCAGGATGGCCATGGACTTCTCCTATTTTCACAAAACTGAATCCAACAGGCCAGTCTGTCTAAATACAAGGAGAAGGCTCATCTCCCAACTGACTTAAAGGAGTGATTGTAGAACTTTGCGGGCAAGAGGGAATGCTCCCCATTTCCCATTCCCAGCTCGCCCACCTGTACCTAGGAAAGTGCTAAATAAGGCAGAAAACTCGGGCCATCAGGGCTATAGCTGAGTTGAGGAGACTGCTAAAAGGTGATGCAAGGCTGACCTAGGAGCACCACACGTGCACATGCACAGACATCTTGCCCTGAGGAAGATCTTGCAGAGGAGGCTTGGGAGGCACCAGCCACAGGAAGGAACAGTGGGACAGGCCTACAGAGAGCACCTCCCCAGCCCAGGGCTCAGGGGGCTACATGGCCGGGAGGAAGAAGGCTGGCTTGGAAGTCCAAGAAGCCAGCTCTCAGCTTTTGACTTTGTCCTTCACTAACTGGGAAAATTCCTGAACTTCCCTGAGACGCAATTTCCTTGCCTGTCAAATGGGGATACCATGACCTACCATCCACAGTCATTCTAAGGAGTCATGAATGTAAGTGCCAGATACACAGCAGACACGCCTGATACATAGCAGACATGCCATAAATAGTCGTTTCTGTAGATATTGAGAACTGGGTGCCAATCGTGTTCTTCACTCCCAACCACATGGATGCCAGAGGCCTTCCTGGACAAGTTGTTGGCACCCCATTCTCTGGACACCGTAACAGATACAATGACGTGCCTTTTGCTGAAGCCTACCCTCACTTCACCCCCTCCCACTCTTCTCTTCCTACACTCCCTCGGGGAACTAACTTCTTCATGATGCTGGGTATTTTCACTTTCTTGCTCCCTCTCCCTTACTCTTTTCTCTGCTGAGGGCCTCCCTTCTCATTCCCTGGGTAAGTGGGTCTCCTTTTCCTTCCTTCCCTGGATACCTAAGATTATTCCCCATCTCACTTCATATCTCAGACTCAAAGCAAAAGTAAAACCAGTAAAGAATGGAGGCATGTCTAGTTTCATCAGGTTTATTTGCTCTTTGAATGTTTCATCTATTTATATTAAAAGTGGGAAAACCACTTATGGAACCAAAGTTGGCTGAGAAAGCTTGGAGATCAGAAACGAGTAGAATTAAGAAGGGAAAAAAATCCTTATCCTATTAAGAATTACCCAGAAGAAATAAATGAGTTCAGCAAGATAGCAGGATACAAGATCAACATGCAAAAATCAATGGTATTTCTATATAGTACTTGCAATGAACAATCTAAAAATTAAATTAAGAAAACAATTCCATTTACAATAGCATCAAAAAGAATCAAATACTTAGGAGTAAACATAACAAAAAAAGTGCAAAGCCTATACTCTGAAAACTATAAAACATTGTTGAAATCAATTAAATACTTTTAAAAAGTGCAAAGCCATTCCATGTTCATGAATCAGAACATTTAATATTAAGATGGCGGTGTACCCCAAGTGGATCTACAGATTCAAAATAATCCCTATCAATATCTCAGCTGTCTTTTTTGCAGAAATTGATAAGTTGATCCTCAAATTTATGTGAAAATTCCACGGATTCAGAATAGCCAAAATAATCTTGAAAAGAACCAAGATGGAGGACTTACACTTCCCAATTTCAAGTTACTTCAAAGCTACAGTAATCAAGACAGGGTGGCACTTGCATAAGAATAGCAATATAGACCAATGGAATAAAATTGAGAGTCCAGAAATAAACTATGACTGGCATATATAGGTATGTAATTAATGTTAGCTTTTTAGAGATCTTTTTCCTATTCCCTTCCCACCCTGGGCCTGGGGATCAGCTTCATATGTGTGGCTCTTCCAGTGGACTTGGCCAGAACGTTTCTGTATTGAATTGATAGGGGAGCTTGAGTTTCATTTCCAAGGGAATCATTTTTTCTTATAAAATGTAAAAGAAGTAAGGAAATAAAATAGAGCAAAACACACCAAGGAACAGAGATCGTGAGCCAAAACTATAACGTTCCCACTCTAACTTCCTTCACACTAAAGAAGTAAGGCACAAGCCAACCCATGGGTCTAAACCGTCCAACATTGGTTCTAGGAGTCAGTTCAGAAAAATCTGGATCTTCTAAAACCCAGGAATATAGCCCACATGTTTATGCTTCTACATCAGTTAGGATCACATCAGCTTCAAGGAGGAGAAATATGACCAACAGTGGCTTAAACTATAGGGATAGTTATTACTAGACATAAAGTAGAGGTAGGTGGTCCCAGGGTAAGCACCCCAGCTCAGCTATGTCTTTGGGACCTAGTTCCAAAAATCCTCTGCCATTCTCATTACATACATTTCCCTTAGAGTTTCAACATGGCTGCCACACTCCAAGCATCATATCATCACACAACAGTATCAAAAACTGTATTCACCAAAAAAGAAAGCAGCAAAAACGGCTTGTTTTCTTTCATATCTCTTACTTATCAGGAAGGAAAACATCTTTGCTAGAAGTCACTAACAGTCTTATTTTTGCAGCTCATTGGCCAAAGCTTGGTCACCAGAGACTATCAAATAAGGAAGGAGAATTGGAATTAACCTACCATAATCCCATTTTAAGCACTTTCCCAGATTCACTTAGCCAGGCTTGCTCAAGGAAAGGGCTCTGACCGCCACTTCTCTCAACTCATCTCCTGATAGGACCAGACCAGCTCCGCCTCCCTGAATGTGAGAGCTGGGATTTGATGGGCACCCCCACACCCACCAGCAGCTCTGGCTCTCAGGCCAGGCCTGAAAGGACCATGGCTCCTGCCACCATTTTGTATTTGTATACTGTATGATGATATCAAAGATTTTTCTTACGATGGGCCATGAGCAAAAAAAAGAAAATTTGAAAGCAACTTTCCCTCCTCAGCTTTTCACCCAAAACCAGGAGCTGTGGAGACACATATTGAAAAAGTTCCATACTACCCACGGGTAATAAGTGGTGAGAGACACAGAGAAACAGGCAGCTCTAGGTCTCCCGCCCCCACACACGTAAGTTCGTATAATTACACACTTCCTTCATAGAGCAGTAAGTTCACTGAGAAAAATTGATCTGTTCTCTTGTTTCTTGCCTGTGTTTAAACCCCTTTGACCTGCCAGCCCCCATGGAGGAGTTTGGAGGGTACAGGGCCAGCTGGTGGCCAAGGTCAAGCCCTGCTCACAAATCATGCTCTGGCCATGCCTCAGGCAAACTTCCACCTGGTACTCAGAGAACTGAAACCTTTAGATGAATCCTGAGTCTGTTAGCTTCCATCATGTTCACATGGGAAAGGGCCCTGGGGGAGATGGGTCCCCTGCACCGTGTGCTCTTAGCTCACACAGCCCTTCTCCTGCCAGAGGCCCCTATTGGCTGCCCTTCCTCAGCCTGGTCCCCACACATACCCTTCCTTTCTTGGCTGTTTTGCATGCTCTTCCTCACTTATTTCTCTCGAGCAGTCTCCCTCCTCAGCTATTTCCCAGTTGGTAAGAGCACGAGCTCCGGGGTCAGACAGCTGCGGGGATCAAGCCCTGGGCCCACCACTTACTGGCTGGGTTACCTGGGCAATTTCCCTGACCTCTTAGTGACTTGCGTCCCTTATCTGCATCACAGTAATAATGAGCCCTCCCAGGGTTGAAGTCATCTGCTGCCAGTCCTCTCTTGGGGTGATCCCAGGATGGAAGAGGGGTGCTGCTGGGCCATATAGAAGCTTGCAGACTACCGAGGGTTCCCCTTCTCTTGTTAGGCTGATTGACAACGGCTAAAGCCTAATCAGAATTAAAGTGTGTTGATGGAGCTGTATCATTACTCAGCGTGACAATATTTTGATAACTGCATCTCCAAACAAGAACTAGCACAGGCCGCTCTCCACAAAGCTGGCAATAAATGCTGTTGGGGGCACCCCAAACCTGTGGGTGGCTCAGCATGGGCTATCTTCACCCCATTCACATGGCCTCTCGCCTATATTTCAGTAGAGGGGGAGAAATGAAACACATGGAGAGAGGTGGACCTCGGCAGGGCAAACGACACTGGGCTAGGAAGCAAAGCGCCGAGACCGAGAGTTCTTTGCTGCTTCCCTGTGGCTTCAGAAGGGTCCCTCTGCGTCTGTTGGCCAATCTCTAAAATGGGTACAGCGATCTCCCCTACCTCCCTCCTGGAGCGTTGTGAACTTTAGAACAAATGCTAGGTCAGAAAGGGCTTTGAAATGCCCAACGTACAGCGCCCTGGAAGGGGAGAGGGTTATCCATGCTGCTTTTCAATACCGGTTCAGTGAATGGAGGGCAGAAGCTGCCTATCGCAGGCCCCATCCAGCCTGCTGCTGTGCTGTGTTTGGCCTGTGCTCTGTGTGGTGTGATTGTAACATGGATTTGTTGCCAGCATTGAAAAACCAGGACATTTCACAGAAGAATCCAGATTTCTGGCTCGTCCTGAAGAGATCCGACAACAATGAGCCACAGCTGAAGAGCATCTGCCCTTTCAGCCAAGACCAGTAGAGAGCTCTGTCCACCAGAGACATCCCCCCACTCTACACACACACACACACACACACACACACACACACACACACACACACACACACCACCCCCTTGCCCCATGTTTGAAACTCCTGGTTCGCTAGTAAAACCTTACGCTCTAATGACAATCAGACCTAGAGGCTAATTTCTGCTCTGCCACTTACTTACCCTGTAACCCTGAGAATTACTTCATCTCCCAGAGCCTCAGTTTCCTATTCTGCTAAATAAGCATTCATTTATTTCACAAATATTTATTGAACACCTATTCAAATATTTATTGAATGCCAGGCATTCAGTGAACAAGACAAAGCAGACACTAAACGGGTCAAAAATAAACAAACAAGATAATTTTCTGATTATGATCAGTGCCGGGGAAAGACGGAAAACAAAGTGAGGTTCTAGAGAGTGGCTGGCGGGGGTTCCGTTGTTGTAGGGGCCCTGTTGGCAAAGGCGTTCCGGAAAGGCCCTATTGAATTGCTGGGGGACATGCTTGTACTCACTGCCAAAGCCTGTTGGGAAATGAAAAGTGAGATACTTAATACCTAGTGAAAATGTTGCTGGGTTGGGCTGCATCCCATGCTGTGTCTGGTTAGAAGCCCTAAGAAGGAGAAAGGGAGGGTGGGAGAGCGCTCCCAGGAGCAGGTGGGACCCAGGCCTCCCCACCCCCACCCACCAGCCCCAGCCTGGAAGCCACTGCTTTCAAAGCCTCCGCAATTATCCCATCTATAAATACAGCCTGTGAGCAGAGAGGGGCCATAGGCAGGAGGAATTAACCCTTGAGTAGGCCTCCCCCAACTCTCCTCACCTGACAGTTTTCCCCTCCCCCTTTTCCCCATTCCCAGCTGTCCGCCCTGCCCCCTCCATCCCCAACCCCTTCCCACCAGCCGCTGAATCAATGTTTGACTTGCACAAACAGCCTCTCCAGTGCGAGTGGGGAGGGATTCAGAGGAGACTGCCCCTATCAATCTGCTCCTCAGCGGGATTTACTCTACAAGCCTGTAGGGCTCAAGGAGCACCGGCACTGCTCCGGGCAGACATCCAGTGCAGGGCCACGCTGGAGTCGCCTTCAAAGGACATGTCTGTCTCTAGTCTCACCTGCCCTAGGGAGGGGAGCTATTTGCTTCAAGCCTAGAATTGAGTTACACTGAAAAATAGTCTTTGTTTAAATCAAATCCATGATTAGATTTCCTATTTGTCAGGTGTTACAAGAGCACCTTCCCAAGCCCCTTCTCCCTGGCTCCCAGCTCTCTGGCCTTCTCTGAGTTCCCAGGACATCATGGCTCCCTCCCACCTCAGGCACTTCTGTTCCCACTGTGGAAATAGCAGTCCCGTGTCCAGTGAACACCTTGTCCCCTTTCAGATCAGGGAAGCCCTCCCTGGTACCCCAGACTATATCAAACCCCTTCATACAGGTTTTTGTTTGCCTGTCCTCTTCCTCTATACCCTGTCCTGTGAGTTATGTGACTATCGATACTCACTTTGTATCCATACACCAAGCCCTGTGCTTGGAACCCAGTTGGTACTCAAATATTGGTGAATGAGTGATGACCAGGTAGGTGAATGAATGAATGAATGAATGAATGAATGAGTGCCCAGTCATGTGTTCACACCATGAGATGTGCAGAAAACCATAAAGCTTTTCTAGGATGTAGCATGGTAGGGTCCAGGGTAGCACCTACCTTGTTCAACACTGTCCCCAGCACTTTGACCAGTGCCTGGCCCATGTTATTAATATGGGCTCAGTGAGTATCAGCTGAGAGATTGGGTTGAGTGGGTGAGTTGAGCACAAGTTCCTGCCACCAAGGAGTTCATATGTAGCTATTACCAGCCCAGTTAAGGGCTTTCCAGCAACATTGCACCACAGTTCAGATTTTTTTTTTCCAGCAAAGCTACCATAATAAACATTACAAAGCAAAATGTAAAGTTGATATTTAAAAAAATAACACCCAATTAATTTTAACCGTTGGTAAGAAGGGAATCAACAACATGTGAGTTATGATCTGCATGTGGGTCCCACCCCGGAAGTGGTGTGATTGACAGAGAGGGCGGGCTAGTGCCACCAGAATACTTTCCTAGCGGAGGCAGGATCAGACGTGGGCCAGATGTGTACAGGGGTGGAGAGGGCTCCCCTCACGAGTTTAATCCACAAACCTTAAAAATGAGATCACACAGGGAAAACTCCAAGAGCAGTGCCAGTCCCATGAAAGCGCTCAATCAGACCTGATGGCCATTAGCTATTGTTATGGATGAAGCACCTGAGGCAGGTCTAGACCGTGGGCGCGCAATGGTGGAGAAGATAAGATCCCAGCTCTCCTGGAAATCTCCTTCTAGGAGAAGGACAAGTAAATAGATTTAAAAGATCATTTCAGAAGAGATGAACCACTACAGAGAAAATAAAATGATTGGCTGAGGCCAACTCTAGACAGGGTGGTCAGGAAAGCCTCTGGGCGCAGGTTAGGTGAGCGTGGAAGCAAGAATGAGGGCGGCCGGGTAGCTCAGTTGGTGAGAGCGCATGCGCTGAACAACAAGATTGCGGTTTCGATTCCCGCATGGGATGGTGGGCTGAGCCCTCCCCCTCCCCCAACTAGATTGAAAATGGTGACTGGACTTGGAGCTGAGCTGTGCCCTCCACAACTAAAATGGAAAAAAAAACACAACTACTCCACTTGACTAAGCTGCGCCCTTCACAACTAGATTGAAACAACTACTTGACTTGGAGCTGATGGGTCCTGGAAAAACACTCTATCTAGCTAGAACATCTGGATGGTTTCCATACACACAAAGACCAATCCTCAATGTCTTACAATTCCTGTTTGTGCCCTCCACCCCCTCCTCCAGCTGGTAACCTAGAAAGACTTCCTGTTTCCTGCAGCAGGGCAAACTGAGGGACAGCTAGGCGGAATTAAACAGCATTCTTTATTGCAGGGTTTCTAAGAACTTTTAACGTGCTAATGACTCTTCAACACAGGACGCAGAATGCAGTGTTTCCCAAACTTATTTGACAAGGGAGGAAAAGCACCTCACAGGACTGTGCTATAAGGACGTCACCTCTGGAATTGCTGCACCAGACCCTGTCATGACACTCTTCCCGGGCCTCCTGGGGAAGGCCAACCGGCTTCATAGGTCTGTGAACCAACTCTGATGTTCTCCGGGAGCGGTCAGACTCAGAAAAGAATGGAGGATGTCCTCAAACTAGAAGAGTCAAACCCAGTTCCTCAGGCCCATCCCTCCAGAATCCCCAATTCTGCATCTTTAACTGGACTCACTTAGCTTCCCGTTATGAAAGAACCTCTCGCACTCCAGGCTAGGGGCCTCGGCCGCTGCTTCCCACCTCTGCGCTGGCCGTCTCCTCCTTCTGCCCTGTGCTTACCTGACTCCCAGCCATTGAGCTGTGCTTCCTTTTATACACCCGCATTCTCCTCTGTGGCTTTTCCAATTTTACACACTCTCTTGCTCCTGCAGCCACTGGATACCCTTGGTAGCCAGTACCCAGCCCTGAACTTTGAAACTAAACACTGATGTCAGCATATGCAGCTGCCTCCTGTTTGGAGGTGGATGATAGGTCCTCAGACCTCCCAATGGGATAATCATATCCATTATGGAGATAACAACCAGTGTCTCCAATGAGGCCCCTTCTGAAAACAGAACTACCTGCTTCAGGCTCTCCTCTCAGGGAAACCCAGACAAAAACAACTGTGACCATTTGGAATGCTTAGTTCACTCATAATGGAGCAGAGAGTCCCACCACTTATTAAATTGTTAATTAGGGAAAGAAGAAAAGAGCTTCTCTATGAGGGAAAGCAAAATAAATAAATAAATAAATAAATAAATAAAGCCTTCCTGGTCTCTGGAAATACCTGAATGAAGCTGTAGGAATTTTCTTTCCTATTTCTTTCCCAGGAGTCTTTTATTTCGCCCAGCATGAACATCAGTCTCTGCAAACAAAACTATTCAGCAGTTGAATTGCAAAGTTCTTATGCAAAGTCTTGTGCAAAGCTTTGTACTAAGTGTGAGGACACAGCTGGGCTGGGTGTTCGGGCTCTGATCGAGGGCTGGGCTTGGGGCAGAGCCACATCACGAGATCACGTGGCGAGTGGGGGCGGGGGAGGCAAATCCATCCCAGCTATGCCCACTATTGGCCTCCTTCCTCCTCTTTCCTAAGCACATCTTTCCAGAATGCAACCTATCTCAAGGCAGCAGCACAGTGCACGGGAGGAAATCTCAGAGCCTTAAGCAAGTGGGAAGTCAGGAGAGGACTTGTTACACTGCAAGCTGAAGGTAGGCACCTGGTTGATGGGATATGATAAATGATCCAGGCAGCAGGAAGAGGCACGTTTTCTGTGCTGGCCTCATTTATGGCATAGTTCTAGCCAGAGCCCTGCTGCATCAGGCTGATTGGCTGCGTCAGCCCCACACAGCATCCTCAGCCAAAGCCTGCAGCAGCATCTACTAGGTCAGCATCCACTAGGATTAAATGAGATAATATACTTGCACCTTGCCCAAGGTGCTTAATAGAATCTACTTCCTGCCCCTCCCACTGTCAGATGACTTTGCCCTAAACTATACTGAGCTACTGGAATACAACACACGACGTTGACCAAAGAACTTAGACGTTGACCAAAGAACTTAAAATCTCTAAGCTCCACAAAGGCAGGGACCGTGTGTATTTTATTCGCCAAGGTAGACCCAGTATAGCACAATGCCTGACATATGTAGGTGCACAGAAATATTTCTTGATTGAATAATAGATGAATTGTGTGAACCTGAATCTTAAAACCTTAGAATTGTAGCAGTGAACAGGCCCTAAAAGAGCACCTAGTCCAGGGATGGCAAATCATTTACTTGCTTGCCCACCCCCACCTGATGTATAGTTAATACCTAGAGCACTGTGTTGAGAAGGATCCTAAGGCCACATATCGATTAGCAATATCTGCCAAAAGTATGAAAAGGGATCAAGCATCACTCACACCTGCACTTACACTTTTTGGTTCAAACGAACACATCATGTTATAGATGAGGAAATGGGAGATCAAAGATCACACAGCCACAGGCTTGGGCATGAACGTTCAACTCTGGATGTGAGCAGCAGAAAAACCAAGAGTGGCAAAGGCCTGATTTACAGGATAATAGCAACAGCTGGGAACACGTTTGCCAGACAGACTCCTAACAGCCTTTCCTTCCAGCCACTGTCCCAGGATAAACATGTCTTCTCAACCCCCATTGGCAGGGGAAAAAGCAGTAATCCAGAAGAAATGCTGATGGATAGCACAGACTGAGAAATTTCAATTAGTTCCAGAGTCCAAACTCCCCATTAATTCCCTCTTAACTGTCGTTTCCCTTTAGGCCACTTCAGTTCTGCATCCACCTCCCCCCACTTCATTTTTGGTAAGTGGCTGCCTCTTCCTGAGCCTCTCAGTTTCTTCAGTCCCAGACCTCATTTGAGATAGATTTGTCCCAAATTTAGATCCAAGATGGCAGAGTAGATAAGTGCTATGCTTGCCTAATCCCGTGAACACATCAAAATTACAACTAAATTATAGAACAATCAACCTGGAGAACCATCTGAAGTCTAGCTGAACATAAGTTTTGTAACTAAGGATATAAAGAATCTATGTCAAGACTGTAGGAGAGGCAGAGACGTGAAACAGGCTGGTCCCACACCCACGTCTGGCGGTTGAAATCAGGAGAGAGATCTCAGCCACAGAGGTTCCCCATGAAGGAGCAAGGGAACCCAGGCCCCCACACCATGCTCCCCAGCCTGGAGTACTGGTGCCGGGAAGAGACACCCCCACAACATCTGGCTGTGAAAAACAGTGGGGATTCTGACCATCTGGGTGGGATGTAAGGGCGCAGGAAAACCAGACATCCTCTTAAAAGGCCTATGAAGCCCGAGTGGCTCAGTTGGTTAAGAGAGCAAGCTCTGAGCAACAGGGTCGCTGGTTCGATTCCCACAAGGGCCGGTGAGTTGTGCCCAAGCTGAGCTGCCGCTGAGCTGCCAACAGATGGCAGGATGGCTCAGCTGGTGAGAGCATGTGCTCCTAACAACAAGGTTTCTGGTTCAACTTCCGCATGGGATGGTGGCTACGCCCACCCGTAACTAAGATTGAACATGGCACCTTGAGCTGAGCGGCCGTGAGCTGCCAACAGGCGGCCAGATGGTGACTAGACTTGGAGCTGAGCTAGCTGCACCCTCCACAACTAAGATTGAAGGACAACAACTTGGCTGTTCCCCTTCCCCAATTCTCCAATTTAAAAAAATTTTAAAAAAACTTTTTTTTTTTTTAAAAGCCTATGCAGGCTCTCACCATGGGCTCCAGTGGAGGTGACTCTAGGGGCATCAGAGACATGGGAAGAGACTGAGTTGGATAAATTCAGGGTGAATTCCCTATACAAGGCACTCCTCCAGTGCAGCCGACAGGCGGACACCATTTTTCCTGTGTTAAGCCCGCCCCCACAGGCCAAATCTGAATCTGATTGACCTGGTGAGCTCTGCTGCTCCATCCTGCTGACTCACTGAGAC
Organism: Hipposideros armiger; assembly: GCF_001890085.2. Lineage (NCBI taxonomy): Eukaryota > Metazoa > Chordata > Mammalia > Chiroptera > Hipposideridae > Hipposideros > Hipposideros armiger. The sequence continues at coordinate 243,812 of NW_017731449.1, read as the reverse complement.
CCTGCCTCACTCAATTTGCAAACCACAGGAGGCTTTATTAGTGTCTGCTGAACCTTACGGGAGCTGGAAGGTGGCAGCAGGCCTTGGAGTGTCCTGGCTTTTTGTAGAGCTACCCCAGGCCAGTACTGGTGGTAGCCACCCTCAGTTCCCAGCATGGCCTCTCCCACATACCTCCAGGTTTAGCACAGGCAGCAAACAACTTCAGATCACTATGTAGCTTCTACCAGGTACTCCCTGGCCAGTCACAGGCAGTGGGTGACCTGGCCATGCACTGGAGCCCCTCCCAAGAGGAGATGTAATGTACAGCATAGGGAATATAGTCAATAATATTGTGATAATGTGGTACGGTGTCAGATGGTTGCTGGGCTTATCATGGTGATCACTTCTTAGGTATACAAATGTTGAATAACCATTGCGTACACCTCCAATTAACATAACATTGTATGCTAACTATATTTTTAACAAAAATCTTTTTAAAAAATAACTTGTCTCATCTCTCAAGATCACTGCTTGGGGGAAGTAGAGAAGAGTAATTATGGAATTCAGCATTTTGGTAACTCTTCTATAGGGAAGGCTAATCATTTGTTAGTTTTAGTAAATCCCATGCCTTCATTAGCTGTCTGACATTAACAGAAAAATAAGAATGGGCTCACTCACTGCACCTGGGCTCTGTGAGAGACTTGTGAGGCAAGCAAGTCAAAATACATATTTTTTAAATTTCAAACTGAAAACTCCTCCCAAGAAAGTGGAGCATAACGTTCCACTCCATAAGTGTGGGCTGTGCATAGCGACTTCCTTCTAAATAGTACAATACAAAGGAAGGCAAAAGTAATAGTAATTTTACATTGGAGAAACCTGACAAATGCTAGATGGTCAGAGTCAGCATCATCAGTGATAAATCATATTCATATGACGTCATGGGAAGGGCACTTCACCTCTGTGGTCTTCCTCCCCCAAACCCACAACCCCAGTGTAATCGTGAGAAATATACCAGACAAATCCCAACTGAGGAACAGTCTGCAAAATGCCTGACCAGTACTCCTCAAAGAGTCAAAGTTTTCCTTGAAAACAAGGAGAGTCTGAGAAACAGTCACAACCAAGAGGAACTGAATGCAATGTGATGTCCTGAATGGAATCTTGGAACTGAAAAAGAATATCAGGTAAAAACTAAAGAAATCTGAATAAAGCATGAACTTCAGTTAATAATAATGTTCATCCATTATAAGAAATGTAACATACTAATGTAAAATGTTAATATTTGGAGAAACTGTATATAGTGTATATGGGAATTCTCTATTATCTTCACAATTTTTCTATAAATCTAAAACTATTCTAAAATAAAATGTTTATTTTTTTAAATAAGGCAATGGTCTTAAGAGTCATCTCTAGAATAACCCAGGCAGGTGGCTCTGGTAGCATTTCTAGGGACAGGACTTGTCCACATTCTCCCTCCCTCTGAAATGACTTTTTTTTCTTTTTTTTAAGATTTTATTGGGGAATTGGGGGAAGGGGAACAGACAAGTTGCCGTCCTTTTGTTCTTCAGTCTAGTTGTGGAGGACGTCGCTTCACTGGCCCATGTTGGCATTATCATTGCGCTCTTCCCGGGTGAGTCAGTTGCTTGCCAGCCATTGGACGGCCACTCACAGTAGCTCACGGCAGCCCACTGCAGCCCCACTGCAGCCTACACCATTGCCGGCAACTCATGGCAGCCCAACTCCAGGTCGAGCTGTTGTTCAGCATCTTAGCTGTAGAGGGTGCAGCGTCACTGGCCCTCAAGTGGGATCCAAACTGAGGCCCTGCTGCTCAGAGCTGGAGTCCCAAGCCAACTCTTAACCAACACGCCACTCGGCCGGCCCTGAAATGACTTTTTGTCATTAAATAGCCAGCTGGCCTCTTCTCTTCCCACCCTGTTGGTCTGAGTTCTGCCCTCTGAAACCTACAAAAAAAATCTGGAGTCTAGACTCTCTTCTCCAGCACAGCCTTCAAATGTTTCAGAGTTATGCTTAATCAAACCAAAAGAGACCTACAAACATCTTCTAGTACAAAATCTTTATTTCCAAGACAGGAAACTCAAGCCCAGAAAGCAGGAAATTCACCCAGTCACACATGCACTGAAACCCAAGATGGCTCACACCAGTGCGAAGCCCTTGTCTTTATAACACACACACCTCTCTAAGAAGGTTGACATGTGTCCCTGGCTTGCTCTCTAGTGTACACATCACCATTTCTTTCACCATTTATCATAATTTGGGACAACCAGGTGTTCCAGGACCTGCCCAGAAAGACCCTCATCGGCTTGAACCCTCTCCATAGTCCTTTCCAGAAGCAGCCAGGGTTAAGAATGTTAAAGAAACCAATATCTCCTCCCTTCTAATAGTCGATGGCCCACATTGAATAGAATACACCAGATGAGAACTAGCGGATGTTACTTTGTGGCACAGAGCTCCAAATCATAAGCACACCTTCCTTAAGCAAGGCTCAGACATACCCTAGCTAATGGTGACATGTATGAAGCATGGATCCTCACGCAGCCTTTAGCCAACCAAAATGTCAAGGTCAAAGTTACCATCACTCTATAGCTTCATTCCACCTCCTTCCTATCTCTCTTCCAAAAAGCTTTTACCCACTGAGGAGGGATACGGGAAGGAGCCGGGTGAAAACGAACATTCACTGAGACTGTACAGTGCATGCTATGCATTACCCATTGATTCTTTCAATTAGCATTTATTGGGGGCCAGGATGTGCCAGAAACTGAGGGAAACATTGAGAATATAAAGATCATAAGATACCATCCAGGCCCTTAATGATTTCAATCCAGTAGGAAAGGCCTTCATGTCAACAACAAACTACAGAATCATGTGACAAACAATGAAAGCGTGGCATTAGAATGTTACACCCAATACTTCATGAGGGAAACATTACTCACCTATAACTATATTTTTCCAGATGAGGAAACTGAGGCTTCAAAAAGTTAAGTACCTTATCCAAAGAAAGAAGTTAATCAGTGATGGAGACAGAGATTTGAATTCAGGGAGACACAGCTCCAAAGTCCATATTTTTCCATTGTAATAATGTTTCCCAAAATTAGGTTGTTAATACGCATTCTATGAACTATGTCCCATGGTCAGTTAATTTTGAGAATATAGAATACCACTTCTTCCTCTTAAAAATTCAAAATGCCCATATGAATAATAAAGGCTCTAAGAAGTCCTGCAATTAAATACCTGTTTAACCCAGTAGTGTCCTAGACATAAGTGACCACCGAAATATCTTTTTCTGAACTCCTTTTTCAGAGCACATTTCTTAACATATAGAGAATTGCTGTTACAGGAGCTTAGAAACAGCTCCTGTAACAGCTGTATTCTGCTGTTACCCTTAAAGTAAACAAATGCAGCTATCATGCCCCTGCCAATCAATCAATCAATAAAACAAAGCCAAAAAAGCCTAACTTGGACTTGATGGGTTAGAAATGTTTGACCAATAAAGTCAAAAATGTCCCTCTGAATAAATACATGTTCCATGACCTTAACAGAAGGACGTTTAGCCTAGATGACATGAACATAAAGATCTGTCTTGGACCAAGACCACTGCATTCATCTCCAAACTCTATTCTTTGCCCAAACAGCCTTCCAGAGTTCCCCAAGTCACTCCCCAGGTAGGTCTTGACTTGCAGGAGGCCAATAGAAGTTCTGAAGGTATTAAGCCAAAGAGGAGCCAATAAGAGAGGAGAAAAACATCCGGCAATACAAGTCAGGACAGAGAAGTGTGATGGAAGGTGTTTGGGAAAACGGGGTTCCCTGGAGAGAAGGCAGTAAATGATACCCTGTTAATAGCAGCTTGGGCTTTCAGACTCACGATTATGAAATACTACTGATCGCACCACATTTATCTCCTTTTTCTTATCAATCCACCATATCAGCTTCTAAACTATAGCACTGTTAACATTTGGGGCCAGCCAAATGTTTGGTGGGGGAAGAAGGCGGTCCTGTGTCTTGTAAGATGTTCAACAGCATCCCTGGCCTCTACCGTGTGCCAGACCTATATATGCCAGAAGCACCTCTCCCCCAACTAGAAGAATCAAAAATGTCTCCAGGCATTGCCAAATGCCCTCCAGGGGGCAAAATCACCCCCAGTTTTGAACCAGTGCCCTAATTGTTCTTTGGTGTCCATCACCATTCCATGCTACAGTAAATTCCAAATAAGTCTGCAAAACAGGGACATAACCTCTTCTGAATATTATCCCTTGGGCCTCAAGCTGCTTTCCAACAGGAGCCCCCTGCTTACTGCCAGGTCATGTGACTTCTACTCATTCCTGAGGGCCCATCTCAAATCTCATCACCTCCTTCAATGAAGTCTTCCTGTCCCCTTGAGTCAGCAGTGACCCACCCCCCTCCTGCTCCAACCTACCAGTCATGGTTCGGTATTGTACAGTAGTGGTACATGACTGACTTCAATTGAACATCTATGTATATTTGATAATTCACCACTCTGTAACTCATTTTGAGTGAGTAAACATCTATCGATATGGAGCGTATATGAAGTATCAGACACCAGGTTGATGCAGTGGGCCATAGAGACATAAAGATATGATTGATCTTCACCTTTATATGAATTTAAAAAGTTTAGTCTTGTGGGGAAGGTAGACCTAGAAGTTACAGTCCTAACAGCTGCTCGTCTCTTCTTCTCTATGGGACCTCAGAGGGTAAACACAAAAGTCCAATCCTTCTCCTTTGTCCACTGCAGTGCTGACACACAGGAAGTGCCCAAGAGCGTGCACTGAACTGGAATCAGAGAGGAAGCGGAGCTTCTATGAGAACACTTCTCCACTGGGCAACTTCTTTTATGAAGTGATGGTAAAAGTAAATAGTTGTCACTATTTGGAAAAATAAAAAACTTAGCAACCCTATGTAAGTTACCCTGCCTTTCTCTTTTTTAACTTTTGGTCTGTGAAATCCAAAAACCCATGACCCACTGCTTAAACAAAAAAAGCACAGGAAAGGAAAGCGCGAGAGGGGCGAGAAACACAGTTAAATAATCAGGAAGTAATGAAGACTTTGCAAAAATATTTATCGACAACAAATAGGCTAGGGAATACTTGGAAAATGTGAACACATACAAAATCAGCAAATTGTAAGAGACTGCATTACTGAGTCTTTGGGAGGAAAATGTATTAACACTAACATTTTTGAAAAGTTAGAAAACAGAGGGAAGAAAGGAATGTAGGAGACAGGTAGAGGTATTTACCTTCCTAACTCAGAAAACACAAGAACCTTCAATTACCATGTCTTGAGAAGGCTAGTGTTAGCATCTGGAAGAAACAGTGGAATACACTTTACAATGTTTAAACAACAAAGGTGAATAGAGGGGCGTGGACTACAAGCCATAGAGCAGAGACATGCTTGCCGGTTTGAGTCAGGGGGCAGAATCCACTGGTATCAAAGCTCAGCGAGGCCTGAAAAATAGTAACAGGGATTACTGATGTTACTATTGTCACATTATGAGTTCCTCTAGCCTTTTTCCTTTCTCTCCTTTGACCTGAAGTAGTATTACATGACAAAAACCAAACTGGTGGCTAAGAAAAGTTTCCCAAGGATTCTGTCCTTACCATTAACCTGAGAAAAGAGAGTGAACAGAGAAAAGGGCAGCAGATGGCACTCAGGCCAGTCTGTTGCAAAAGGGCACCTCTCTAGAATCTGTTCACATCAGAACCCACATCAGGACATGCTCCAACCACTCTCTCCTTCAACCACATTGCAGCCCATCTCACCCCATCACCATTCTCCAACAGCAAAACACCTTATCCTACTCACCCTTGCAGCTACCCAAAACTCAGGAATTGGGGCAAAATGCCAGCCAAAGGCTTCCCCACTGTAGAATGGGCCCAAGAGCCAACAGCCCACATCAGGAAAAGGAGTGGTGGCTACTTACATCTGAGCATGTTGAAAGACCAAGACCATCCCCACAGCAGGGGCCAGTCAACCTTAGGCAAAGTGTTAAAATGAAGAAAAAGAGCCCTTAAAGAAAAGACAGCATTTCCTCAGCTGATCCAAACATTGCCAAAGAGGCACAAGGCCCCTTTCAGGCCACAGCTCTTATCCACCAGCCCTGAGATAATCAGAGTTTCATGGAAGAGTCACGTCCATAGCAATGAACAGACACACAAACCTCAAGCTCAGCAGGCCATGGAACGTATAAAGTTTGACAATTAAGTTCGTGAACATTGTTGCAACAATGTCACTAACTTTCTTGATATCAGAGGGATTATTCATTATTAATTTGTACCAACTGGACAGTTAACCAAGTTTACTATTTGGAAGTGCTGAAAAGGCTACATGAAAAAGTTAGAATGACCTGAACTTTTCACCAAAATTCATGGCTCTTGCATCATGACAATGTACCAGCTCACACGGCACTGTCTATGAGGGAGTTTTTAGCCAGTAAACAAATAACTGTATTGTAACACCCTCCCTACTCACCTGATCTGGCCCCCAAAGACTTCTTTCTTTACCCAAAAATAAAGGAAATATTGAAAGGAAGACATTTTGATGACATCCAGGACATCAAGGGTAATACAATGACAGCTCTGATGATCATTCCAGAAAGAGTTCCAAAATTGCTAGGTGCTGAGATCAGTGCATAGCTTCTGAAGGGGAGTACTTCGAAGGTGGCCACAGGGATATTCAGCAATGAGGTATGTAGCACTTTAAGATGAATTCGCAAACTTAATTGTCAGAACTCATATCCAGTCACAGAACAAGAGAAATGGTCTCTATTGACCTGAATACAAGGACCCAAGAATTTGAAAACAAGAGGAAGATGAGGAATGATTCTGTCTTTGAAAGTCAGTGTAAAGATGTTCAATGCCTCCCTGGCAATATTAACATATGTGTAAATAGAATGTGTTCATTGAAGGAGAAATCTCTGTAAGGCAGTTGTTAATCAAATTGTCAGTCCTGACTCCTTAGTAGGTGGAAACATCAACTAGTGGGTTACCAGCATTTTTAAAACAATAAAATAGCATAGAATATAAAATATAAGAGTGTATCACATGTAATGGTATTGTTTTATTGTGTGTGTGTGTATACATGTATGTATGTGTATGCTAGTCTCAATTTAAAATGTATTTATTTACTATTGTTCACTGTCAATAAAATTTTTTGAAAGTCCCTGCTCTCAGGTAAACATCAGTAGTGGCTAACAAAGTTCAGGTCAAACTAACCATTCAGTCTTTTTAAAATGTGTATGAGCACCTACTATGTGTCAGGCGTCTACTAGGCGCTGAGAATACAATGCTAATAGTCACAGTAGCAACTATTTCTGCAGTTCTTTGCTATATACTTGGCACACTTCTAAGTTCCTTACATATGCTAATGAATTTAGCTCTCACCACAAGCTTGTGACAAAACTTCCATTATTACAAACATCTTGTTCAGATGAGTCACTTGTCCAAGGTCACATAGCTAGTAAGTGGCAGAGCTGGAATTTGAACCATCCGTTCTAGCTGCAGAGTCCCTGCTCTTATCCATGAAGCGATCTAGCCCAAGTGCTTCCCCGATTGCTCCCAGAGACACCCTTGTTACGGCAATGGATTGTCTTCACCAGAGGCCTCTACAGATTGGACCCAGGTGACTAATTCCCCTGGTATGAATTTATTGTGCTGGCTGGTCAAATGGAGACTCCTACTTTGGCTTCCTGAGAAACCTGCCATCAGAGAGAATGTGCTACCCAGAGTGTCCATCCCCTTTGGCATTTCTCACCACACAACTGGCATTCTCTTGTTATAAGCTCTGTGCCTCAATGGCAATGAGCTTCATGGACTGACAGATCAGTATTTGGGGGCTACGATTCTGTGGGTCAGTTCTGGGCCACAAGGTCTTCAACAGGGAAATGACCTTGAATAGCTATGTGCCCTTGGCTTAGTTACCTTTTGTTGCCTCACTTTCCTCTACTATGAAATAGAGGTGATAACTATCTACCTCATACGATTGTCGTAAGGATTTAATGCAATAGTATATGCAAGGTGTTTAGCAAATGCCTAGAATATAGTAAGTGCTCATTAAATGTTAGCTAATTATTATTTATTGAGCATTTCGTTGTATCAAATTTAACATCCAGTGGGAGATATACTGTGTAAGCAAGATAATGCTTATAGAGTGCTATGCATGGCTAGAGGAGTTCAGAGGAGCCTAACTCAGCCAGGAAACTTCAGAGAGAGACCGTATCTTGAGATGAGTCTTGAAGACTGAATGAATGGGTGAAGAATGGAGGAAAGAACATTCCAGACAGACAAAGAGAACAACTTGGCCAAAACACAGAGGGCCTTCATGTGCAAAGTGTACACAAATAAATAACAATAGGAAAACACCATTTCCCCATATGCAGGCATGCCCAGGGGCAATGTCACTCAAAGAAAATCTCCAGCAAAAATTCCTGCAGCACAAGTGTTTCCAAAGTGGTTTCAGGCATTGAAATTTGCATGCAACGTGCGTTTTATACAGACTCACTTCGAGGCAGGTAAAAACATCAGCCCTAAAAGAAACTTAAAGGAAAAAAACATAGGTCTTTAAATGCATTAGAAATAAGAATCTCTCCTATGAGGCTGGAAATGCTTTTAGAAAAGTGGTTCTCAGGGTGTGATTCCCAGGCCTTGGAACCTGCTAGAAATGCAGATTCTTGGCCTCACTCAGACCTACAGAATCAGAAATGCTGGAAGTGGAGCCCAGTCATCTGTGTTTGAGAAGCACAGCTTTAGAAAAATTTCCCAAGAAGGGAACAAAGATAAAAGCAACAGCTGAGGCAACAGCTTGGGTGAAGAACTGTACTCACTGTGCCCAAATCGATCTAACACAGCAGCTGAAGAGCTTAGGCTCTGTCAACCCATAGCCCTGGGTTTGGACCCCAGCTTTGGTACTTGATTGCTACCACTTCCCTTAACCCCTGTACCTTCATCTGCAAAACAGGGATAATGTTCCCTCCCTCTTAAGGTTCTTTTCAGGACACGGTGAGATGGTACCTAACCTACAAGGCACTGAGCACAGAACAGCTCACTGAGAGCCAATATGCGAGAAAGAAAACTCAAGCAAATCCATCCTCCCTAAGAGTGTTAACATCTCTATGAGTCCCAACGGCCTTTGGAACAACAGTCTTTGGAACTGGGGTACACAAGGTCTTAAGAATACAAATGGACTTGCTTTGGGGGGATGGATAGATTTATGAGGATAATTTTGAAACCCTCAGTTTTCCTACAGACTCTCCTAAGATTGGTCTGCCTGTAGGAGAGGCATCGGGCAAGCTGTCTTTCCCCACCTTCTCTTTTCCCTCCTCCCACTTACCAAAAGAAAGGCACAGTTCTCACTCATTCCAAATTTTAATATGATGCGTCCTGGAGTACAAACTTCCAGGGCTCAGGCAGGGGAGTAAATAGAAATATTGAGGTTGTGAATATCTCTAATGAGTGGGTAAGAAATCCATTTGCAAGTGAACAACTCAAATGACTGGCTACTACAAGTCCTTTTTCAAGCCAAGAGGTTTCCAATAATCGAAGGAGGATGTAATTGAGCTGTCAGCTAATAGAGCATTAAAAATAATTTTTGATGACAAATCGCTATGCAACTTTTATTATATGAAACGTCAGACAATTAAGTTCGTGAACTTTCCACTGTGCACTTACATGGTGGAGAGTTCACAAACTTAATTGTCGTCCTATGACTTAGAATTAATTCAAATGTAATAATATTTCTTACATTTCCATTTACTTACGTGAACAATGTTTTCAGCACTCATGTCTTTTTTTAAATTGAAGTGTATTTGAGATATAACATTATATTAGTTTCTTTTCAATGCAATTTGTTCGATATTTCTATATATTGCAAAAGTGATCACCACAATAAGTCTAGTTAACATCCGTCAACACTTATGACTCAATAAACAAAAACTAGGCTTGCACTTGATGCCAAACTTAGTCTCATTCTATCAATAAGTAATTTTCACCTACAGATACATGAAATAAATTTTTTAAATCCCATCTATCTCATAGCAGATACATTTCCAATGAATTTCACTTTTGTGTTTTATAATTATATATCATAATGTATAATATATCCATGTAGTTTTTCTCAATTGTATAGCAATTATTTTAATGGTGATTCAATCCAGAAGAAATTTTCAATACTTAAAGCCTTTCAGTCATGTGAAAGGATTTAAAATGCTATTTCAGTTTATATGTATGTTTTTGTTGCAGAAAAGTATGATATAGAAATCAATAAAAAAAACTTTCAAGCATAAAAATATATTATATTGGGATAAAATTCTGTGGGGAATGTGAAATGAAAACACAAGTTCAAGGAGAAAACGAATGATATAAAAATTTCTGGTTACTAAAGAAAAGCTTGTTTGTGTATTTTTAAACAGAAAGTAGTATCAAATCACTATTATATTTAGATTTCATAGGGAACTTTAAAAAGAGCAATGTAAAGGCTAATTTTTTCTTGATGCCAGTATTTACAATATGCCAAAAAATACATTCTTTGCAACTATGTAAAGTTATAAAGAAAACCGCAGGTATCAAGTTAAAAATGTACAAGGGGGTAGGTACACTGTCTCAAAAAATCTTTCAAGAGATGTGCAAGGAAAAAATATGAAGACTTCTGCTATGGAAAACGTCCTTCTTTTTCTTCTCTTTCTTCAGTAAGTGAACATATTAAACAGAAATGACCTTCTTAGTGCTGCATTAGATGCTAAGAAGCATTCCAGAGAAGTAATGGGCCTTGTCTCTGTTTTCAAAGATTCACCAGTTCACTAGTTGAGCAAATCAGAAAAAAAAAACCACATAGAACAGCTGAGGTATTAGCAGACACTGGTCTTGCCCACATGGTGTTTATATTCTCCTGTGTTCTTGCTCAGTGAATCCAAGTTGTGTTCAGAACAGCAATATGCCAGGTAAGTGCTTATCTTTGCAGCCCCCCCCCCTCCTGTTAGGGGTGGCATGTGACAGAATTCTAGCTGTTGAGACATAAGTAAAAGCCTGGAGATTTCTGGAAAAGCTTTTGCTTTCCTGATAAAACCATATAGGTGAGGCTGGCTCTGCCTGTCCTTTCTTTTTCCTAACTTGAATACTGATTGAATCCCCGAAGTTACAGCATTTATGCCAAAACTATGAAACACCGAGCATAGGACAAAAGCCTACATACTAAGGATGGCAACATGGACATATGGAAAGATCCTGAGTCCCTGATGCCAAATGTTGAGGAGTGAAATAACACCAACAAGGGGCTACCTCACTGCATTAAATACAGAGAGTGCCAAAAAATTGTACACACATTTTAAGAAAAGAAAAAATGGTATTAAAATTTTAATGCAATGAATGATGCTAGCATTCATTTGATTAATGCCATCTTTTGAGCGAACGTCATACTACACAGTGCTACTACCATAATTCAATTCAACTTCAAAAAGTATTAATAATACATAGATAACATCTCTTAAAGTGTGTATGTATTTTTTAGCACCCCTGGCATGCATACACACATACATACACTTTTTTGCTGTAAATCACTGCTAGTTGGATTTTCCAGTTACTTTTGCTATATAACAAGCTGCTCCAAAACTTGATGATATAAAAAAGCCATTTTATTAAGCTCACAGAGTCTGCAGATCAGAAATTCAGACAGGGTATAGCTGGAATGGTTTGTCTCTACT
>NW_017731449.1:226620-227609 GCF_001890085.2 Hipposideros armiger | reverse complement strand
AGAGAGAGAGAGAGAGAGAGAGAGAGAAGTGTATAGATCTCCAGAAGTATTGCTGGGTCCTCACTACTCAACCAGTTGACATTTGAAGTATAGACACCATATTTGCAGAATTACCAACTAGTAAGCCACTTTTCCATGGGGATTCAGAAATGTATCAACTCTTCAGATTTTTCAGAGCCTTGGGAACCGCCAATAATAAAGAGTAGCCAGGAGTGAACTATTTACAGGCCTATAAGAAAACATTTCCCAAGTGGAAACCAGAAAGCCTAGCAATCCATGTCAGAAATTTGGTTGAAAATGGTTTTGATTTGCTTTCAAAAATGTTAGTTTGTGATCCTGCCAAACAAATTTCTGGCTGAATGGAACTGAACTATCCATATTTTAATGATTTAGACAAGCAGATTAAGAAGATGTAACTTTCTGACAAAAAGTTTCCACATGTTGTATCAAGAACAGATAGTGGGGCCGGATGAGTGGCTCAGATGGTTAAGAGCACAAGCTCTGAACAACACGATCACCAGTTCAATTCCCACATGGGCCAGTGAGCTGTGTCCGAGCTGAGCTGCCGCTGAGCTGCCAACAGGTGGCAGGATGGCTCAGCTGGTGAGAGCACGTGCTCCTAACAACAAGGTTGCCGGTTCGACGCCCATATGGGATGGTGGGCTGCGCCCCCCTGCAACTAAAGTTGAACACAGCACCATGAGCTGAGCAGCCGCGAGCTGCCGACGGGCAGCCAGATGGGGACTGGACTTGGATCTGAGCTAGCTGCACCCTCCCCAACTAAGACTGAAGGACAACACCTTGGCTGTTCCCCTTCCCCAATTCCACAACACTGTTCCCCTTTCCCAATTCCCCAATAAAATCTTTAAAAAAAAAAGAACAGATAGTAATATTTTTACTGCTAACTCAATTTTGTCCTGTGTATTTTTCTCTGCTTTGCTGTAAAACTTAAGCTGTTTGTACTTCATCTTCTGATTTCAGAAGTGTAA
>NW_017731449.1:181179-224985 GCF_001890085.2 Hipposideros armiger | reverse complement strand
ATATATATATATATATATATATATATATATATATATATATAATGTTTATGGATTGGAAGACTCAGTATTGTTGAGATACAAGCATTCCGTGTAATCCCGATCATAATACCACCAGGTTTTTTTTCTTACTAGAAATTGACAAACTGGTAATAAAATTTATATGTAAATGTTAAGGACTTAAAATAGCCAAAAAACTTTGAAAAAGAACAAAGTTAGAGGACTTAGACTACCTCCTACACTATATCCTAAAATAGTGTAATAACTACACTATTTTAAGATTTACCATAAAGCTATAATAATAAAGGCAGTGTGCTATTAACATGGGATAGACATAGGGATCAATGAAACAGAATAGAGAGTCCAGAAATAGACACACTCATATATGGTCAATTAATTTGGACAAAAATACCAAAGTAATCCAAAGGGAAAAAATTTTAAACAAATGTTGCTAGGACAATTTAATGTCCCAGGAAGAAAATAAACCTTGAGCATTGCCTTACATTAAAAACAATGAAAATTGATCATTGGCTTCATTTGTAAATGCTAAACTAAAAATTTACAGAAGAAAACACCAGAGAAAATGTGATGACTCTAATCTAGGCAAAGAATTCCTAGATGGTATACCAAAAGTGTGTGCTCTAGAAGGAGAAAAAATTGATAAATTGGAGTATATCAAAATTAAAGTTCCTACTCTTTGAAAGAGAGCATTAAAAGAAAAGAAAGAAAAAGCAAGCCATCGAAAAAATATGTATACAGTACATATGTCCAACAAAAGGCTTGTATCTGGAATATATAAAGAACTCTTACAGCTCAATTATAAGATAGTAACGCAATTAAAAATATGCAAAATTGTGAACAGACACATCACCAAAAAAGAAATGTAAGTGGCAAATACACAAATGGAAACATGCTTAATTAACATCATTGTCATTGCAGGAATTCAAATTAAAACCATGAGCTAATACTACTACCACCCACTAGAATGGCTAAAATTAAAAAGAGAAACAATACCAAGTGTTGGAAAGGATGTAAAACAACTGGAAATTTCACACATTACTGGAAAAAATGCAACAAAGAGCACTTTGGCAATTTTGGCAATTTCTTATAAAGTTAAAGATTTACTTACTAGATGACCGAGCAATCCCCTAAGTATTTATGCACACACACAAACGAAAACATATGCCTGCATGAAGACTTGCTGCAAAGGTTCATGACTTTTTCGTGATAGCTTTTTTTCATAATAACTCCACACTAGAGACGACCCACAAGTCTATCAAAAGTGAATGGGAAACGTATTGTGTTACATCCTTACAACAGAATACGACTCGGCAAAAAAAAAAAAAAAAGGAACAGACTATTGGCATAAAAAATATCTAATGGGTAATTCTCAAAAACATGCTGAGCAAAATAAGCCAGACGCACAAAAAATAGTATGTAGTGTTTGATTCCTTTTATAGAAATTCTAAAAAAGACAAACTTAATCTGAGGTGATATAAGGCAGAGCAGTGGTCACCCGGGATAAGAGGAGGGGACTGACTGCAAAAGGCCAGTAGGGAACTCGACAGAAATGTTCTACATCATGATTGTGGTGGTGGTTCTATCAGTGTATATATTCATTGAAACTCATTAAGCTGGACAATAAAATTAATTAAACCACGGTTTTAATTAATAAAATTAATTAAAAATAAATTAATAAAATTAATTAAAACATGGTTAAAAATACATTTGTATGGCTTAAAAAGAAAAAAACAGCAACTAGTTCAAAAAGTTAGACATCGAAAAGTTAGTCCTCTCCCACACCAAATGTCCAGACCTCCAAAAACCCCATCTCTCTACCCAAAGGTAATGACTGTTGCCAATCATTTTATATATTATTCAAAAATTGCCTACATGTATATATGTATACACCTCTAGATGGGTATTTGTATATGGGTATGTATGTAGATATACGCACACATATATTTTGTTTACATACAAGTAGCCATTTTTTAAATTATAGCAGAAGCTTTACGGTGCTAAGCTTCCCATCCTGTCAGAACACCCCTCATTTCTGCTGCAACTCCCATGGACAGTCCCTTCCTTGTACACTGACAGAGTCCCACCTTGAACAGTAGGGCTTTCTCCAAAGTCACAGAAGCCTGCTCAGCCCACAGGGAAATGCAGCCAGAAGTAAGAGGCATTTAAGCCCCTGGAAGAACCTTAACCAACGCAGGATGGGTTTAATGAATGCCCCAGTTCCGTCTTACCAACAGACAGACAATTCTGGGAGACAGACATTGTGTGTGTTTTTCAAATGTCTGGACTTATTTGTGTTTCCCTTACATATTGCAACAACTCAATAATATCCCTTTTATTTGCATTTTCTGTCTCACTCTCTTCACTCTCTCATTCATTTTTCCTGGTATCACTTCCCAAATAAACTACCCTCACGCAAGTCCTTGTCTGAAGCTCCGCTTTCAAAGGAACCCCGATCAAGACATGCACACCCCCTTATATTTTCACTTAATATACCTTGCAGGTTGCACCCTATCAGCCCATACAATCTGCCATGTTGCATCTCATGGCCCTATATACTTCACTGTATGAATGTACCGTCATTTTGTTTGTTTGTTTGTTTTTTAAGATTTTTTTTTAAATTGGGGAAGTGGGGGATGGGAACAGCTCTGGGGAATTGGGGGAAGGGAACAGACAAGTTGTCGTTTTGTTCTTCAGTCTAGTTGTGGAGGACATTGCTTCACTGGCCCAAGTTGGCACCATCATTGCACTCTTCCCGCGCGAGGCAGATCAGTTGCCGGCTTCTGGACGGCAGCTTTACAGCGGTTGCTGGCCGCTCACGCTGGCTGCTGGCTACATACGGTAGCCCATGGCAACCCACTGCAGCAGGGGCTGCATGCAGCCTACGCCATGGCCTGCGACTCTCAGCAGCCCAGCTCCAGGTTGTGCTGTTGTTCAGCATCTTAGCTGTAGAGGGCAGTGTCACTGGCCCTCATATGTGGGATCCGAACCGGGGCCCTCTAGCGTCCCAAGCCAGTTCTTAACCAACGCGCCACTCGGCTGACCCTGTACCGTCATTTTTATAACCACCCCTCATCAGTGGATATTTAGATTGTTTTTAGTCTCTTGCCATTGCATATAATGTTTTTAAAAATACCTTTATGCACACATCTTTGCAAGATACATTTCTAGAGGTGGAATGGATCAAGGAAAGGGTGGCCACAGTCGTTAAGTAGGAAGCATCCCTGATATGATTCAACTGTAAAAATCTTACCTTTTCGGTCACAAATCTAATGTGTAACAGTGCACAACTACCCCCATCAGCGCTGATGCAAGGCTGTAACCCCATAGCCTCAGGCTCCTGCTTAAGTCTCTCGTCCCCTTCTCTATGTGATCAACCTGCCACCTTGCCGTGAACTCAAATACAACCAGGAGGAGTGCCTGAAACAAAGAGGGTAAGAACATAAGCGAATACACAGAGGAATGGAAACGGAGAGAGAATATATGTAAAACCACTCACTGGTTACCAGAACATTTAGAAAAGAGTGTTCTTATTCACAGAAGGAGTCAACAGCCCTGGACTAGGCATCAGGTGGCCTGGGTGCTGAGTTCTAGCCCTCTCTCAGCCAAACCAAATGCTGTCCTTGGACGAGGTGTCAATCTCCCTCTGCCTTGATTTCCTTATTTGTAAAACAAAGGAGTAGCCTAAATTATTCTTTCTGAAGCCCTCCTCACTCTGATTGTTCCAAATTTCTATGACCCCAGCATTCTGTGGAAAGGGGTACCTTATACTCAGATCAAGCGATAGATGAGCTCCCATGGAATGATTTCAAGACATCAATCCAACCACATCTATAAAAAAAAACACAAAACTCCTCTCTCAACCACAAGTGTATTCTAGAAACTACTGTATGAGCTGTCTCCCACTCTAAATCACAACAGAAATGCAAATACCTTGAGAACAAATGCAAATCCCTCTAAGAACAGGGAACCTTTTACCCTTGTGACATTGGATAGTAGAGCTCTGCAGGGAACACTTTGGGAAAAATGCTTGAACCCCATGGGCAGCTGGAGCTCGGTTATAGAGTCGGAAGACCCGAACTCAAATCCTAGTTCCTCCATACATTAGCTATATGCCCTTGACTAGTTCTTCTGCAGAAATGAGGCAAAAAGAGCCACTCCTGGGGCCACTGTGAGAACTAGAAGAGCTGTGAAGTAGTGAACTCGTATCTCATGCTGAGTGTTAGCTTTCAAAGTTGTGGTAAGGAAAAGAATCAGTTGATTTACATTTGGGGGCCATGTTAATCTTTGTCACACACACACACACACACACACACACACATACACACTTTTTTAAGAGCTATATACTTGCTATAGGCTGAATGTGTCTCCCCAAAATTTATATGTTAAATCCTAATCCCCATGTGATGGTATGAGAGGTGGGGCCTTTGAGAGGTGATTAAGTCATGAGGGTGGAGCTCTTATGGATGAAATTAATGCCCCTATAAAAGAGGCCCCACAGAGCTCCATTGTCCAGCTGCCATCAGGACCAGTAAGAAGACAGCCAGCTATGAACCAGGATGTGGTTTCCCACCAGACACCAAATCTACTCATACCTTGATCTGAGATTTCCCATTCTCCATAACCATGAGAAATAAATTTTTGTTTATAAGCCACCCAGTCTATGGTATTTTGTAATAGTAGCCTGAACAGACTGAGACTAATGCTATATACTAATCTTCCACCACTTATTTAACTCTTCTGTTGCTATGAACATTTAGGGTATTTCTAATGCTTTACTTTTACAAATAATGAGTCAATGAATGTCTCTATATGCTCATCTTTGACAGCATCACTTAACAGGTCCTAATTAGAGGTTAGACTACCAGGATTTTTTAGGAGGAGTAGAGCTAGATAAAAATTACACAAGACACAAGTGAAGCCCCAAATCCATCCAAAAGGTATTTGCTGAGCTTCTATAATACATGCCAAGCACTATTCAGGCATACTTCATATCACCTGACAGCACTTCCCCAAATGGG
This sequence comes from Hipposideros armiger, assembly GCF_001890085.2. Lineage (NCBI taxonomy): Eukaryota > Metazoa > Chordata > Mammalia > Chiroptera > Hipposideridae > Hipposideros > Hipposideros armiger. The sequence continues at coordinate 219,949 of NW_017731449.1, read as the reverse complement.
TACAAGCGTGCCTCTTTTTATACAATGGATGTGGTTTTGTTGTGTGCACTGAATTCTTACGAAATGGGTGAGAAGAAGCAAAAGCTGAGGTTTAAATATTACTATGTCTCAGTCTACCACAGAGCAAGAGGCAAGAAGAACCTCTTCAGAGCAGTCACGACAGAACAATCTGGATTACACAGGACCCCAAACCGAGCACGGAGCACCCTGTTTCCTCTAGTCACCAGAACATGAGAGTCCAGCCACCTGGGTGCAGTTTCAACATAATTTATTCAGCTCTGAGACTGTTTACCGAGCATCAATTAGAGCCAATAATAAGAACTCAGCTGTCATTTGCTGAGGCAGAATGGAGTAGGGGTTAGGAGAGCAGGCTCTGCCATTAAAAGAATGAGGTCGATCTACAGGGAACAATTTGTAGGATAATAAGTGACAAAAGTAAGGGGGAAAACTGAGTAGCCAAGAGTGCCGTGTATATAAAGAAGAAGGGACATACATATATGCTTGTTTATGAATAGCTCTGAAAGGATTCATAAAAAACACTGGTGTAAGTAGCAGTGGGAACGGGCGAGGCTAAAGAAGTAAGAAGGGAAAAATCATAAAGCTCTTTGTATGTCAGGCCCTAGAGTTTGGACTATGTGTCCAGGTCACCTTGGGGTGCCATTCAAAGACTCAAATCAGGGGAGAGGTATGATCAGATATTTGTGTAAAGAACAGGTTAAAAGGCAAGACAGGTAGGAGAAACCAATTAGGAGGATGTGGGAGTAATCCATGTTTGAAATTATGAGGGACTGAATGAAGAAATTCAGAGTAGAGATGGAGAGGAGTGAAAGGGAGAACTTTAGAAGTTTTAAGGAGAAAGTTGGCTGGACCTGATGCTGAAGGATAATGTATTTCAGTTTGGAACATTAAAATAATAGTTAATGTTTTTATAGCACTTACTTCCCACCAAGTCCTGTTCTAAGTGCTTTACCCAAATCAACCCATGCAACCCAGCCCTACAAGGTAGATAATACTGTGATTATTCATTTTACAGATGAGAACAGGCCGCTCAGAGTTAAATAACGTGCTCGAGGTTCCAGTCTAGCAAGTGGTATAACTGTACCCCGAATGGCGGCAACCCAGGACCTGAGCCTGTCTGTGCACTTGACCACTACACTCTGCGGCCTTGCATGCGCACATCACTTAAAAGGCAGACAAAAAAGAGGAGCTGGCCAAGGAAAACAAAAACAAATGATAGGGAGGCAGCCTGGAGAGCACAGGAGGAAGGCAGGCCTACACCTGTTTCTTAACTTCAGTTGTAATTGAATACCCAATGAGGTAGAGTTGACCCTTGAACAATAACATGGGTTTGAACTGCGCAGGTCCACTTATACACAGATTTTTTTTTTCCAATAAATAGTTGGCCCTTTGACATCTGTGGGTTTCACATCCAAGGATTCAACCAACTATGCATAGAAAACAGTATTTTCACATTTTCTCAACTGCAGTTTCCCGACTGTGGGTTGAATAGTCTGTTTTATTTTTGTTTTTAACTTAAGATATTTTTATTGTGGTAAAAACATATATAGAATAAAATTTGCAAGTGTAACCATTTTTACCAACATTTTTATCAACTCAGTAGATCTAGAAAAGGCAGCATAGAGGTCTGCGCCTGGGTACGTGGTCCAGACTCTGGGCATCTAGAGCAGCTGAGGAGGCGTCACAGAGCTAGCAAACATGGGCTGGGTGCTTAAGGACGCGTTGAGCATAAAAACGGGAGTGCAGCACCTCTGTGGGGCTCTTCTATTCCCTTGGAGGAGCCACTCCTCCCCGCTGGGAATCCACGTGGTTTGGGGAGGGCTGGCCCCACGCCTCCTTCCGGTTCCAGCAGGGATAGCCTGAAGCCAGCCACCCAGTGAGACTCAATCTCTGGTGTGTGCTGGATAACATTTGACCAACTGGCATTTGGGGAAGTGCACACAGGAGGAAGGGACCCTCTCACATGTGAAAGCAGAGAAATAAAAGAATGCAGACATGTCCAGGGTGCAGCACACGGTCAGATTTGGCTACAGGAGGAGGTGGTAGGGGCCAGTTGTGAAAGGTAAGGTTGCGAAGGTGCACAGGAAGGCCTCCAGTGCCAGGAGGTGTATATTTGGGGATGCCTGGGGACAGATGTGACAGTTTCATGGGATCAGAAACATGTTCTCTCTCTAAGGCCTCTGGAAGTGTTTGGGTCCCACAGATACCAGAGCAGGCTCTCCGGATGTAATAAAGCAGGTAAAGAGCTGAATGCTCAGGTAAGACATGACAGAGGTGACTTTGTTCTCTGGCCCTACTCTGTGGAGCAGGAAACCTTATCACGCCCTCTGAGCCTGGGTCCTGCCAAGCCCAGGACAGGGGATGAGAGGGGTCCTCACACAGGTACTTGCTCCAGATCAGGGTCAGGGTCCCCATAACAGCATCCCAGCCCCAAGGACAGGGGAGCTGTCTGAGCTTCCTGTCGGGTGCCTGCTCCCCTCAGCCTCCCCTGCATCGCTCAAACAGCACCTCGAAACAGCGGACTGGGGGACGAGTCCCTGCTGCTTGAGTTAATTACGGTAATTATACCTGCTCCCTCTTAGGCTCTGGTTCCCTTTGTTCCCAGTTTCCTGCCCGCTCATTTGCAAATCTAATTGCTCTGAGGATTGATTTTTTTTTTTAAGAGAGATAGCATGGAGAGACAAAGACAGGGAGCAGAAAATGCGAGAGAGAAAAAGTAGGGGTGGGCTGGGAAGGGGGGGGTGGGGAGGAGACAGGGAGAGTGGTAGGAAAAGCATCTGCGAAAGGAAAGGACTGTGAGAACAGGCCAAGGCACCTCTCCTCTGCAGGGGACCCCACCCCCAGAGTCACCAGCCGAGGCCTGGGACGCAGAACTATGAAGACCACCATCCCCATAGCCCTCAGGCCTTTCCACAGAGTCCCTCCATCCGGATGGTTTAGCACAAATGACATGAAGCTGGAAGGGCCCCAAATTCAAACAATACCAGCAGATATTCCTGCTCCCTAAGTATTGCTGTCCCTGAGAGTTGGTGGGACTTAGGTTTATCCAGAACACCTGCCCGACACTTCAGTGTCAGACGGCTGAGAGGTAGGAGTGGGGACTCATTGGGAACAGGGAGGAAGCAGCAACTGCGCTGAGGAGGGAAATCTGGGAGACGGGTGGAAGTCTTTCCTCTCTCACTCCAATCCCATTCTGAAGACCTCTAGGAATGATCCTGGTCCAGGAATTTTCCAAACGCTCTGAGAAGCACTGAGGTTCCCTGGAGAATCTCCAGGAGGCAGGAAAGGCAAGAGGGCACGAATGCCCCAAACCTTTTTCACTGACCTTTATCCAGTTCATGTATTGGGTTCCATCTAAGCTTCTGTTTGAAAAGAATACAATTTAAAAAGGAGAATCTCCTGCTATAAAAGGACTAGAAAACAGTTGACCTAGTTCAAATTCCCATGTCAGGTAAGGGGAACAGAGGCTCAAATGGATTAAGCGGCCTGTCCTAGGTCACACGACAATCAGATCATAGGCTTCTTGACTCTCGGTTGAGGAAGATTTCCACCACCCCAAGCTGCTTATCGGGGATGCCAGGGATTTTGTCAAAGTTCCTGGCTCTTCTCGGTCCCCTCTGGAAGGAGGGGAATGTGGCTGATGACATCATCCTGCCCGAAGTGCTCAGTGAATCTAGGAATCGTTGCTCCTCAGTCTTCTGGATGAGCTCAATAGGTGGAGTGCGTTTTCCAAACATGGCTGCAATTATGTTTCCAACCCCATGTGCTCTTCCCAGAACCTTGCTGCCGCCACCACCACCACCCCACCAAGAGGCAGAATCTATTTCTTCTCCTCTTGATACTGGAAGGGCCTTTGCGATTGCCATAAGAACAAAATATAGTGGAAGTGATGCTGTGTGACTTCCCAAGTTAAGTTAGAATAAAGGTAATACAGCTTCTACCTGGCTCTGTCTTTGGGGGAGCTCACCATTAGAACCCGGCCACCATGCTGTGAGGAAGCCCAAGCTTCAAGGAATGACCACATGTAGATGTTCTGCCAACAGCCAGCATCCACCGTCAGACATGAGTGAGGAAACCTTCAGATAATTCCAGCCCTCAGATGTTGAGCCACCCCCAGCCTCTGAGTCTTCCAGCTGAGGCCCCAACACTGAGGAATAGGAAAAAACCACCCCCACTGCACCCCACCCAAATTCCTGACCGATGGAGTCTGGGAACACAGCAAACGGTGATTTCATGCCTGCAGTTTTGGAGGAGTTCGATACATGGCAATGGACTGCCAGAGCAGGTGGCGTCCAGGAGCTGGGGCAGAGGTTCCCCAGGTGAAGTTAGATTCAGTTAAGCAAGTGACCAACAGCCAGGGATCCCGAGAACAGAGTTGATGCCATGATCCAAGTCCTCAGCTGGCATTTGGATTCATTCCCAGTACTTCCAATTAATTCACAAGAGAAGGTCAAAGTTCAGGTCATCTGGGAGACAGAAGTAAGAATGGGAGTGGGTGTCAACTCCCCACACTGGATTCAGCCACCGTTCACCAAGTACCTGCCATGAGTCACACACAGAACAGAGTCCCCGCCCTAGAAAGCAGGTATAATTGGGGAGGTAGACACATACACACTCAGAAATAATTATAATGCAATGAGTTAAGAGTCTATTAAAAACAAAAGTACTTTGAGAGTACTTTGGGAACAGGAGTGTCAGCCTCAAATCTTTCACACCCTGGGATGGTTCCTATCCACTCAGAGGTAAAAGGTGACTCACCTTGTGGTTCTCAGCTCTTGACATCCAAATCTTTTCATCTAGCCATTGGAATAAAAGCCCTCTGGTACACCCTTGCTTAGAACAAGTCAAGGGCTTAACAAACATAGTTCATATTTTATATAACCCTGTGGAAGAGAAAGTTAGCTGTCCCCCAAAATCAACCCTCCCATTCTCCAGCAAAACAGGGCCTTTGATTTGTGCTGGGTTCCATGACCACCTGGAATCAGCATTATGTTTCTCAGCCTCCTCCCCCTTGAAGCCATCTGTACTGTGTGATCAATCGGATGTATGGTAGATGACACGGGAGACTTCTGAGTTGCTTCCTTAAAGGGGAGGAATGTGTCCTTCTTGGCACCATCTCTGCCTCCTTCCTAGATGGAGTGAAGTCATGGTATTTAACTACTTTTGGATGATACGATGAGAGAAACACCTTAGAAACTTGGGTCCCTTGCACCCTAGGACCCCATTCCAGCTCTGGTCTGTCTAGTTACATGAGAGAAAAACAAACCCTAGTCTTGTTGAAGCCTCTATTATTTGAGGGGGCTCTGTTACTAAATCAAATTTTACCCAAAAATTCATTAGCATACATTATTAGCTCTTTATTTATTTCCATGTGTGTGTGTGTGTGCGCGCGTGCAAACACACACACACACACACACACACACACACACACACACACACACTCTTTGGCCTAGCCCCCAGGAGATACTCAAGAATTAGCTGAGAAAATTGTTGGATGAGATTAGTTGCGCATTACTGGAACCCCTGCTCCCTGCTGCCTGGGGTACCAGCTGACAAGAGTGCAAGACCAAGCTTTCCCCCAGGGTTCTGATGCCCTTGGGGCACTTAGCAGTGTGTCAAGTGATAAGCACAGCACCACTTTCCAAGAGACTATTTTGCTCAAAGATTTGGTGGAAAGGGTTTTGACTTGTTTATCTCTTAAAAGGTTTTGTCATATGAACAAGACAGAAGCAGAAAAATTCCACTTTCTTTGGTCAGCTAATCTTACACTTTTCATGAACACCAGGAAAGCAGGAAATGTTTCTGTGCAGCGGGTGACTGAAACAGTGTTCTTTTTGTGTTATTATGGGAACTTCGGCAGTATCCAAAGTGAACTGGGCTATGACTTTAGGGAGGGGAGATTAAGCCAGCCTTTCCCTAAGCGTGCTCTGTTACATGGGGGAAAAAACAGAAAAGTGTTGTGGTCAAATAAATTTAGAAAGAGCTAGATTTTAAAAAAAGATAAACAAGTTTCTATGCTGCGGGATTCTCAGGGTTTTCAATATGGTGATGTGTATTATGAATCTCCCGTGGACTGCCCACAGCATATCTTCACATGGACAATTTCATAGCGAAGTGTTTCCAAGGAACTCACTTGCTGAGTTATGTAAATGTGACTACTCTCATTGTCCATCATGTCTGCCAGAGCAGAGGAGCAGGAAGGTGTTTTTAACCTATTAAATACTGGAGGGAATAACATGCCAAATTAACTCCTCTAATATTTTTCCCTTTTCCTGTCCACACTCCCCGCTTTGTGATGGCTAGCTATATGTGTCAATGTCGCTAGACTACAATACCCAGTTATCCAATCAAACACTAACCTAGGTGTTGGGTTGAAGATGTTTTGTAGGTGTAGTTAACATCTACAATCAGATGACTAAGCAAAGGTTATCTTAGATAATGTGTGTGGGCCTCATCCAATTAGTTAAAAGGCCTTGAGAGCAAAACTGAAGTTTCCCTGAAAAAGAAGAAAATCTCCAAAGTTTCTGTCTCCAAAGAAGAGAAATATTAGGATTAATATAATGAAACACAAATCAAATAAACAAATCTAAACATTGCTTGAAGCTCTCTAGGAGCTCAGTTTCAGAATTGTCTGAGAAGGTGAAGTTCATGTATCGAGAAAAAAATGTGGTAAACCTTGTTCTCAATATATGTGTCCCAATTTGTTTTCACATAAGCAGCCAAGCTAAAAAAGGGTGGTCTCATTAAAGTTATTCATACAGGCAGATATTAATGCACTCAAAAGCATACATGAACAACGGGTTGAGAAACTAAAGATAACTGAAATCTCTTTGTTTTATGTTAATAGACTTATAGCATTTTTTCTGATTATAAAAGTAGGGGTGGCCGGATGGCTCAGTTGGTTAGAACACGTGCTCTTAACAACAAGGTTGCTGGTTCAACTCCCTCATGAGATGGTGGGCTGCACCCCCTGCAACTAACTTGAATATGGCGACTGCACTTGGAGCTGAGCTAGCTACACCCTCCACAGCTAAGATTAAAGGACGACAACTTGACTTGGAGCTGATGGGTCCTGGGAAAAACATACTGTTTCCCAATAAAGTCAAAAATAAAATAAATTAAAAAACATAATTAGGAGCTTCCTTTAAAAAATATATACAGTGCAGCCTTCTGGGTGGGATCACCTGAGTAGAGCAAGAACAAAGAATCTCTTTCTTCAAGTACTCAATGAAATAAAGCAAAAAAGTGAAACAAACCAGCAAAAAGTCATGAGTAGCAACCAAAGAAGGGAAGGGGTAGAACCTTATACCATAGAATTCCAAAATAGTAGCCAAAAATAACCCCAGAATATCCTAGTGTGATGAGAATGGTTCCTTATATCATTCTTAACAAGAGTAAAATGTAGGAAAGTAATTGAGTCTAAAGATTCCTGAGAAGCCTCACAAATACCCTACCATTTGGGGAGGCATGGCCTGAGAGAGTAAGTAGATCAATCTAGGAAAAGCTGTGGGAAATCTCCCATGAGTAGAAGCCTCTTCATTGCACTGTGGGGCCTCAGCAGAGGTGGGAAGGGCCACTGGGGCTTACTATCTTTCCAGAAAGAGAGATAACAGAAAAAGGAAAGATTATAAACTCAATCTAACAGTTGGAAAGAAATAATAATAATAAACCAAGGAACAGAACTAGGTTCCCCAGGAGAGTTTTAGTCTATAGAAGTATTTAATAAAAATATAAAATCAATAAACAGGCAATGATAGAACAAAATGAAATTACAAGAAATTTCACAGAACTATGGAAACAAATTGTGAACCAAAATAACATTACAAATCTAATAAATAAATTAGAAACAGCTGAGTGAAATGGAACAGACACAGCTGAAAAATAGAATTAATAGGATTGGGGGCAAGCCTAATGTAGTCACAGAGAAAATAAGACAAAGAGATTAAAGCAATTAGATAGGGAATAATAGAAGTTGAGGTCAAAGATTGCCCACGGTAAGGATAATTGGTGCCACTAAGGTGTAAAAAAATAAAGTCAATAAATATCCTGAAATATAATACAGGAAAATTTCACTGAAATGAAGGAAGAATTGGCCAATCAAAATGGTACCTCATATACACCAAGAATAATTATTCTAGGATAATAGACATCAAGATATAGCCTAGTTAAGTTATTGAACATCAAAGAAAAAGAAAAATCAAAATAAATAAGTCATGGTAGACATGAAGAAGATACACTCCGGTTAAAGTACTGGACCTCAGGGATAAAGAATAAAGAGAATAAACTAGAGGGAAAACATCAGACTGGCTTCAGACTTTAAACAGCAATGTGAAAAGCCTGCAGAGAGTAAGTGGATGTCTACAAGGGTTTGAGGGAAAGCAAGTCTGACATAACTCAAATTGCAACAGACTGTTGTTATGATGTAAGGTCATAGTCAGATGTTCTCAAACATGATAGAATACAAGCAATAGGACACCCCACTACTTTCTTTTAAAAACTACTCAATGAAACAAGGCGAGAAGACCAGAGCAGTGAGTGTTAGAAAAACCCACGGGAAGATCCCCTAAGTGGAGCCTTAGCTCTCTGGCCCAGAAGCCCACCTGTAGCTCTTCCCTTCTCTGGGGGAAAAATGAGACCAATACATCATTAGCCTTGTTTTCAGGCAGTGAGTATCAAGCGCGTCTGCATGGAAGCAAAATGAGCCTCCCTGCAAAGTCCCCCTGATGTCTCTTGGTTTGGTATCGTGCTCGCCTGGTCACTTTCATATCACTTTCTGACATGAAACAAGGCAAAATGAAGTTGTCCCTGGATTTCCCTCTGAACGCACAATTTCTGCCCTAAAGAAAGTAACTAAAATCCAGGAGTATCCTTCATTTGGTGGGAACAACTTCCTTGCAAACCCTGTTGTCTGTTCCCAGCTGCTGCACAACCAAGCCCAGCTCTGGAGTCTAAGACCTTCCGACAACAGGCGTTCCCACCTCCCAAAACAAGGCTGGAATCAGGGTGTCTGGTAGTGTCTAGATATTGTCTGGGTGCTGTGTTTAATTGGGAACAAAGGGTATGTGAAGTCTTTTCCCCATCTCTTTCTTAAAGTACTGAAAGCAAGAAAAGGAATTATGGCATGTCTGAGCTGATAGGGAGGCTGGGACACTCTCAACACCGAGTGCAGGGACAGGACAGGCCCCCAGAGTGCGCCACTAGAATGAGAGGTGCATACCAGTTAAATTCTCCTCTGGGGCAGCCTTCTGCTTCCTGCTAGATGAGAGAGTGAGCGTCATGGACCTAACTGGAGAGGCAGTATGGCAGAGTGGTTAGGATGAGGGCCCTGGCACCAGGTGGCCTGGGTTTTTATCTCCTCTGTCACTTCCTGTGACTATAGGCAATTTCCTCTAATCTGTCTGCACTTCAGTTTCAACATCTGTAAAATGGGGCTAGTAGTAGTACCGACTGCTCAAGGCAGTTGTGAGGATTAAATGTTAATTCATGTAGGGCACTTGGAAAAGCACCCAGCACGTAGTAAATTTAATAAAATGTTATCATGAGTGTTAATTCTGGGAGAGAATAATCTAGAGGTGTCTACCCACACACACATACAATGCCACCCCAGGCTGGGAGCCTACTCTGCCCAGGATCTGGAAGCCAGCAAACTTCCCCTCTTATAAAACGCTCTGAGAACATGGGATTGGGGTATAAGATACTGAAATTCCCTCCCTGGGCTGCTGAGAGCACCTATGCCCCAGCCCTAGGATTCAGCATGGCCCAGGACCAGCACATCCTCAGTCATAAGATTTGGTTGACATCAGGTGCCATCTATTTTATCTTGAGTTTTATCACTATGAAGGGACCTCTTCCATGCCTTCCATTCTGTCTTCATCGCAGTAGTATAGATGAAGTACAATTATTCCCATTTTCAGATGGGAAGGCTGAGGCTCAATGCAGTCACGCAACTTGTCCAACTTCACAGAGCTTGAAGTAGATGAGCTGGAGTGCAAATCTATCCTTCTGCCTCCAAATCAATACCCCCTTCCTTGTGTATGTGTCACATTGTCTCTCATCGTATTTCCCCGTCTCTCTCTCTGTGTCTCTTTGTGTTTTTCTCTCTGATGTCAATTTGGCCATCTCTTTCCTCCCATTTTCTTCTCTGCTATTCATTGCTCCTATCCCTTTCTTCTTTCTTCCCAGTTCACATCTTAGATTCCCCACAATCCATCTAAAACAAAAGAAATGGCTTAGGGCAAATAGCAGCTCAGGTGACCAGCCTGACTGGGATGGAGCTCTGTGTGCAGAAACACAGGATAACTTTGTTACTCCAGGAGTAAGAGCAGAAGGGCTGCTCATGCTATGGAGAGAGAGGCGCAACCACTGCGAGAAGCAGCTCCTCAGCCATTCTGTCTTCTTTTCCATTTCCGTTCTACCCTCATTACAATTCTCTGTTCTGATTATTCTCCCAGAGCCCACTGCTCATTCGAAGGGGAGAGAATCCCAAAGAAATAGAGGTGGCAGTGGCACCCCTGAAGGGCAGAGAGCAGTGGCTTTGGCAGCCACAGAAGTAAAGCCAATTTCCTGCCAGAGAGTTGTGCATCTGTTGAGAAGAGGGAAACATAGGCGGCTGCCTCTCAGAGCCTCTGAAATGTCAGTCCAAGCCACACAAGCTCATCTTTTTCCCTCCCCACAGTAATGATCAATCACTACCAACTGGGCAGAGAAAGGGTGCCACCTCCTGGTTAGATGCTAGTGTAGGACCAATACAGGCAGTTGAGGACCCAACTCACAATTTCTGAGGGGCAATGTTAGCACAATCTTCAGTGCCTTCCACTGCAAACAGTCACCGGTGGCCCCTTCCAGGCTTTGGAAATTAGCAGGCTCCATTGAATCATGGCAAAATGACGGTGCCTCCACTCTACAGTTCAGTTCAGCAATCACTACCCTTATCAGTACATCCATGTTTATCTGGACAACTATCTAAACGTTGTGTTGAATTTCCATTGTTTTTGGGTTTTTTTTAAAGATTTTATTGGGGAATCGGGGGAAGGGGAACAGACAAGTTGCTGTCATTTTGTTCTTCATTCTAGTTGTGGAGGACGTTGCTTCACTGGCCCAAGCTGGCACCATCATTGCGCTCTTCCCGGGTGAGGCAGATCAGTCGCCGGCTTCTGGACGGCCGCTCACAGCGGCTGCTGGCCGCTCACGCTGGCTACTGGCTACACACGGTAGCCCATGGCAACCCACTGCCACAGGGGCTGCAGCCCACGCCCTCGCCGGCGACCCACAGCAGCCCAGCTCCCAGGTTGAGTTGTTGTTCAGCATCTTAGCTGTAGAGAGCAGTGTCACTGGCTCTCATATGTGGGATCCGAACCGGGGCCCTCTGACATCCTAAGCCAGTTCTTAACCAATGCGCCACTCGGCCGGCCCTCCATTGTTTTTTAATAACTGGGAAAGGGAAGGGGACAGTGTTGATACTAATGAGAAGGCGAAAAGTCTCATAAACTTAGGACAGTGGAAGCAAAGGTGAATCATTAGCCTTGACTGGCCACCCAGGGTCCTCCAGCCAGCCAAGTCTATGTTCAACCACGATGGAAAAAACTGTAATGAAAGACAATCTAAGATGCTAGAAATAGAGTAACAAAGGTTACATCTAAAAGGCAAGATATAATTAGGGATTATATAATTTGATCAGAACACCTTTGATAATATGTAAGTCTAATGTTCGGCTTTCAGACATTCTGCTTCTAAATGTTTCCAAAAGCATATTATGACAAAAGCCCCCTCCTGGCCATGGTATTGACCACATGGCAAACACTGAGCTCCTCTTCCCAGTGCTGGCACCGTCTGACACCACCAGCATAGCATGATCAGAAGGGAGCTAGATGCAGCATGGTGTGAGGGGACAGCATGGGGACCAAAGGCTTGAATTCAAATCCTAGCTCTCCTATTTGAAAGATCTAAAGTCAGAGTAAATCTTTCTGGACTCGGTTTTTCATCTGTAAAATGGGATGATATCTATACCAGCCTAATCTGCCTCTTAGAGTTGGTATAAGGCAAATGAGATAAACGACATTGGGAAGAAAACTAATGTTTATCAAAGGTGTGTGTGCTGAAGTAGGATAAACAATTTATATACCTTGTCTTGTTTAATCCCATGAGGACTATATTATTACCTGAAGTTTACAAGAACATTTGTTAAGGTTAAGTAAATTGTCCAAAGGTTCCACAAGTCACAAATTGTAGGTGTAATTCCAATTTAGGAGCACCTGACTTTTCAATGGAATATTTTATAAACTACGAAGTGCTATACAAATGTAAGGGTGGTTTTTATCTGGCGAATTTATGGACAGACAAGGACTCATAAGTGAGAAGTCAGGCATTTTCAGTATGTGAAATGTCTAGGCTCATCTTCAAACTCTGTGCTCTAGACCTCAGATTCTCTCTCTACCCAACCCCCTGGTTTCTAGGAAGGTCCAATATGAGTCACCTGCATGTCTCTGTCACTTGAAGTGGAGGAGGCCTTCTCATGGAAGTGCATGCCTTTCTAGCTTCTCTCTAGTGGCCAAGTGAACAACTTGCCCATTTAAGGGAATTTCTAAAATCAGGGAGCTGGTGGGGAAGCCGGTGGTTCAGGGGACAGACATGTCCTCATAGTTCCTAAAGCCACATCACTTAAGAGTCAATATAGGATGGAACTCACTGTTGATATTATGGACCCCCATGACCGCTCTTCCCTCAATGCCCCTTCGTGCCCATCAGAGGTAGAATGCCAGACTGGACAGACTGGGCATCAGTCCTGGTACAGAATTCTATATGCTCTATCAGGTATTCCTGCCAATCTCTCAGATGCCCTGAGTTGCATACCAGGGCTCCAACTGCCTTTCTCCATCTCTACCTGCTAGTCCCAAGGTATCTCAAACCCAGCTCATCTACACAATCTAACTGTCCCCAGTCCTCCTCATCTCAACACATTGTGTAAGTCAAGAGTATAATCTTCCATGCAGACACTGAAACTAAATCCACCATGTCTGGCACAATAGTAGGAACCCAATAAGCATTTGTAGAGTTCATGCATTGAACAGACATTGACAGCATCATCAGTGTGTCAGACACTCTTCCTGGAGCTGGGATTCTGCAGTCAACAAGTAAATGAAAGAGATAGATGAGGGATAAGTATATAATATAACCTTATGTAGTAATGAGTACTAACAAGAGAGCTAAGCCAGTAGCAAGTGATGAGCAATGAAGTGGAGGTAGGGGTCTGCCTTAGATAGAAGGGTCAGGATAGGCCTCTCTGAGGAACTGACATTTGAGCCCAGTTCAGACCAAAGTAAGGGCATGAGACATGCAGATATGTGAAAGAAAAGCATTCCAGGCAGAGGGAATGGCAAGTACAAAGGCCGAGGCACAACCAAGCTTGGGAATTGGAGTCCAAGCAAGAAAGCCAAAGTCGCCAGAGCAGAAGGAGCTAGGAGAAAGGTAGTAAAAAGTGAGGCTGGAAAGATAGACCACGTTAGGGTCCTGTGGAGCCTGAAGATCATGGGAGGGCTAAGACGGGAAGTCATTGAAGGCTTTTTGATCAGAGAGTGAAATGATCTGATGTTTATATTTTAAAATATAATGTATATTCTTATATAACATATATTCATAACTTACATGTATCCATATATTATATATTAATATACTGTGCATATATAATGCATGTATTCTATTGTACATGTCAAGTATTAAATAATTTAAAATTTTTAATCTAAGTTTGTGTTCAAAATATACAAAATAGGATAACTAATTAGTCATGAAGCATATTCTGTTGTCAGTCTTCATATGACAGAGAAAATAATTTAGATGTAAGATGGAAGCTAAAGACCTATAGTGTATCCTGAGTATAGAATCGAGTCTGGATGTGGAATAACAGCCTAAAAACAGTATACTTCCTTATAGGAAACAAAAAAAAGGCCAATAACTTATTTTATCATCCTTGAATTTGTTTCCTTTTTAGCTATATTGTTGATTTGATCAAAAGAAGATATTAAAATGTATTTTCAATATCTGAGGAATTTTTTCCATACCATTTTTTAAAATGGGGACTGAATATACATAACATAAAATATGTCACTTTAACCATTTTTAAGTGTACAGGTCGGTGGCATTAAAAGAACCTTCCCATTTGTGTACCATCAACACCATCCATTTCCAGAACTTATTTCATCTTCAAAAACTGAAACTGTATGCACTAAACAATATCTCCCAATTCTCCCCTCCCCCAGCCTCTAGCAACCAACATTCTACTCTCTATCTCTATGACGTTAACTACTCTAAGTACCTCACATAAGTGAAATCATACAGTATGAATGATGGTGCCATCGTGAGAAGGAAACAATTAGGAAAAGAGCTGCTCTGTCAAAGGCTTTGGTCATGTTTTGTTGGACCTGTTATATATCCAAAAGTGTTGTATGGTAGGGAGTTTGAAATATAAATCTGAAGTTAAGAGGAAAGATCCATGTGTCAGATATAAATTTGGAATTCCCCCGTTATCCACGGCTACAATTAAACATAACATAAAACCAACCATGAGGGCCAGCCGAGTGGCGCATTGGTTAGGAGTTGGCTTGGGACTCCAGCTCTGAGCAGCAGGGCCCCGGTTCGGATCCCACATGAGGGCTAGTGATGCTGTGCCCTCTATAGCTAAGATGGTGAACAACAGCTCCACCTGGAGCTGGGCTGTCGTGAGTCACCGACAACGGCATAGGCTGCAGTGAAGCTGCAGTGGGCTGCCATAAGCTACCGTGAGTGGCTGGCAGCCAGCGTGAGCTGCCAAGAGCGGCCGTGAGTGACCATCCAGTGGCCGGAGACCAATCTGCCTCACCAGGGAAGAGCACAATGATAATACCAACGTGGGCCAGTGAAGTGACGTCCTCCACAACTAGACTGAAGAACAAAAGGACAGCAACTTGTCTGTTCCCCTTCCCCAATTCCCCAAAGCTGTTCCCCTCCCCCAATTCCTCAATAAAACCTTTTAAAAAAAAACAACCATGAAACTTCAGTTGCTCGTGTGTCTGGGATAGTTGGCTTGGTGGCTCTGAGCTTGGCTCCACTCACGTCTAGGTGTCAGCTGTTTGTCAGTTTATCCAGGCCAGCCCCAACTTTCTGCTTCACATAGGTCTCATCTTCCAGTAGACTAGTAGGCTAGTTCAAGGGTATCCTCACAGTAATGGCAGTGGTGCAAAAGAAGGAACTCAAGCCCAAATGTCCAAGCATTTTTTCAAGCCTCTGCTTGCACCATAGTTTGCTAACATTCCATTGGTCAAAGCAAATCACTTGACTGAGCCCAGAAACAGTGGGACAGCAATGCAGAGTTACATGGCAAAAGGCATAGATCCAGGGAGGGGTGACAAACTGGGGCCATTTTTGCACTCTACCGCATCACAATTTTGTAGAGATTTTATTTAATGCCTTGGAACTAGAGGAAGTATATAGATGAAGCAAAATGAATGAGTACTGTTTGTCTTCGCCAAGGACTGAAGAGAAATAATGAAAGGCACCATCCACCAAGCTTTAACTCTCCTGGTTCACATCTATCTGGACTGCTGCAAGAGTGGAAACTGAAATCTTAGGATGAGCTGAAAGGTGACTATATTTTGACCTAGGCCAAAGTTGCTGAGAACTATTCAAATTCAGATGTTTTGAAGGTAGAGCTGACAAAACTTGGTTAGAGTGTGAGGGACAGGTAAGAAACAAAGAGACTCATAGGGTTTTTGTCTGAATAGCTAGGAGTGCCATTACTAGGATGGGGAAACACCAGGGGAGAAGCACATTCATGTGGACAAGACAAGAGTACAGTTTTGGTCATGGAGGTTTGGGATCCCAGTGGAGATGTTCAGCAGGCAATTGGGTATAAGAGTGTGATGTCCAGGACGAAAGTTAAAGGCCAGGGATACAACTTTGGGTGTTAGCAGCATATCAGGGTGTTTAAAACCATGGAAATGGATGAGATCACCTATGATATGACATATCTAGAGAAAAGAAGACAAACAGGGTAACCGATTACGGCAGGCTCCTCCTTTACCTCAATGTTCAGTAGACACCCACTTCTGACTTCACATTTCTCAAATGTGAACCCTCTTGTCCATCTTCTAAGTCAAAATCTTTCTCTTTCACCTAAACCATGGCAATGGCTGTCAGCTGGTCTCACTACCTCCAACATCACTTCATTAGCTCATGCTCAGTACAGTCACCAGTTGGAACTTTGTGAAACACGCCTGTCTTGGCCACTCCTACTTAGAAACCTTAATACAAACTCTCTAATAAGTGGATTAGTCTAACATCACCTGAACCCAGGGACCAAAATTAACCTCACTAACCATGAACAACTACTAGTTGTTCAATAGGATGCATACAACACCACCTATGGAGTCTTCCTACCAAAAGAGAGAGCCTGAGCCTGATCAAGTCTCTAGCTGTAACTCCTAGTTCATAGGAAATGTGGGAGCTTTTTAAGGAGCACCAAGAGGGTGCAATCAGCCAAATTCCAACTTTGGGAGTTCTACAGGACAAACAACCCAGTTTCCTAACAAAACTTTTTTAATTAAAAAAAAAATTTTTTAAGTTGGGATGGGGGTTGGAGAACTAATATAGATTAAGGGAGGCTCCAGGGATGAACCATCCGTATGGACTGTGCTTGGGGTCTGATTTAAATAAACCAACTGTAAAAAAGACATTTTTGAAACTGAGCATTGAGTGGATTTTAAATGATATTAAGGAATTTTTATTTTGTTGAGTGTGGAAATTATATTGTGCTTATATTTTTAAAAGGAAATGATCTGGCATATTTTGTGGTTATACTTTTTTAAAAGAAATTATACTGAAATATCAATGTTTACTGGATTTGCTTCAAGACACTCTGGCATGTAAAACAGAAAGTTGTGGGAATCAATGAAACAAAAATGGAAGAAAGTTGGTGATTATTAAAGCGGGGTCATGGGTACATCAGCCTTCATTATACTAGGCTCTCTAATGTGTGGTTGAGATTTTTTCCATTATAAAAATAAAGAAAGGGCCGGCCGAGTGGCGCGATGGTTAAGAGCTGGCTTGGGACGCCAGAGGGCCCCAGTTCGGATCCCACATATGAGGGCCAGTGACACTGCCCTCTACAGCTAAGATGCTGAACAACAGCTCAACCTGGAGCTGAGTCACCGGCGAAGTGGGTTGCCATGGGCTAATGTGTGTAGCCAGCAGCCAGTGTGAGCGGCCAGCAGCCGCAGTGAGCGGCCGTCCAGAAGCCGGCGACTGATCTGCCTCGCCTGGGAAGAGCGCAATGATGGTGCCAACTTGGGCCAGTGAAGCAACATCCTCCACAACTAAACTGAAGAACAAAATGACAGCAACTTGTCTGTTCCCCTTCCCCCAATTCCCCCAGCACTGTTCCCATCCCCCCAATTCCCCAATAAAAAATCTTAAAAAAAAGAAAAATCTTAACAGATGTAGCAAGTTAAGCATTAAGTTGGCCCTATCTTCATCTCATTATTTCTCTCTCACCCTCATGATATGTTATGTTCCAGGTACACCAAAACCCATGGTTACCTAATAAAATACATTCACAGTTTATTAAGTCATATTTCATCAAGTTGATGATTAATATCTATTTTGGTATCCTTAAAGTCGCAAATAGTCAAAATGTCCAGGATCATCACCTGTGTTGCTGACAATGGTCTACATCAGAGCACCAGTTGTTTTGTGTTGCTAATGTATATATTTTATTGGAAAACCCCTACCCCACTTCCTGAATACTATCCAATTCTCCTTCATACCGCCAAGGCTTTCCTTGTATTGTTTCCTCCTTCTGGATGCCCTTCCCCACTTCACCACCTGGAACACTCCTCCAACAGTCATCTCAAATGCCACCTCCATTATGAACCCTTCCCTGGCCCTCCCTGTATCCTCTCAGCCTTGGCTCCCACCTCCCATTCTAAGCAGTCAGTTGCTCCTTCTCCTGCTCCCCTAGCTCCTTACACAGACCTCATTATCACCCTATGTTGTAATTGTTGGTTCCCTTGCCTGCGAGCTGGAAAACTGCTTGGTATGTTTTCTCCACAGGTATATCACCCAACTCTAGCACATAATAAGTGCTCAATAAATTCTTGAAGAAAAAGGGAAGGAGGGCGGGAGGGAGAACAGGTAAAAGCAGAATCTCCCTTTTAAATGACAGGGAGTCCCAAGATAATACTTGTGTCCTCAGAGGACCTAGAAGCATTTTATCCTTCACTGCTCACATCAAGTATCTCAAAGAGTCCACCCAGCTCACACCCCACCAGAGTGGACAGTCTCGACGAAGATGTAAACTTCCTTCCTGGATCTCCCACTTCTCTGCCTCCTCCAATCCCAAAAGCAACAGTAACAAAATGGACAGCATTCAACCTCTAAGTTTCTAAAGAGCTTTGCCTTCTTGTCCCGTACCATGTAGACCACAAAGGAGGATTGGCAAAGCTTCCATGGCTATGTTTCTGGTCCTTGGCTGAGAGCTCCCACTTGGGAAGCCCCCAGCAGCATGCTGTGGTGTCTTACCAGGTCCTAATAGAAGCAGGAAGTGGGATTTTTACTGGTTCGGGCATTCTAACAGCTCCTAGCAAAAATTACCCCTCCATCATGATGAAGACAGGATCAGCAGTCACAAATGAATGCCAACTCCTGTAGCACATGGCCTGCAGAGTCAACCCTTGGGAGCCCACAGACCCTGACCCAGGCTTCTGATAGCTAGAAAACTACAGGGTCCTGAAATGTGCCCATGCTATCACCTAAGAGGACGCCCCTACAACCCTCCCAGGAGAACTGTGCACCCTCCAGGTAGGTGACTGGCTCTGGTGTCCTGTCTGAAGCCACTCTTTAGGCCAATTCTACGACCAGAAGTTGAAGTTCAGGTTCTACTTAAAATATGATTAGAACCCAAGGGTATGTTTGAATCTCCTTGGCATGCCCACCACCTTCCCCAGAATCTAAACATGGCACCTGTGCCCAGTTAAATTTTGTCCCAAGAAAGACACTCCCCTGTATTTCTGTTTATGGGGCAAACATAAAATGAATCATACACACAGATAGCGGGGCACAGATGAGGGATGTGTTCAAACTGGAGGATTTTTGCTTGAGTTGTAATGGAAGGGGATAAAGCCCCAAATGTCTCAAACATGTGTTGATATACCATGTGACCTCAAGTCATCCTGTCCCTTTAACCCCCAGCCCTGAGGCTCGCGCTCAGGCGTTCTGGAACACCCATCTAAGAGACAGTTTAGAGGAGTGGTTAAGAGCAGGCCTCTGGAATTGGGTAAACCCAGGTCCAAATGTTGAGTCCATCCCTTACTAACCAGAGGTCTTGGGAGAGGATTTCTCCAAGCCTGATTCCTCATTGTCAAGTGTCTTTTTAACCTCCCTCATCAGGTTGTCAGGAGAGGTAAGTGAGATGACAGATAAATCACCCAGTACCTGTCACACATTAGCCATTCTGGCCCTCACCTCTGATGAGTGGTTGTTGTGATCAGTCCAGAGGACCAAGAAAAGCTGAGACCTCCCACTGCCTGTTTATATTAGTGGCAGCTCGGAGCTGTGGCAGGCACTGTCCAGGTGCTTTACGTGCACTATGCTGACTCACGCGATCTTCATAGCAGCTGTAAGAAGTAGATGCTATGATGATTTCCTATTTATAGATGACAAAATCAAGGCACTGTGATGCTAACTGTTTTCCTAAAGGTCACACAGCTAATGAGTGACAGAATCAGGATTCAAGCTCAGGCCATCTGGCTCGAGGCCAGCTCCTAACCCCCACACTCCACTACCTCTAGTGAAATACACCAGTGATGTGTGCTTCCAGTCTTCATGTTAACATACATCCCATATGCCTAGCCCAGAGGCCCATCTGCAGGAAACAAGCTAACCAGCCAATGAATGGGCCTCCCTATGTTGTCTCACTTCAGAGAAGTCAGAACTGGCTGGCACTTTTCTTGTTTTTTATTATGTGTTTCATTAGGTTTCTCCTTGGGTGTCACCATGATGTCTGGGCCTTCCCATAAACTATTCCCTTTCTGGCCTGCTTCTTCTAGGCAATTCTTTCTTAGCTTCAGTATTTAGCTCAAACATCAGTCCCTTCCGGAAGCCTGACCCAATTAACACCCTGTTTCCACAGCACCTTGAACGATCATCTAACAGAAGCATTTATTGCACTAAATTGTCATGGTTGACCGACATCTCCATCATCCCTCTGAGATGCCTGCCCTGTGAGGGTGGGGTTAGCATCTTATTTCAATCAGTGATCCAACCAATGTGGTTTTCTACCTCTAGTAGCACATGGTAAGTGCTCAAACGTTGCATGATTAAATGAGGACCTTTTCCCTGTACCATCCTTAGTGAAGGTACTTGTAAAACATTGTGTTGCCCATAATCTTACTATGTGACCTAGATTTAAAACAAATCTTGATCAAGATGAACAATGAAATCTTCCCATGTTCCTCTCCAAGTTAAAAGGGTCTGCTCCAGCCTTGTCAAGAAGAGAGAAAGTTTAAAGAAAGAGGAGCAGAAAGGTGGGAAAGGCACGTTACAATATGTCTGATGTCAGGACGGCTACCTCATTTAAGAGAAAATAGACATGAAAAGGAATGAGGTACTGACATGCTACAATGTGGATAAGCCTGGAAAATGTGCTAAGTGAAGAAGCCAGACATAAAAGGGCACATATTGTATGATTCCTTTTATATGAAATGTCCAGCATAGGCAAATCCAGAGAGACAGAATGCAGATTAATGGTTGTCAGAGGCTGGGGGTAAGGGGAGGGACCGGGGAATGATTATTTAAATGGAGTGAGGCGTTATTCTGGAGCAAAAGCTTTGAAACTACAGAGAGATGGTGGCGTACAACATTGTAAATACATTAAGTGCTACTGAATTCTACACATTAAAATGGTGAATTGTATGTTATGTGAATTTCCTCTCAATTTTAAAAACATAAAAGAGAGGATCCTCAGACCCACTCTTAGGAGCTTGTCTGCACTCCTGTGAGCTGTTGAGTACAGGGAGCCCACCCTATGCCCCGTCCATCACAGACTAGCACCCAACACAGTGTCTGGGGCAGGAGACAACACAACACATAACAACACTGGGTAGGAGAGTGGGGCAAGTGAGGCCTGTAGTTTATTGCCCATGATCCAACTACGCCCAAGAGATAGGTTCAGGGACCCCCAGAAGGGCATTTTCAAGATCTCCCTCCTGAGATAATGGCCACCACAGCTGAAGGAAACATTAGGCTAGGCAAGAACAGGGCCAGGGACAAAGCATTCTAAGTGCCCCAGCTTAATACAGACTCTCAGTAGTCTTAAAATCAATGCAGCTGTCATTCAGCACATTCTTAGGGTCCTGGCACACCAGAAGCGAAAAGGGGTTTCACCCAAGATGTGTCCAAAGGATCCATTTCTCTGAATCGGTCCCTGCCTTCTCTTCTTCACTCCTCTGACCTGAGAGACCCCCAGCCCAGAGGGGACATGCCAACTTCTCCAAAGCCAGAAGCTTATATTGCAACTTAAAGCAAATGACTTCCATTTCTCTTCCTGGGAAACTTCTAAAAAATCAAGGAAGCTCTTGTGTCCCTGGAAGCCTAATACAAGTCAATGTCTTCTGCTGTTAGATGCTGTTTAAACTAGGGAGTTGGGAAAAGCAAAAAGAGTAGTTATACACCCTAGGGACCAGGACATCTACAGTGAACACCTGGTGGTTGGCCACAGCTGACAAACCTCCAAATTCCTCTCCCACCCCCAGTCCCCATGACAGCAGTGGACTCTCAGTTGCTATCTTTGTTCAACTTAATTCACCTACCTTGGCCACAGCTGCTTGGACCAAGAGTGAGCACATTACTTAAGCTAGCCAATCAGAGACGTCTCGCTGAGAATCTAGACTTGGGACCATGAGAAAGAATTGGATCACCTCATGAAGCTGCATGTCTATGTATAAATTTGAGAGCTGAGGGACAGTCTTGTTTTCTGGTCTGTGATCTGGTCTGTGTCAGCTGCTCCTAAAATGGCTCCAATGATTTACACCTCGTAGTATCCATGTGCTGTGTAATCCCTGCCCCTCTAGGGGGATCTAGTGACTTGCTTGTAACAAACAGTATATGAAAAAAGTGATGTCTCTTCCAAAATTCGGTTATAAAAGACTATGATTTCCATTTTGCTCCCTCTCTCTGGCTCTTCTCATTTGCTTGCTCTGATAAAACAAGCTGCCATACGTAAGCTGCCCTATGGTAGAGCACGCATGGCCAGGATGTCTTCCAGCCAACAGCTAACAAAGAATTGTGGCTCTCAGAGTTCAATAACTGTCCTGGAACCAAATCCTACCAACAACCATGTGGTGACCTTGGAAACAGATCCTTCCCCACTTGCGCCTTGAGATAGCTGCAGCTCTGGCTAACACCTCAATTGCAGCCTATGAGAAGCAGAGGGCCCAGCTAAGCTGCACCTGGATGCCTGACTAGCAGAAACTGTGATATATTAATGATGTTTTAAGTCATTAAGTTTGGGGGTAATTTGCTACATAACAATAGATAACTAATACATGGTCTGAGGAGAAGGAGAAAGGAAAGCCAGCCTAAAGACACAAGAGAGAAGACAGAGAAGGAGAAAAGACAGACAGAGGGAAACTTAGTAGACAGAGTTCCCCTTGCATTGGAGTGGATGTGGGGAGACCCACTAGAGGCTATGGCTGTCACTCAAGAGATGATGATAGCTTAAAGTAGGGTGATGCAATGCCCTTTTCTGTGATGGAGAAGACTAACGGAGGAAAATGTTTAGGGAGAAAATCTAGAGATCAGTTTTATTTTCACATATGGCCAATTAATAGATGAGATCATGATATAATTCAATTCAGCAAATGCATATTGAACTGTGTCAGTTCTCCTCCAATGCTACAAAGATGAGGAAGACGAGCTCCTTGTCCCCAAGATGCTCACAGCTTGGAGGAAGAAAGGTAAGCCTGACACAACACATCAAGTGCTACATTTGGCCTGTGAGCAGAGCACTAGATGTTGAAGAAAAAAAGAAGCGATTCATTGTGTCTGGGAAGACAGACAAACTTCTCAGAGGAGACATGAACATGTGCATGGATCACACCTATGGAAAAATGCATTTCTGTGCAACGACAAGGACATAAAGGGAATTCAGAGTAATCAAATGAATACAGCTCTATGCTCCTTGGATGATTTCTTCTCCTAGAGGCATAATATAGCAAATCTTTCTTGAATAGGAGAGAACACAAAGGACTTAGATCAAGTAATGATGGGAGACTGAGTGAGGTGGGTTGGAGGGTTTCATGTAGCTTCTGCCCACTTCTAAAAAACAGATCAAGGTATGAGCTTATATGAAGAGAACAGTAGCCTGAGTCCCAGTTACAAGTGGAGGCTCTGGAGACAGACAGACTGCTCTCAGTGTACCCCAACACTGCCATTTATCAGCTACGAGATAGCCACCAAATTACCTAACCTCTCCGAGCCTCAGTTTTCTCATTGTAAAGTGGAGATAATGAATTTTTTAGCTTGTTAGAAACATCTCTATTACAAATCTTCTTAAATACTTCACTACATGCATTATACAAAGGGTGTCCCTTTCATTGATGTTGCCATGTTTCTCAAGTGGGGACCCACAAATATGTTTTCTGAGTCTTAAGAATTTTCTAAAGCTATATATATATGTTAAATTTATAAGAGTTTATTTGAGCCAAACTGACGACAATTGCCAGGAAGCAAAATCTCAACAGATTGAGAAAATGCTCCTAAAGCGATATATTTTTAATGTAAGAGTTTTCAATTGGAGGACAAGTGTAAAATGTTAATATTAACATATTCCAATCACCTGGCTGATGGCCTCATATCTAAGTCCTGGTGGAAGATTTCAGTCTCAAAGTTTTTTTTTTTTTTTAATTTTATTATTATTTTTTTTTATAGCTGAGCCATCCTGCCACCTGTTGGCAGCTCAGCGGCTGCTCAGCTCGGGCTGACTCGAACCCCTGTTGCTCAGAGCTCAAACTCTTGAGCGAGCTCTTAACCAACTGAGCCACTCAGCCGGCCCTCAGTCTCAAAGTTTTTGATGCCATTTGTACAAATGTTGTACATCAGTAACTACTATTGTAATGACCTTAGGCTAGTAGGTAAAGGGAGGGGTAAATGCTGCTTTGAGTTAAAGACAGCCCAAGTGATGTCACATCACACTGTTCAAATGGAAGCTTCAGGGTGATTCTGGTGCAGTGGTTAAAGAGAGAAATTAGTGGGAGAATTGAGTCATCGCTCAGCAAGAGGGAGTAGTGATGGGACAAAAGAACTTGCTCCACTGTCATTCACTACAGTCCACAGTATGAACAGCTATTTAATTTCAACGAACATGGTCATTTGTCACATTAAATGAATGATGTTGATTTGAATTGTTTTCTGTTGTACTTTTGTTTGCATTTACAGTAAAACCTTGGATTGCGAGTAACTTGGTTTGCGAGTGTTCCACAAGACAAGCAAACATTTCTAATACATTTTAACTTGGTAAATGAGTGATATTTTGCAATATGAGTAGTTTGTTTTTGGAACGAATTATGCTCGCAAACCAAAGTATTACTGTACTTTATAAATTTCATTTTGTTTTATAGTTGTTTAAACATTATAAGCATAAGAAGCTGAGACCTAGTTGTGTATCAATACATATTTAAGAAACAAAATGGTTTTAAAAAATAACTTAAATCAACTCTGGGAGTCCATGAAAGACTATTTTTCATTTAAAAGGAGACCATATATTAGTCAGATTGCTAAAACACAAGATAAGTCACAAAAGTGTTTAGCATGGTGTGGAGAAATGGTAACCATTAAGAGACTACTGGGGTTCTATTTCCAGGTAGGATGGAGTTAACATACTGTACCCTGTTTCTCCCACTGAATGCAGCTGTAATGCTTGAACAGAATGCATGGAGCAGCTATTTGAGTACTCTCAAAAGTAAATAGTGAGTTTATCAGTTTTTCCATCTGGTATCTCTAGTCTCAAGTCAATACAGCCCAAAACTCAGAAGAAACACTGTGACACAGAGAGTGGGTTCTAGGAGAAGCCTCTAACTCTGGCTTAGGGATCAAGAAAGGGAAAACCTAATTCTCAGAGATAATACAGAAATCTCCCCAGATGTTTTTCTTTCTTTCCTCCATTCTCTCCTACTCAGCCCCCAAACAATCCTCTGGTAGCAACAGATCCACAGGGACCAAAACTCAGAGGAGAACCTTCCTCTGATTGGTGAAGCTATGGTCTCAAGAGAATAGTGTGAACCTTCATGGCTTTTTTCCTCTCTCTGCCTTTCTACTCCTTTGGACCTAGACATGGGCACACTTGTGAGTATGGGTGGGAAAATAGGGTAAATAAAGCCCCAGATTCTGACTGGAGGATAGAAAAGGGAGCTTCAGTGGCCCAGAAAGTAATGGGAGGTCATGGAGAAGAAGGAACTTAGGAAAGTGACTCTATATAATTCACTATGAACTGGGCTTGCCTGCAAGCTACACAGGCAGGGATCTGATTGCAATCAATATACCAAAGATTTTGAGCACTGAACTAACAGATAGATTACCACCCAGATCCCAGATTAGCCATTTGGTGGCACACACATGGAAGAAATTCAAGTAACGCACAAGGATTTAAAAAACAAATTGACATGGGAACAACAGCCCACAAAAAGTGAGTTGGAACTTGCAGCCTGAACCTAACCAGATCAATTACCTACTAAAACAAAAATTTCAACATTGTCCATAAGGTTTTTTAAAATTCCACAGTCTCATAACAAAATATTCAAAACATTCATAATATAATCCAAAAGTACTTGACATAAGAAGAACCAGAGAAATTTCAAATCACTTGGGAAAAGACAGTCAACAGATGTCAATACCTAGATAACACAGACGTTGGAATTTTCTGATAATGACTTTAAAGCAGGTATTATAAAAATGCCCTAATAAATAATCACTAACACTCTGAAAATTCATGTAAAACTAGAAAGTCTGAGCAAAGAAATAAAAGATGTTAAGGATAGCCAAATGGAGCTTAGAACTGAAAATACAGCATGGGTTTAATAACAGAATGAAGATGACAGAGGACTGAGGCAACAAATGGGAAGATAGATGAATAAAATTATCCAAAATAAATAAGAGGTAAAAGAAATGAAAAAAAAGGAACAAAGCCTTAATAATCTGTGGGACACTAACTGAAGGTCTAATATTTGTGTTATTAGAGTCTCAAACAGAAATACGAAATAGTATGCTACTGAAACTTTTTTGAATAAATAATAGCTGGAAACTTACCATATCTGGGGGTGGGGGGGAAGGGGGAGAATAACCTACAAATTCAAGAAGATCAGCAAACCCAAAACAGGATAAACCCAAAGAAACCCAGGCCTGAACACATCATAATCAATTTGCTAAAAACTAAATACAAAATAAAGTCTTGAAAGCAATGGGAGAAAAACAGCATATTATCTATAGGAAAACAATGATTCCAATAACTGTGGATTTGTCATAAGAAACCATGATGACAAGAAGGAAGTGGCACACCATTTTTAAAGTAATGAAAGAAAAGAACTGTCAACCAGGTTCCTATAGTCATCAAAAAATATCCTTCAGAATTTAAGATGAAAGAAAGACCTTCTCAAATGGAGGAAAACTAAGAGAATCTGTTGCCAGCAGACCTCCTCTAAAAGAATTGCTAAAGGAAGTTCTTCAGAAAGAAGGGAAATAATACCAGAAGAAAATTTACAACATCAGCATGAAGGAAGAACAACAGAAAGGGTAAATAGCTGGTTAATAGAATAAAAACTTCATTTCTTAAGTTCTTTAAAATATGTTTGGTGATCAAAGAAGAACTATGACATCATTTGGTGAAGTTTTCAATGTATGTAAATGTGCTATGTAAGACAACTATAACATGAAACAGGGAGAATAGAGGGAATGATGTGGTAAGATTTCTACATTCCTTCTGCAGTGTTAAAATATTGACTCTAAGTAGTTTATGAAAAGTTAAGATGTACATTGTGATCCCTAGATAAACCACTAAAAAGTGTACAAAGAGATATACTCAAAAAACAAAGCAATTAAAATAAAACACTAAAAATTGTTCAAATAGTCTAAATAAAAGAAAGGGGAGTTACAGGAACAAAACGAAAGAGGGTACAAACAGAAAATAAATAATAAAATGGTAAACCTTAATCAAAACTTACCAATAATTACATTAAGTGAAAATGGCCTAAACACACCAATTAAAAGACAGATGTTGTCAGAATAGATTTTTTAAAACCCATGACAAGAAACTCACTTCAAATATAATGATATATGTAGGTTAAAAAATCAAAAAAGTGTACAAGATATACCATGCAAACACCAAGCAAAAGAAAGTCAGAAAGGTTGTATTACTATCAGACAGAAAAAAATTCAGAAATGAGAAAATTACCAGGGGTCAATTCATTGAGAAAAAAATAACAATCCTAAACATGTACCTAACCACTGAGCTTCAAAATACAGAAAGAAAAAACTGATAAGAACTAAAAGAAGAAGTAGGCAAGTCGATAATTATAGTTAGAGACTTCAAGACTCTTGATGATAACTAGAACTGATAAACAGAAAATCAGCAAGAATATAGAAGAATTAAAAAACATTATCAAACAACTATATCTAACTGACACTTATAGAGCACTCCACCCAATACAGAAGAATACATATCCTTCCCAATAGCACACTCCACCCAAGAATAGTGAAATATACATTCTCAGAACATACACAAAGATAGACCATGTTGTGAGTCACAAAATAAACTTTAAAAAGTTTAAAATAGGGCCAGCCAAATGGCTCGTTGGTTAAGAGTTGGCTTGGGAGCACGAGCTCTGAGCAGCAGGGCTGCCGGATCCCACATGGGTCAGTGACGCTGCACCCTCTACAACTAAGATGGTAAACAACAGATCAACTTGGAGCTGGGCTGCTGTGAATCACCAGCAACGGCATAGGCTGCAGTGGGGCTGCAGTGGGCTGCCGTAAGCTACTGTGAGAGGCCAGCAGCCAGCGTGAGTTGCCGTGAGCCACCGTGAGCGGCTGTACAATGGCCAACACGCGCCTGTCTCACCCAGGAAGAGCACAATGATCACAACACCAACTTGGGCCAGTGAAGCGACATCCTCCACAACTAGGCTGAAGAACAAAAGGACAGCAACTTGTCTGTTCCCCTTCCCCGATTCCCCAACGCTGTTCCCTCTCCCAATTCCCCAATAAAATCTTAAAAAAAAATAAAGTTTAAAATAATTTAAACCATACAAAAATGCTCTCTGACCATTATGGAATTAAACTTGATCATAACAGGAAAAATAACAGGAAAATCTCCAAATAACTTGAAAATTAAACAACACCATGAGCCAAAGAGGAGTCTCAAGAAGAATTAAATAATATTTTTAACTAAACAAAAATGAAAATACATATCAAAATTTGTGAGAAGTAGCTAAAGCCATACTTCTAGAGAAATTTATAGAAATAAATGATTATATTAATTCTAATAAGTCAATAATCTATGTTTCCACAGTAAAAAACTAGAAAAATAAATAGAGAGCAAGCAAAAGGAAGGAAATAATAAAGATAGCAGAAATCAGTGAAATAGAAAACAGAAAAAAAAAGGAAATCAAGAAAACCAAGAACTAATTACATGAAAAGATCAATAAAATTGAAAAACTTCTAGAAAGACAGAAAAAGAGAGAAGAGACACAAATGATCAATATCAGGATTGAAAGACGTGCTATCACTACAAACCCCACAGACATTAAAAGGATAAGAAATTACTATGAACAATTCTATACACATAAATTCAACAACTGAGATGAAATGGACCAATTCTTCAAAAACCACAAACTATCCAAACTCACCCAAGATGAAATAGATAACCCAAATAGTACTATAACTATTAAAGAAATAGAATTTATAGTTTAATATCTTCCCCAAAAAAGTAATCCACAGGACTAGAGGATTTCACTGGCAAATTCCACCAAACATTTAAAGAAGAAATAATACAATTCTAGATCATCTCTTTCTGAAAATAGAAGAGGAGGGAGCATTTTGTCTCAGTTTATGAAGTTAGCATTACCCTGATACCCAAACCAAACAGAGTACTCCCCCACTTCCCCATAAAAGGAAAGAAAGGGGAAAAGAAAAGAGAACTAGAGACCAATATCCCTCATGAACATAGATGCAAAATCTTCAAAATATACCATCATGCACCACATAATGACGTTTCGGTCATTACCTGCAAGATGTATTCAACAGGTACTTGACCCAGCAGAAATTATATGCCCAGTGAATGGAGAACCACCCAGTTAAGACTTGAATTGCCTTCTCCCCAAAACAGAAAAAGGAAAGTGGAGTGCTCCCACTCCTCCTTTCCTTTTCCCAATCTCTCTTTCTTTCATCGTTAGTCCCAAGGAACAAATCTCACAAACCTACTGTCAAGACTTGGCAGAGAGAATGAAGAAACTTTCAGGCCTCTATCCAGAAGACCCTTTAACAATCTCATTTAATTCTCTCATCAAACCCATAAAGTAGGCACTTGTATCTTTTAAGAATATGTCAGCTACAAGGAATAGAATAACCATTTCATAGCAGCATTAATAAGCAAGGGTTCATTTTTCCCACATGAAACATGGGCAGCAGTTAATGGCTTTGTTTTAGCTGTCTCGTGATGGCAGGACCCTGGAGAGATGTCGCCACATTTTGTTGACAATAAAATGGCTGCCAAAGCCTTAGCATCATCCAACAAATTTCCACCTTGGGAAGAAGGGTACCGCATAAGCAGGGAGGTCCTTCCCACCCACCGATTTCATCTCAAGAAGGAATGTGTCAGAGCAGAGAAATACTCCTTGTCCACCTTCTCTTGTAATTGATATTGTGTTAGCAAGAAAGAAAGGGAGGCAATAAACACTGTCTGCCATGGGACTGTTATCATTTTCTCCTTTTTTAACAGATGAGAAAGCTGTGGCTTAGAAAGGGTAAGAGGCTTGCCCAAGGTCACCCAGCTGGTATGTGCTGAAGCCCCATTTCGAACCCGAAACTGTCTGGCTGCCAAGCCTGTGCTCTGCATCACTGTGTTAGCACCTCTTTAGGATGTAGCTGGTGCTGCCAACATTCCTGCCCTCCCAGGAGCAGCAAGCCAGGAGGACTAGTAGAGATCACACTGCTAATGACAATCCAAGTCTTAGAAAAGAGAACAGAGCAAGTCCCACTGTGGATCAGCATGTGGGACACCCTGCACACGGGTACCTGTTGGCAGGGGACAGCATGTCTGTAAATGCTCCCTCTTCCTGCGGTCCTGCCTTCCTTGGCCTCTGCCCACTGGCCTCCATTTTCCTCCATGAACTTAGAAACTCTCAAGCAGAGCTGGGCTGGAAATTTGCCTCCATGGCCTGCTCCCTGATACTGCCACTCTGGGCCCCTCCCTCAGCCCTGCTTTGTCTGTTCACCTTCTTGCTAGTTTCCCCCAGGGATCCTGTTCCCCCCAAATAACTCAAACGTCATCATATATGACTCTACTGCAAACAGATCCTCCCCTAAAGTGAGGGCTGCAGACTGGATTTCAATGAGAAAATAAATTAGCAGGTAATAAATTTTCCCTTCTTTCTCTGTGTTCTCTTAGTGGGCCTTGAAATTAGCAAGAACCAAATGCCGCATGAATTTCATTGTCAGGGGCCAGCACTAAGAGTGACACCACAGTGTCTCCCGAGACTGGGATTCATTAACCTGAGTGGGAGGTAGGCTGAGGACCAGTGGGGAGAGGGGGAGTAGGCACTGCTCATAAGCAGGTGCCAGGAAAAATTCTGTTGTTTTTCTTCTGGGCTGTTTCCCAAGAGGAGGGAGTTAGGTCTTTAAAAAGTTAAAGGTGCTATGGTTTCCGGTATGGGCATGAATAGGTTTTTTTCAACACTTTGGTCTGGCTTTCCACACACTGCTTGTACCTCCATCCCCATTTCAGGAGGCTTGGTGGGGATAAAGCACCTTGTTGTGTCTAAGTGATAGTTTCTCCATTCCAGAACAATTTCTGCAACATTATTGAGTGGGACAAGGAAGGATTAGCAAGTCCTCGGATTACTTGAGCAATAAAGATATACTGCCATGGGCCTTTTCATTTGGAACTCAGTCTTGGTCAATATCAACATCGTAATGGCAAGTCGATAAATCCAGTATCAATGGCAGTGGAAGAGGTGTCAATGCCTGCTGCCGGCAACTTAGTTTATGGTGAATCAAGACCTCGAACGAGGCTTTAAATTTGCTGATGCTTTTTTCTGCAGGGTTTGTCGCGGCTCACCCAGCCAGATCGATTTGATGCGTCGTGCTGGGGAAGAGGAAAAGGTTTGTGGCTCTCAGGGTATTAGCAAGTTTATTTCACGCTGATGCTGCGACAGAGGCCAGGGGACGGTTTACAGAAGCAGCATTCATCAAGCCAGCCGTTCACCCACAACATCCCTCAGGCCCAGAGCAGAGAGGAAAGGGAGGGGCTGGCGGCCGGCAGCATCATGGCTTTCTTTGTTGGAGCCAGGGGTGGGGGAGGGGCAAGGTAGTGAAGAGGAGAAAGGATCTGGAGGCTCTGATGGCTCCCACAGCCAGATGAGGAACCAGATGTGGGCAGTGGCCTTGTTCACTTCAGCCCTCAGGAAACTATTAGGTATGAAGGACATGTTTCCTTCCCAGGGAGTTTGTGGCAGATTGACTACAGAAATGGTCCTATTTCTCCATACTTCCCACAACATGTGCACTGTGATTTGGTAGCTTTTCCCATCAAGGGGTTGAGTCTATTTGTCTATCTTACAGTTTTTTTTTTATTTAGGCTGCCTTGTAATTTACTTTGGCCAAGAGAATACAGCAACAGGGATGCTGGGATATCAGTTCCAAGCCTAGGCCTCAAGAGGCCTTGCCTGCCTCTCTTTCTCTCTCTCTCTCTTCCTCCCTCCTGTCCTCCTTCCCTCCCTCCATCATGAGAACAAGATCAGCTAGCCTTCTGGAAGATGAGACAGCATGTGGAGAAGAGCCACATCTCCCCAGCTGAGATAATTCTAGACCAATCAGCCTCCTGCCAACCTACCAACTGACCACAGATGTGTAAGCGAGCCCAACTGAGTCCCACCGAGATCAGCAGAGCTGGCCAGTTGATCGATAAACCTGTGAGCAATGATAAATGGCTATTGTTTTAAGTCAGTGAGGGGGTGGTTTTTGTGTAGCATTATTATGTCAATAGATCATTGATACAGGGTTAACCCAATTGTTTTGTAACCAAAGCAATGCCCAGGGGAAATCACCCCAGACCATGAACTTTAGGGTTCCGGATTCTCTGAGGACCAGAGTTCTACCAGCTTGTGCTAAATACCTGAAATTTGTACACTATGCACATGCAACAAAAAAAAATCCACAAAGCCAGTCCATCCCTCCCGCAAATAGACTGTCAGCAAAGGGCCATTTGCATTAGCCCAATTTAACTTATCCTTAGGGGCAAGGTCATGATTTCCAAGATGACCAGCCCCGCTTTAGCTCCAGGACTCTGGACACCACCACTTTTCTTTTGGAATGGATGAACTAATGCCCACTTGGCCTCCACTGCCCCACTCTGCCTCTCTGAGTCACTGAACCATTTTAGAGTCAGTGGCGGGGGGCAGCTATTTCAGGCTGAAAAAAGGTGGGGGGGATGTGTACGAGTTTTCCACTGCTGCTGTAACAAATGACCACAAACATAGTGTCTTAAACAACACACGTGTATTAATCGACTGTCCTAGAGGTCAGAAATCGACATGGGTCTTGCAGAGATCAAAATCAAGGTGCAGTCAGGGCTGCCTTCCTTTCTGTAAGCGCTAGGGTAGCGTCTGTGCCTTGCTTTCCAGCTTCTGGAGGCTGTCCTTATTCCTTGGTTCATGGTCCCTTCCTCCACCTTCAAAGCCAGCAATAATGTCACAAGGTTCTGACCTAGTCTTCTGCCTCCCTATTCTATTGGGTTATTGGAAAAGTCATGACGCATTTTTGCAACGAAAAACAAAGCAAAAATACATCATCACTTTTCCGACAACGTAATATTTTTAAGGACTCAGGTGACTAAATTGGACCCAATCAGATAATCCAAGACCGTCTCCCCATCTCAAAGTCCTTAACTTTAATCATATCTTGAAACTCCCACTTGCATTGTAAAGTAACATAGTCACAGTTTCCAGGGATTCGGACATAAACATCTTTGGGGGTCATTATTCTTCCTACAATAATTTCATTGTGATTTTGTATAACAGGCATTAAAAGACAGAAAGCTTTCCTTTTTCTTGGCTATCTCCATAGAATTGATAGGCCTACATCTGGAATTCTATAAAATGGGCTCACATTAGAAAAGAAGGGGTGGATAGATATGAGCCAGGTCAATAGCATCATAACCCACCCACAAAGCTGCAGGGCATCCCTCCCTCCATGACACAGGGATCTACTGCTAAGGAAGCAAGATCTGGCTCCCAATTCAAGGGCAGGATTACACAGATTTAGCCCACAAGGAACACAGCTCTTCATGATGTCATATCCTGCACTGAACTTCTAGAAGCTGGTGACATCCCTGGAGGCAACTTTAGAGAGATCATTCAGGAACCATGGCAGGCTCTGCAACCAACACGTTTCTTTCCCCACTTGCTGAACTTTTGTGCTAAGAGTAGGGGCTGCAGAGATGGATCTGAAGAGATTCTGCCTCCAAAGAGGTTACAGACTAGAGAATATTACAAAACAGGCACATAAATGGCTATTTCAATTTTCACAAAGGAAGACATCACAAGAAACAAACAGATAAAATGTGATGGAAGTTCAGAGCATGAAACGATGGGAAGGGTGCTGAGTGGATACGTGAGGGGAGGAAAACAGAAGAACCTGGGAAGGCTTTTTAGAAGAATTTAAGGAAGCATGTTATGAATTTTATAGTTTAAGCTGGGATAGGTAAATTTTTTCTGCAAAGGAGGAGACAGTAAATATCTTAGGCTTTGTGAGTATATGGTCTCTGTAGCAACCACTCAACTCTTCTGTTGTTATGCAAAAAGCAGCCATAGATAATAAGTAAACGAATGACTGTGGCTGCATTTCAATGGAAATTTGTTTATAAAAGTAGTTAGTGAGCCAGATTTTGCCCATGGGAATCATTGGCTGATCCCAGTTTTAAGCCATGCTGTAGGCACCCCATGAAAGCTAGCACAATCACAAAAGGATTTATACACGATATAATGCTTTGGTTAAGGTTTGGTGAATGGATAGAACAATCCAGAAGAAAGTAAAAACAACAATTTTTATGAGCTATTAAAGAGACCAGGACCTTAAGAGTTTCAAATAGAGGATTTCAGATGGGGGGAAATAGTTGAAATACAGCTAGCTTGTGTAGGGTTATTTTGTGGAGAGCCTTCATAGACAAGTAAAGACATTTAGATGTAAGACGATGGGAATTAGGGAAACATTGATGGTTTTTGAGCTGGAAAATTATAACATGCAAATATTTCTCAATCACTGAGTAAGTTCAAGGATTAGCCTCTGGGGCCATGCAAGCATGCCAAGCAGAGGTCCTGAAGACTAGCCTCCCGGGATAAAAAACTCTCCTTGTCCCCAGCCAGCAAGTGGTCATGAAGCCACCTGCTCCCACATACAATTGGAGCTGGCCTGCACCTCATACAGAGCTGGGCCCAGGTTCCCAGAAGATTCTAGGTGCTCATTAGTATCTGGGCTTGGCTTCCCCAAAGCATCAGGCATTTCTGCCCTCCTGGCTTCTGCGAAGGGGACTGTCGCTCTTGTCTTCCCAGGCTCTCTCCTCTGCCTCCTGCACCCCAAAGCCCTCCTGCTGCTACGAACCACATGTTCTAACAAATGAGTTACCAAAGTCTCCAACAAGCTCCATGTTATCCCCAGCAGGAGAAAAGCAGGCGACCTGGAGTTGGGACCTTGTTAGAGTTCATAATGAGCTGACAGGAAAATATTTCTGCCTGATTAGAATCCCTAATGAGCTGCTGACTACAGTGAGCAGGGGAAGGCCAGCTTCCAGCTCTCTCCACAGCCCCTCCCACACCTTCCCCTGCTCCCAAGCAGAGCCCTAGGCAGGAAAGGGCTCTTTGCTGGCAGTCAAAACCATAAAGAACAAACACAAAGCAGCCCCAGAAACTCTCTGCCCATCCCTCTTCCTAGGAAGATACTCCATCTTATGCATTGGTCCATGCACACCAACCGCTGCCACCTGCTAACATCCTAATCATGCCACTCGGACCTATTCATAATTGGTCACAGGTGCACCATGGGTCCTGGCGAGGTCCTCACTCAGAGAGAGATGGAAAGGTGGGAGAACGCAGCATCTCAGCAGCCCCTGGAACCATGCGACCACAGGCCAAATTCCCACTGCGACCAGTCGGAGTGACAGCTCCAGTTTTGCTCGGGTTCCATTCAGAGAGTATTCTGATAGCCCCATTTTCTTCCAGTTGACTGGTTTTAGAAAGCATCTGGGTCTGTTCCAGGGTGAATTGATTCACCGCAATGATGATTTTCAGGAGAAAAATGAAAACTCACAATATATTTTGGGGGTAGTCATGGTTCAATAAAAAAATAATATTTGAGTTCAGTTTGGAATTCGGGCTGTGCTTATGTGCAAGTCTCTGTGTCGGAGGGACTTGAATTTTTGAAAGATTAAGATATTTTTGTATAGTCTGGGTTATGAATTCAGAGGAAAGAAGACATTTTGTGGTAGTCGGAAAAGAAAGCATTCTAGTATTTGGTAAAAGGTCCCCTTGGGGTGCTAGGGGTTCTGTCTATGGGATACACTCCAGTCTGGCCCCTTTGCCTGGCAAGGGCAGTTCCCACTTCATTTCTAAGGAATTCCTGCCACTACCAAGGGGTCCCCTTGCTGAGCCCTCCATAGACGCAGGTTTCCACTCTAAGCTAAATCACACAGCATTAGACTTCTCAGCTCCCCCCAAGCAAATCACACCAGACCAGTGGTTTTCAGTCTTGGCTGTACATTATTATCACGTGGGGAATCTTTAAAAAAGACCAATGCCAGGGTCCACCCCCAGAGATACTGACTTAGTTGGTCTGGGGTATGGCGTGGGTGTTAGGACTTTCAAGTGTGTGGCTAGAGCTGAGAACCACTGGTCTAGAGTAATGCTTCTCCACCTTCAAAGTGTGCAGGAATAACCTGGGGTCTTACTAAAATGCAGATTCTGATTCAATCAATTTAGGATAGGCCTGAGATTTTGCATTTCTGACAAGTTCCCAGGGGGTGCCGAGGTGGAGGCTGCCACGCCCTCCCAGCAGTAATGGTCCATGACCACGCTGCCAGCCACAGCCAGCTCCCGCACCCACCTCCGCCCAATGACCCCCGTGGCTTGGATGCTAGACATTCCTTTGCAAGCCCCAGAGCCTGGGACAGGGTCAGCAGCAGGCAGTCCCTGGGCCTGGCTGGGAGGGAGTGCCTCCCCCATCCCTGTCCCCCAATAGAGAGTGTAACAGGGGAGGCAGGCCAAGGAAATAGGCTGCAAGGGAGCACTTGAGGGCGGGACACACACGCACACACACTCACACACAGATCAGCCCCATTTGGGCCCAGCGCCCAGCTATGCCAATTTCCCCCCTCCCTGGGTTAATGATCAGGCCTGAGGCTGTGCCAGCTGTTCTGGGTGGAAGGCTACAGCACCAGCAGCGGGAAGACACGCCAACCTCCAGCCCCGCCCCTCACACCATTCCCCAACTCTTAAAACCCCTGGGCACCGGCCAACAAGAAAGCAGAGAGGCCCTAAGCAAATTTCTCTCCTGAAGGGGGCTGCCTCTACCCCCTGCATAGAGACCAGGAATTATGGCCGAGATGGGGCAGATCGCAGCTCCTGGGGGGAAGCCTAGTGCAAGGGGGGGTCTGCCTGCCACCAAACTGTCATGGTCAGGTTGCTTTGTCCTTCCAAGTTTCCCTCACCTCTGTCCCATATCATCCTCGGGGTCTAGCCATCATTCAGCTAACCCTGTTTGTTTTTCTGCTTTGCACTTCTCACTGATGTTATGTTTGTGTGTTCTTTCTCCCTCACCTCCTCACCCCATTCACTGCTATACTTTTAGTACCTACAACAGTACCTGACATGCAAAAGATTCTTCTTTTTTTTTTTAAAGATTTTTATTGGGGAATTGGGGGATGGGAACAGTGCTGGGGAATTGGGGGAAGGGGAACAGACAAGTTGCTGTCGTTTTGTTCTTCAGTCTAGTTGTGGAGGACGCCGCTTCACTGGTCCAAGTTGGCACCATCATTGCGCTCTTCCTGGGCGAGGCAGATCAGTCAAGGGCTTCTGGACGGCCGCTCACAGCGGTTGCTGATCGCTTACGCTGGCTGCTGGCTACACACGGTAGCCCATGGCAACCCACTGCAGCAGGGGCTGCAGCCTACGCCATCACCAGCGACTCACGGAAGCCCAGCTCCAGGTTGAGCTGTTGTTCAGCATCTTAACTGTAGAGGGCAGTGTCACTGGCCCGCATATGTGGGATCCGAACCGGGGCCCTCTGGCATCCCAAGCCAACTCTTAACCAACGCGCCACTCGGCCGGCCCCAAAAGATTCTTAATAATTGTCGTAGACCTATGATAGCAATTGCCTCAGCTAAACAGAGCTATCTGGCCCAAAGTCACACAGGCGCTTCCCAGGTTGGCCCACACCTTTGGACTGTTGGAGGTCCAGCATCTGGGCCCCACCTGCCAAAGAGCAGGTCCAGCTCCGGAGTGCCCTGCGGTGTTGGCTGAGGCTGTTGGTGGCTCTCCCTTTGCCCACTCCTGCATCTGTCCCCTCCTTTCCATAGATATTGGTGCAAGGCCACTCCTTAAACAACCTGCTCCATACACTCAGCCTCAGAGTCCGCTTCCCAGGAAGCCAGACCACAACAACAATACATTCTTGTGGAATGAAAGAGAGAAAGAAAGAAAAGAAGAGCTTAGAGTCTACCATTGATCACTTTACACATCTAAAAAACATCCCCACTCCACCCACTTCTCTCCACATCCAATGCCACCACAGTAATCAAAGCACCATTCTCTTTTGTTGAGAGCCATCCATCACCTCTGCAGCGGACCCTGTTAACGCCAACCCCAGACCTTCTAGTATCCTCCCAGCTTACCTGCAGCTGTGGTGGAGGGTGGCTGACAAGCCTGTCCCTTCCCAATCCAAGTGGCTCCTCTGCCTACGGGCTTTCTCAGCCTAGAGCAGGGCAGCCCAGACGTGTTAGGGGTTTGATGCTCCCAGGGATACTCCTCAACCAATGAGAGCAAGAGTCATAGATAAATAATCATTCCCACCCATTGGGAGGGCAATGCTCAGGCATGTTCCACAAGATTACTCAGGAGTCCCCAAGGGGATTCAGGTCCCCCCACCCCAATTCATTGAACCACCCTTTATTTAGTGGCTTTTCTCTCTTTTATTCTCAGCTCCCCTATTCCTTAACTCATATATCCCAAATAAAAGCTACCTGGTCTCCGTGCCTGCTTTGGGGAGAATACAAACTAGATAAGCCTCCTAGCCAACTCCCTGACTTCCGTTCTTGCTGCTGTGTTTCTGAAAACAGCACAGCAGGGACACTGGCCTTCTTTCAGCTTCTTTCATGCCACAGGAACTTTACCTGTGTGACTCAATGTATTCTTTTTTTTTTTTTAAGCTGAGCCATCCTGCCACCTGTTGGCAGCTCAGTGGCAGCTCAGCTCGG
>NW_017731449.1:112086-180119 GCF_001890085.2 Hipposideros armiger | reverse complement strand
GCTCAGCGGCTGCTCAGCTCAGGCCGGGAATCGAACTGCTGTTGCTCAGAGCTCAAGCTCTTGAGCGAGCTCTTAACCAACTGAGCCACTCGGCCAGCTATATGTAAATCTTAACCAACCCTCATCATGGTCTATATCAGGGGTCGGCAAACTGCGGCTAGCAAGCCACATGAGCCTCTTTGGGTACATTCCGTCTCAAAAGTTTGCCGACTCCTGGAAGAGCCAATCCTGTCCCTCACAACAATTTAAAACTT
Organism: Hipposideros armiger; assembly: GCF_001890085.2. Lineage (NCBI taxonomy): Eukaryota > Metazoa > Chordata > Mammalia > Chiroptera > Hipposideridae > Hipposideros > Hipposideros armiger. Next base: position 179,865 of record NW_017731449.1, on the reverse strand, counting down.
ATTCGAGAGCCATAAATATATTTTTACATAATCACCATTATGTGAATATTATCCTTTGAAAATTTTATAAATGAAACTGTTGGGTCATCGGGAAAGTCATGACATATTTTTCTATGTTTTTCAATGCAAAAATGCATCATGATTTTCCCGATGACCCAATATGCTAGTTTTATTTTCATTTTCAATTTTACTTCAGAGCCTGTAGCTCGCAAGCCGCAGTTTGCTGACCCCCGGCAGCTCTTCCATCTCAAAAGTTTGCCAACCCCTGGTCTATACCATACACAGTAGACATGGTGGCGGTCTTAAAATAACTGGCATTTCTTCCAGCTAACTATGATTGGCCCCAAGAGTGGGTCTCTTATTTTGAAACCCACTACCCTGGGAGGAGAAAGGGAGGCGAAGGCCCTCTGAGGGAACAGGCTCGAGCCCACATTTCCCACAGAGCAAGACAAGTGCATCAGTACAACCCACAAAATAAAATCAGCCATTTGCACAGTGTTGCCATGAATCAACACACATTTTAAGTGTATATTCAAATATTTTGTATTTCACAATAAAGTCTTTTTAATTTTGCGATGTCCTTTTTAATGTGCCTCTTTAACTCTTCATGATACAATCTTTTTTACAGCAAAATTGTATTCCAGCCAATTAGTTACGTGGTGAAAACACTTGCAGGGAAAATGCTGCGGCGAAGATGTCTGTAATACAGATACTTATGGGGAAAGGCCCTAGAAACATCTCAGGGACCATCTATTCTCTCATTTCATAGGTGAGAAAACCAGGACCCAGAGAGGCGCCTACGGCGGGTGACAAGCCTCCAAACACTGAGCTCCCTGCTCACCATTAAAATCTGAGACTCAGGCTGGCCTGTTCCAGGCAGTAGGCACTGCTTCCCAGGTACAGTTCATTGCTCTAGGAGAGGGGGCTTTCCGTCTATGTATCAGTAATCAGTGATTTGTAGCCTGGCATTCCCTGGTCCTTTCTCCCATGTTCAGGACTCAGAGTGCTCAGTGCCCCCAGGATGCTCTGTGCACCCTGAACGTCACTCAGACAGTAAAGGATAGCCTCCCTGATTGACACTCTACAGTACCAGACTCCGCCCACTCATTTTGGTTTTTGTCCTAGAGATAAATTCATCCCCAGCTGAATGGCACACTGCCAGCGAATGGAAAGCGTCTCAACCAGTCTTTTTATATGTGGTCTTTCGTATATGAAAAGAATGAACAAGCGTACTAAAAAAAATAATAGTCCACATGTATTGAAGGCTTATTATGTGCGGAGACCTATGTTGAACATTATGTCGTTTTTAATATAACAATTCTATGAGGTAGAAATTTTTATTATCAACCCCACTTACTTATGAAGAAGCTGAGGTTTAGCGAGGTCAAGTGACTCGCCCAAGGCCATGCAGCTAGAAACAACCGGAATTCAAGCCCAGATGCATCGGACCCCAAGCTCTTAACTGCCTCCCACCACCAAACCACTCACTCTTTCCCAGAGATCAACTGGGTCCCAGGCACCGAAAGGGAGGCCAAGTGTAGCCAGACACCACTGTCTCTTCGGAAGATGGGTCCCAGAGCCAATCAGTTATCAAAGGATGGTACACAGGTAAGGAGAAATGGTGACTATTGCCACATATGACACAGAATCACCACCCTCTGATGATTCCATGCCTGCCCCTGAGCCTTACGGTGGAGCCCAAAGCAAACACTGGGGGGCTTTGGAGCACTCAGCCGCTCTTCTCTGCCCATCCCCTTTCTAGCAGCCCTATCCCACTTCCCCCTAACTCTCCCTAGCCACACACACACACACACACACACACACACACGCACGCACGCACGCACGCACGCACGCACGCATGCACGCACGCACGCACGCACGCATACACAAGCAACTCCATATCAGACCTGACACTACTTCATCATTATGTAGACAAATGGATAGGGAGTTAGTGATAGGTTACCCTTCAAGAGCAGTTACTGTTTTAAAGTGGATGTAGAAGGCAGCTGTGTTAAAACAAAGGAACAGTTTGTTTTCTACTCAGTCAGTTGTAAGGTAATTTGTTGCTATTCATAGTGAGAATACTAAACTTTGTGAGTTAGCTACTTTTTGGAATTCTAGGGTAAATTCAACATCTTCCCTAAAATAACATCACAGTACCTTGAATTTGATATGTATTCTTAAGTGGAAGAGAGGATGGCATGGCAGCTAGTTCAATGATAACTGCGTAACTTAAAACCCATTTTGAACATGGCACAATCCAAGTTGATAATTGGGACTGGTGTATTCTTAGTACTTGTAGCATTTAGAAATTATTATTTCACTTTACTTTCTCCCACCCAATTTTTTTACACTCTATCAAAACCTGAGCATCACCAGGGGAACATATTCCCTGGCACAGGAATATCATCCATCATGAATGCAACAGCTGGGGAGAAATGCTCTAAAGAAACTGCAGACACAGGACGGCGCTTTGCCAAGTCACATAGGAAGCCTGACAGCTTACAAGGCTCTCCCTGTCATTATCCAATAAGGTCTCCAAACCTCGCCTCCGCTATGAAAGAACTCTCCCTCCACCAGTGCTAGAGAGCTGTCCCATCCTGTGCCAGGGCCAGGTAGGCTACCTGTCTTAGTCTGCACAGCTGCCATACAAAATACCATAGACTGGGTGGCTTAAACAACAGAAATTAATTTCTCACAGTTCCAGAGTTTGGGAAGTCCAAGATCAAGGTACCAACATATTGAATTCCTGGTGAGAGCTCTTCCTGACTTGCAGTTGGCCAAGTTCTTGCTATGTCCTCACAGGGCCTTTCCTCGATGAATGCAAGCCTCCTCTTCTTCTAAAGCCACCCATCCCATCATGAGGGCCCTACTCTCGTGAGTAAATCTAACCCTAGTTTCCCCCCAAAGGCCTCATCTCCAAATACCATCATATTGGGGATTAGGTCTTCAACATACAGATTGGGGGTGGAGAGAGGCACAAACATTCAGTCCATAACAGTCCACAACTGATGGGAATGATCAATATAAGAAACTGATCCTCAGATAACTGATACAAAAACTGAGTCATTCATTCATCCATTCATTCATCAAACTGATATTTATTAGTACATACTATATACCAGTGCTCTATCTTGGTTTTCCAGTGTTGATTCAAGTAAACCTAGTTCCTGCCTTCACAAAGATTACAGTCCTCAAGGCTAATAACCAGACTCCATGGAGAAGAGAACACCAGGTGTCAGTGCAGGTCTCCACCGAGTTCATTCATTCATTCAACAAACATTTAGTGAGCTCGATTTTGTGCCAGGATACAGGGAGAAATCAGGCACAGTCCTTGCCCTCAAAAAGCTCACAGTTCAGGAGGTAGAGGCAGATTGAAAATACAACATGATAAATTCCTACAGAGTTGAGTCATGATGTATGTGCATGTAACATTTCTGCATGTGATTACAAAGCGAAAAGAGAGAGAGAAAAAAATAATCAGATAAATAGCACAGTAGTTCATCCACCATCCCTCCCAATCAGCAATGCCCCAACATTGGCATGAGATGGGAAAGTGAGGCTAGTGTGCCTTCAGTTTGTGCCACTTCCCATCACCTCGTGTAGTGTGATCACAGCTTGCCTCGTTGACATTCGTTTATTATTAAAAACATACATCTTTCTTCACTCAAGGCCCTTAAACTCAAGTCAACTATTTCATCTGGTCATCAGTCAAAGAGGCTGGTTCAGTTTTATCACAGGCTGGACTGAGCTTCTTTTTTTTTTTAAGCTGAGCCATCAGCAGCTGCTCAGCTCAGGCCGGGAATCGAACTGCTGTTGCTCAGAGCTCAAACTCTTGAGCGAGCTCTTAACCAACTGAGCCACACAGCCGGCCCTTGGGCTGAGCTTCTTATAGGCTATGATGTATTTTGTGGGTGGGCTGACCAGACAGTTTATCATCTAAACCAGGACACCACTGAAAGTGAAGTGAGGCAATAGTGATAATTACACCAGAACAAGAGTCATAACACTGAGAGTGTCCTGGGCAAGCTCAGCATATGGTACCTCTATTTGTGGGTGACTTAAGGGATTTTTATTTATCTATTTTAAATCTGAAAAGTGTTTTTAATACAAATAATATGTTTGTTATACAGATATTAAATATACAATGTATAAAAATTAAGTTTGCGAACTCATCCTAGAAAAAGTGCTCCATCTCTCATTGCTGAATATCACCACCGTCACCTTCGAAGTACTCCTCTTGGGAAGCTATGTGCCAGTGCCAGCTCCTAGTCCACCCTTCAAAGCAATTATGGAACTCTTTCTGGAATGGCCATCAGAACTGTCATTGTATTACCCTTGATGTCCTGAATGTTATCAAAATGTCTTCCTTTCAATATTTCCTTTATCTTCAGGTAAAGAAAGAAGTCATTGGGGGCATATCAGGTGAGTAAGGAGGGTGTTCCAATACAGTTATTTGTTTACTGGCTAAAAACTCCCTCATAGACAGTGCCGTGTGACCTGGTGCATCGTCATGATGAATAAACCATGTATTGTTGGCGAAAAGGTCAGGTCATCTAACTTTTGCACGTAGCTTTTTCAGCACTTCCAAATAGTAAAGTTTGTCCAGTTGGTACAGATTCATAATGAATAATTCTTCTGATATCAAAAAAGGTTAGCAACATCGTTGCACAAGTTTGCAAACTCAATGTCAGAACGCATAAGAATGTTCTCTAGTTATATTTTATTTATTTTAAAATAGTTAAAAGTTTACATGATTATTTAAATGGAACACAGTGAAAAGTCTTCCTCTCATTCCTGTCCTTAGCCACTTAGTCGAGAAAATAAATATATAAATATATTTAGATATAGAAGTATATGTGTATTTATACATATAATAGCACAGTCTTCACACTGTTCTGCACTTCCTTTTTCCTCTTAAAAATATACTTAAGAAACAATTCCATATCAATACAAGCTTCCTCCTAATATATGATGCTTACTATTTCATTGTATAGATGTCCATAATGCACTTAACCTGTTTCCATTGATGGACATATAGATTGTTTCCCATCTTTTGCTGCAATGAATGACTTTGACCATACTTCATTTTGCATATGTGCCAGTATACCTGTAGGACAAATTCCTGGAAGTGGAACTGCTAAGTCAAAGGGCATATCAGTTAAGATTCAGTTTGGTTGTTCATAACAGAAAGCCGAAAGAACACTCACTGAAACAAGGTAGGGTTTTAGTTCTTCCTCAAATAATAGGAGTCTGAAGGTGGGCTATCCAGAACTGCCATGGACTTCAGCTGTCATGAGGGACCAGGATTCTATCTTTTCTATCCAAAGCTTAAATAATTGTGGAGGCCTTCTTTAAGTAAAATAATACAAAATTACAAATACCTATTTAGAATGAGAAAAAAATCATAATATATTATATATTTTTAAATGCTGAAATAACACAAACATCACAAAATCTGAACAAAATAATATAATAATTATTCAACTGCCCAATATATCTTTATAATAGGTTTCTCCCCTACACTTTTTTGGCTACATGACCTTTGATCACTTTTTTGTAAGGTAAGATTTTGTAATATCTTCTGAAAAATAAAAAAGGTAATGAATTTTTCCTTCAGCATGGCTCATTAAAATTTATTTTTATTGTTGATATTTGATATGCATAAAACATGTGAGACATACTATTTGTAGTACTACTACAGGTTTTGCCCTACAAATACAGAAATTCTGATCAATTCTGTGATTCATAATGCCCATCAAGAAAGGATTTTTTGGCAGAGTACATAAAAGCTGTGCTTACCTCCTCTCACCAACATATCAAAATTACAACCAAACTGTAGAATAACCATCATTTAAAATCACCTGAAGTCTAGCTGAACCAAAGCCCTACAACTAAGGACATACAAAAGAAGCCACCTCGAGACTGGTAGGAGGGGTGAAGATGTGAATGGGCTGGTCCCACACCCATGTGTTACCATTAAAAATAGGGAGGGGGGCCGGCCGAGTGGCGCGATGGTTAAGAACTGGCTTGGGACGCCAGAGGGCCCCGGTTTGGATCCCACATATGAGGGCCAGTGACACTGCCCTCCACAGCTAAGATGCTGAACAACAGCTCAACCTGGAGCTGGGCTGCCGTGAGTCACTGGCGACGGTGTAGGCTGCAGCCCCTGCTGCAGTGGGTTGCCATGGGCTACCGTGTGTAGCCAGCAGCCAGCGTGAGCGGCTGTCCAGAAGCCGGCGACTGATCTGCCTCGCCCAGGAAGAGCGCAATGATGGTGCCAACTTGGGCCAGTGAAGCAACGTCCTCCACAACTAGACTGAAGAACAAAACGACAGCAACTTGTCTGTTCCCCTTCCCCCAATTCCCCAATAAAAATCTTAAAAAAAAATGGGAGGAATACCTCAGCCTCAAAGGGACCCCAGGAAGAACAAGAGGTTCCAGCACCACACCAAACTCCCCAGTCCAGGTTTCCAGTGCCGGAGAGAGAAGTCCCCATAACTTCTGGTTATAAAAACCAGCACAGATTGTGGCTGAGTGAAACAGAGGGCAGCTGAAATTCTAGGCATTCCTCTTAAAGAACCGGCACACAGACTTACTCACTGACAGACTCACTTGCTCTGAGCTCTAGTGCTGGGGTGGTGGCTCGAAAGGCTTCAGGGACATGCAGGGAGGAACTGAATTGTCTGGATGCAAGACAAGGGCTGGAGGGCAGCTTTCTCCCAGACAGAAGAACTGGAAGAAGCCATTGTTTGCTTGTTAAGCCCTCCCCCTCCCAGTGTGCAGACACAAGGTCAACCATATCTTAGTCTCCATCAACCTGGCTAATACTGTTCATTGGCCCCGGTTCCCTGAGACCACACCCCACCCAACTTCCAGGCCCATCCAAGCTCCTTCCAGTGGCTTTTCCATATACATGGCTTGTCCTGGCTAATGTACAGACTGTCCTAAGATCTCTCAAAGGTTCACAAAACCCAAACAAGCAGCATCTGGCTTCAAAGTGTCCCATACCTCTGGCTGAGCAGCCATAAGCCCAGCACTAGTGACAGCTGGTATCTGTTCACTGCTTGGCCTCTCAAGGCACGTCCAAGCACAGAGCAAAGGGAGTCCATCTGCAGATTGCTTTGTGGCTCGTGCCAGGTGGCCCTGGGCAGGACACTGGCTGCAGCTGAACTTGATCTGCAGTGGGTCCCCTCCCAGGAGGCCCCTGAGCTGGCATGTCTGTTTGTCATCTTCAGACCCAGCCTGAGCATCACCCAAAGGGCATGCCCAAAGGATGCACTGGGCAGGCACCAGAGCCCTGCTAAAGTGAATCCTGCTCCATAGAGTCAGTCCCTGCTCCACAGCTCCTCCACTGTAGTCACAACCAGTCCTCACAACAAATCAGGCTGAGGATCAATCCTTTTCACTACTGTGAGAACAGAAACCAAGGCTCAACTACAACAGGAAGGCACACACAACCCACACAAGGGACATACCTGGAATACTCGGTTCAAGTGACCAGGAATACCGTGCCACTGAGCCCCACAGCACACCTACTACATAATTCCACTCTACTAAGACCAGGAGGCATAACAGTCCTACCTAATATAGAGAAACAAACACAGGAAAGCAGCCAAATGGGGAGACAAAGAAACATCTCCCAAATGAAAGAACAGAACAAAGCTCCAGAAAAAGAACTAAAAAAAATGGAGACAAGCAATCTACCAAATGCAGAGTTCCAAACACTTCTTATAAGGATGCTCAATGATCTCAGGGAGAACTTCATTAAACAGCTAGGAAACATAAAAATAGAGAACATAAAAAAGAACCAGTCAAAAATAGAGAATACAATAACTCAAATGAAGAATACATTTGAGGGAATCAACAGATTAGATGAAGCAGAGGGTCAAATCAGTGATTTAAAAGATAAGGTAGCAGTAAACAGCCAAACAGAATGGCAAAAAGAAAAAAGAATCCAAAAACATGAGGCTACTTTAAGGGGCCTCTGGGACAACATCAAGAGTAACAACATTCTCATCATAGGAGTACCAGAAGGAGAAGAGAGAGAGCAAGGAACTAAAAGGCTATTTGAAGAAATAATGATTTAAAAAAAAAAAAACCTTCCCTAATCTGGCAAAGGAAATAGATATGAAAGCCCAGGAAGTGTGGAGAGTTCCAAACAAGATGAACACAAATAGGCCCACACCAAGACACATTATATTTAAAATGGCATAGGTTAAAGACAAAGAGAGAATCCTAAAAGCAGCAAGAGAAAGACAACTAGTAATTTATAAGGGAGCTCCCATAAGACTATCAGCTGATTTCTCAACAGAAACTTTGCAAGCCAGAAGGGATTGGCAGGAAATATTCAAACTGATGAAAAGCAAGGACGTACAACCAAGATCTACACAGCAAAGCTAGCATTTAGAATCTAAGGACAGATGAAGAGCTTCCCAGACAAGAAACAGCTAATGGAGTTCATCACTACCAAACCACAATTATGAGGAATGTTAGAGGGACTTAAGACAAAAAAAAATCAAAAATATGAATAATAAAATGGCAATAAATACCAACAATTACTTTCAATGTAAATGAATTAAATGCTCCAATCAAAAAACAGGGTAGCTGATAGCGGTAAATCCTTTTAATTGTGGCATCAACACGATATTTATGAACAGGCTGAATTCCAATGTCAATTATAATTAATTTTTAAGATATCCAAAGACTCTTCAAATTATAAACATAACACAAAGACACATACACATACACAGACATACCTCGGAGATATTGCGGGCCCAATTCCAGAGCACCGCAATAAAGCAAGTGTAGCCCTGAAGCGAAGTCGTAATCTTTTTGCTGGTGGAGTGTCTTGCCTTCAACTTGTAAAACAAATGCAACACGTGTAAAGCACAATAAAGTGAAGTGCAATAAAACAAGATTTACCTGTATTATATTGGTGACTTACTAGGTAGGTGAACTTTGGAAAATAATTTTGCCACCCTAACCTCTGTTTTCTTGCATGTCTGAAAGAAAGACTGTACTACCCATCCCCTCGAATTGTAGAAATAAGAAAATGTATGCAAATCACCCAGTGCTGTACCTGGCACGTGAAAGTTGACTCCTACCTGTGTGATCTAATTTTCCTCTTTTATCACAAAAAAAAACAAAACAAAAAAAAACAAAACAAAAAAACAGGGTAGCTGAATAGATAAGAAAACAAGACCCATATATATGCTGCCTACAACAGACTCAACTTAAGATCAAAAGATACTTACTCACAGACAGAAAGTAAAGAGATGAAAAAAGGTATTTCATGAAAATGAAAAAAAAAAAAAAGCTGGGATAGCAAACTTATACCAGACAAAATAGACTTTAAGACAAAGACTATAAGAAGAGACAATGAAGGACCCAGTAACCCCACTTCAGGGTATTTATCCAAAGAAACCCAAAACACTACTTCAAGGGGACATGTACATCCATATGTTCACTGCAGCATTGTTTACAATGGCCTAGATGTGGAGACAGCCTGGGTGTCTGTCGATGAAAGAATGGATAAAGAGGAGGCGGTACATATATACAATAGAATATTGCTCGGCCATGGAAGGGAATGGATTCTTGCCATCTGTGGCAGCATGGATGGACCTGGAAGGTATTGTGGTGACTTAAGCATGTCATACCGAGAAAAACAGATGCAATGTGATTTCCATCATATGTGAAATCTAAAGAACAAAATTAACAAACAAACAAAACAGAAACAAACAAACAAAACAGAAATGAACTCACAGATACAGAGAACATTTTGATGGTTGTCAGACAGCAGGGAATATGGGGATGGGAAAAAAGAGAAAGGCATTAAGGGGCCGGCCGAGTGGCTCAGTTGTTTAAGAGCTCGCTCAAGAGTGTGAGCTCTGAGCAACAGTGGTTTGAGTCCCGGCCTGAGCTGAGTTGCCCCTGAGCTGCCAACAGGTGGCAAGGATGGCTCAGCTAAATAAATAAATAAAAAATAAAAAAAGAGAAAGGGATTAAGAAGTACAAATTGGTTGTTACAAAGTAGTCATGGGGATGTAGGGTATTTCATAAGAAATACAGTCAATAATACTGTAATAACTATGTATATTGTCAGATAGGTACTAGATTCATTGGGGTTGATAGATAGGGTGCGGTTGGGGACAAGGTGAAAAAGGTGAAGGCATTAAGAAGTACAAATTGGTAGTTTACAAAACAGTCATTTGGATGTAAACCATAGGGAATATAGTCAATAATATGGTAATAGCTATGTATAGCGCCAGGTGGGTACTAGACTAGTTACCAGGATCACTTCTTAAATTATATAAATGTCTAACCACTGTGCTGTACACCTGAAATTAATGTAACATAATACTGAATGTCAACTGTAATTGAAAAATTTTAAAAGGGGAGGGAGGTGAAGGGAAATAAGAGATTCAAATTTCCAGGCATAAAGCAAATAAGTCATGGGGATGTAATGTACAGCATGAGAATATAGTCAATAATATTGTGATAGCATGTTATGGTGTCAGATAGTTGCTGGACTTATCATGGTGATCACGTCTTTAGGTCTATAAATGTTGAATAACTATTGTGTATACCTAGAATTAATATAACATTGTATGTTAGCTATATTTTAATAAAAATCTTTAATAAAAAGTTTTTGGTGTTTTTATGAATACATAAGCTAAGTTATTAAGCATGTTTTTGAAAGGAGAAAGCTTCCATTTTACTAGGCCATCAGCAAGTACCAGATTTTCCACTTACAATTTTATACATGTGGTATGTGGAAGAATATCACCCAGACCAGCTTTTGGCTCTGTGCATTTTAACCTTTTTTTTTTCCCCCCTCTACTACCAAATACTTCTGATACTGGGCATAGGACATGATCACATTGTGATATGACCTCTGACCTGAACCTTGGTGTCTAAAAGCCAGGGGAGTTGGCACAGTGAGCAGTAGAGGGTATTTGTGGAAGCCATTCCTACAACAGGATGACTGGCAGATGCCTGCAAACCACAGAAGCACATCCTACTAAACACCAACTAAATGCATCTCAATCCAACTTCCTTTTAGCTGGATCCCAAAAATTCCCATGGCCATTCCAATACCATCCAACACAGGGAAAGTATGACACGAGGAAAATCAGAGTAGAAATAGACAACAGTTTTAACGGTCTGCAATTGAAATAGCTTACTTTTGCAAAGACGGTTACAAGAGCACATGACCATGTGAACACATTGCTAGAGCCCAGCGGGCTTGTGCAAGTCAAGAGCTCTGAGGCTTAAGCTCCGTTACCCACATGGTAAAATGCCGTGGGCCAACAGGGTTCTGCGTACCGTCTGGTCAAACACACATGCATGATTTGGGAAATGGACGGGAGGCTGCAGCCCTTCTTTCTTTGCCAGTGGCAGTTGCTGAGGTACCATTTTCAGCAGATAGGAGTTTTCACAGCGGCCATTAGGCTCCATAGTCTGTAGTTCATCACCCACTTTGGGGCTATGGATTGTGTAGGGCACCTACACAACAGGAGCTTTCTCCTGTTTTTTGTTTTTTTCAGTGTGATTTCAATTTACATTTTCAAACATGCAGGAAATAAAAAGAACACAGTGAACACCCAAGTACCATCCACCTACTTTCAACCATCATTAATATTGTGTCATCTTTTGCCTCATAACTGAATCATTTCATCATAAATTTAAAAAATCATGACACTTCTTCCATAAATATTTCAACATGTATCTCCAAAGAGTAGGGATATTTTTCCAATTAACAATACCAATATTATACCTAACAATAATAGTAATTCCCTAATATCACCTAAAACTCACTTCATATTTAAATGTCTACAATTGTCCTAAAACTATATTTTATAGCCATTTATTAAAATCAGAATCCAATAAGTTTCATGTAGTTAGTTTGTGTATTATGCCTCTTAAGTCTTGTCTTATCTAGAACAAACCCCCTTCACGACATTGTTTGAAGAGATCAGGCCAGCTATCATGTCGACTGTTCCACATTCTAAATATGTCTATTTCCTTAGGATGTCATTTAATTATCCCTCATATTTCCAGCAAAGTGAGGTATATCTAAAGACTTGGTTTTTTAAGCCAGGTTTATTGAAGTATAATTTATATGTAAACTTTATCTTTTTTCCTTTATAGCTCTATGAGTTTTAACAAATGCAAACAGTCATGTAACCTAAAAGCTTGGTTTGATTCAGATTTAACATAATTGGTCAAAATACTTTAAAGTGATGCTGTGAACTTCCTGTTGAACTTCCTATCATATCTGCATGCACATAGTGTCTAGTTGTCCCACTATTAATGACACTAATTTTGAACATTGAGTTTCTATAGATTTACGATCTCTGGATGTGTATTAGTTTTCTATTGCTGTGCAACAAATTACAATGAACTTGACAGCTTAAAGCAACACCTACTTATTAGCTCACAGTTCTGTGGGCCAGAAGTCAGGCATGGCCTTGCTAGGTTCTCTGCTCAGGATATCACAAGGACAAAACCAAGGTGTTGGCAGGCTACATTCTCATCTGGAGCCCAGGTCCTCTTCTAACCTCATGGAAGTTGCTCTGACCTTAATTCAGTGCTAACTGATCTTGACTGTTAAGAGAAAATAAGACTGATACTACTCAGTGGGGACCTGAGATGAATATATCTGGAGCACAGAGAATTCTTTGGGGTGCCTACTGGTACCATTTTAAAAGTTAGTGGAAAACCATAGTAACCGAATACAGGCAGGACGACTAAGAGGTCACATCCTTCAGGAAGGAACACTGGGGTCATTCCAGCAGACAGAGAACCATGAAGGCTGGATGCTGGCTCAGGACAAAAGGAACAAGGGATAGAGAGCAGAAGAAGAAAATTATAATGACCAATGAAGGCTGGCTACAAAAATGTAGTAAATGTTGGGCCGGCCGAGTGGCGCGATGGTTAAGAACTGGCTTGGGACGCCAGAGGGCCCCGGTTCGGATCCCACATATGAGGGCCGGCGACGGCGTAGGCTGCAGCCCCTGCTGCAGTGGGTTGCCATGGGCTACCGTATGTAGCCAGCAGCCAGCGTGAGCGACCAGCAGCTGCAGTGAGCGGCCGTCCAGAAGCCGGCGACTGATGTGCCTCACCTGGGAAGAGCGCAATGATGCTGCCAACTTGGGTCAGTGAAGGAACGTCCTCCACAACTAGACTGAAGAACAAAACAACAGCAGCTTGTCTGTTCCCCTTCCCCCAATTCCCCAGCACTGTTCCCATCCCCCAAATTCCCCAATAAAAAAATCTTTTAAAAAAATGTAGTAAATGTGCATATATTCTTCCTTGCTTTGTTATGTATTTGCTTCTTCTTTCTTTCTCTGATTTTTTTATACAAGAAGCGTTAGTGATGGCTAATCTTACAATTTAGTCTTTAGACTATCAAATGGGGTTATGACTGAATTAGAAGAGAAAAAAATATCAGCCAGATATGGACACGATGACTGATGAGACTTTGAGTGTTTCATCTTTGTGGAGAGTGGCTACCTTCTCACTTGCATTATTTCATGTAACTATGCTTTCTTTTAGATGGAAGTGTGTTGTTATTATTGCTGTTGGAAATTGAAGTCTGGACAAAAGGCTATGTTTGGATGCTGAGACGTCAAAGGGCAAGACCATATTAGATACTATCTACTGGCACTCAGCACCCATTTCAATACCCTTCTATACTCACATATGGAGATATGATATAGATTACAGGGGCTAGAAGCTTGGGAACTACATTTCTCAGACTTCCTTCTCAACTGGGATATGAGTACACTCAGTTTCTGCCAATGAGATATGCTCGCATGAGATGCAAAAGACTGAAGAAAGCAGGAGCCACTCTTAATCTGATTCTGATGGCAACTGGCATGTATGCTTTGGCTACTGTGAGTTTTTGCAGCAGCCATCCAGCCACTGGCGTCAGAGCTGTGAGGCAGACATGACTGTAGCTATGGCTTCCTAGTCTCTGGGTGGCAGCGACATCTTTCCAGACTTCTTGATTATAGCTTGGGACAGTGTGACAAGAGAAGAAAAGAGAAGAGAAGAGAAAAGAAAAAAGAGAAGAGAAGAGAAGAGAAGAGAAGAGAAGAGAAGAGAAGAGAAGAGAAGAGAAGAGAAGAGAGAAAAGGGAAGGGAAGAGAAGAGAAAGAAAGAGGGAGGAAGGAAGGTAGGAAGGAAGGAAGGAAGGAAGGAAGGAAGGAAGGAAGGAAGGAAGGAAGGAAGGAAGGAAGGAAGGAAGGATAAACAATAGTGGCATAATCCCACAATCCTAACTTGCTCCTCCAATCCTGCAAGTGGTTTTTCACATCATTTAAGTCCCTATATTAAATCCCTTTCTGTTTGAAATACCTAAGATGGTTTCAGATTCCCTGAACTGAACTCTGATGTAGTCTTCCGCAGAGTTTGTGACAGTTTTCAGTCCTATCAGCAAAATTCGTGAATGCCTGTTTCCCTTACACCCTAGGCAATAGTGTATTATTAGACTTTTTGTCTTTTGACTAATCTGATAGGTAGAAAAGCTATCTTCACAAAGTTTTGGTTTGCATTTCATTCATTATCAGTGAGGGTGAACACCTTTTCATACATCTAGAAGTCAGGTGAATTTCTTTTACTGTACCTTGTGCCACTAACTTGCTGTGTCACAGCTACAACAACAAGGCTTGGACCCCAGGCCCCTAATCATGCCGTCACCACATTGCCAAATCCAATGATCAATCTTTGATTCTTTGATTTGTACTACTAGCAACATTTAACAAAGGTGGTCACGCCTCTTCTTTGAGATGCTTGCTGCACTTGGCTTCCAGGACCCATACTCTCCTAGTTTTCCCCCTAATTCCCTATTTATTTTGTATGTTCTATCTCATTCCCCCAACTCTGCAGCATGGGGCCACCCCAGGCCTCAGTCCTCAGACTCTCTCTATTGATGCCCATTGACATGCGATCTCATCCAGTCTGATGGCTTTCAACCATTTCTACACTGAAGGTCCTAAATTTATATCACCAGCTGCAACCTCTCCCCTACTCAAAGTCCCCACTTGGATGCTGAAAAGTCATTTCAAACTAACCATGTTCAAATCACGCTTGTCCCCTGCCTTCCAAAAAAAAAATAAAACCATCTCCTCCCACAGTCTTCTCTATCTCAGTTAATTGCACATCATCTTACCAGTTGCCCAAACCATAAACCTACCTGTTATCCTTGTCTCCTCTCTCTATCTCTTCACCCCCTCATCCAATCCTCAGCAACCTATCATCCCTACTTTAAAAATTCATCCAGAACATGATGCCCACAGCCCCATCATAGTCCCTAGCTTACTGTAGTGGCCTCGCAATGATCTCCCTGCTTCCACTCTTGCTTCCTGCAACCTACTCACAGCATGGCTGCCAGAATAAGTCTATTAAAACATAAGTCATCAAGTCACTCCAATCAAAACACTCCATTGGCTTCACATATTGCTCTAAGCAACATCCAGCTCTTACAATGGTCTGTTTACAAAGCCCTGCTTGACCAGCCACCCAGACCAGTACTTCTCTGACTTTATCTCTACTACTTTCCCTTTCATCCGTTCTATTATACTCCATCCGTACAGGCTTCCTTGTACCTCAGACACAGCAAGTACATCCCAGCCTTAGGGCTTTTACACTTGCTATTCCCTCTGCCTGGAATGATCTAGAAAGCCAACCTGCTGGCTCCCTCATCTCCTTGGTGCTCAAATGCCATCTCATAAAGAAGCCTTTCTTATTCAAAACAGTAACTTCAACCCTCACTCCAGAATTTTCTGTCCCTTTTTCCTGATTTCTTGTCACAGCATTTATTATTTGAGATTACGTTCTCCCCCTTAGGATGGTAAGGTCCATGAGGATAAGGAGTTGAGGCTGTTTTATTCATTGCTAAATCTCTAGTGATGAATAAAACAGTGCTTAGCATATGAGAGGAAGTACTTGGCATATAATAGGCACTCAGTAAATATTTATATGAATAATGAATAAATGAGTATAGCTAATATATAGCTTATAGGACATTCATGTAAATGGGACCAGGAGACGTGCATTTGGGGACCCATGGGAGTGGATAAAATAACCTTAGAGGGAGGAAGTAAAGCTATAGAAGGGAAATATGAAGTTACAAGTTGCATTAAGAGTTAAGTGTCTACACTGTAGATGAAGAGTTTAGTGAGAAGAAGATGAAAATGCTATAGAGCATGTAAGTGTTAACAGTAATACAGTAATAGCCAACATGTGAAATATGTCAGACCTGTCATATGTATTTATTTACAACAACCCTATAAATTCAATACTATCCTATTCCTCATTTACAGACAAGTAAATGAGTACAGAGGGTTTAGGAACTTCCCCAGGGCCATTTGGCAAAGCTGTGGTGAGAAGCTAGGCTTTAGTCTTTGTGTTTTCAAGACTGCACTGTAACTGCTTTGATAACAGCTGATTGAGACAGTACCAAAGTTATAGGGGATCCTGTCTCCAGTGCCCACCTCCGTGCTCACCAAGGAATATAGGAAGAGCACACTTCGGGTGCAGCAAAGCGGCCTTCTGAAGGGACTGAAGTGCCTTACCAGACAGAGCTCTGGATGGAGGGCCAGGAGGCGTGGGTTCTCATCCGGGCTTTGCCACTAACTTCCAGGAGCCTTGGTCTAGTTACTGCCGACTCTGACCATCCCCTTCCTCATTGTGCAAAGAGGAAGCCAGCTCACATAATCTCACAAGTTCCTTCCATCTTGGAAATTCCAGTCTATAATCAAGGTACCACCTCCATTAACATGGGAGTTTAGTACATGTCATAGATGTATCTTTCCTGTAACACCAGGTACAAGGTGAGGAAATAATCAACAAATAATTGGTGCCCACTAGACAGGCTTTTTCTGATGAAATCGAAAGTTCTAAGATGGTTTACTGGGAACTAGGGACTTGGAAAAGAGGAGATATGGAGATGAGTGGGCCACTGAAATGTCCCTATAGGTTGGCGCTGCACCCCTTGGAGGTGTGTGTATAACCAGGGTCCTTCTTCTTTTTGGTATTTTAATGGTGAGCAAAAATGGAGACTATACAACAGGCCAGGGGAGAGGCTAGAAATAAAATTTAATTCCTGAAAACCTGGACTATAGAAGCCATGATCCTAAACAGGAGGAGTTTGTATACATGTACACAAACCTATGAGTTGAAGCTTGTGCTGATTTCTACACACCTGCTCTCATCTTGTGCTTACGTGTATATGCCTGCACACACCTTCACATGTGTGCATCTAAAATACACGTGTATCTACATATGCCCACAGAACTGGCCAGATATATATTTATATATTGGAGCCTGGCTCTTTAAAATGGGGGATAATGACACTGAAAATTATTCTAAGCTTTTCAAAGACATAAATGACCAAACTGCCTCCTGACTCCTGAATTACATTACCCAGAAAGAACTTAATAACATGTTATTATCGCTTCTCCTCACTGACAGGATTTCAGGGCTGAAAAGACAAACAAGAAGTGCGTTTGTTATCACCAGCACAGTCACCTCTGCCGAGCCACCACTGCTGCTAATTCCAGGTAAGTGCTGTAGAGTGAAAGAAAGCCTGGGGCTGGCAATGTGACTTGGTAATTGTCACCAGTTCAGCTGAGCTGTCACCATCTGAGAGGGAGCTACAGAGAGCTCATGGAGCCAACAGAGAATCCCATGGGGTGAAGGGCAGAGCAGAGAGACTGCATTATGGGAACCAAAATAGAATTTCTCAGTTCAACTGGCAAAATGTAGGTGACATTCTTTGTAAACTGTAAAGTGCTCCACAAATGTAACTATGAATGGGAAGTGATATCATTAATGGATCCTGTTTGGGTTATCAAGGCTGCCATGTACAGCTAGCTGTACAGGCTATTCACTGCTCAACTTTCAAGACTGCCATTAGTCGATGTGAAGGGTGCACCCTGGAGTTGTGTATTGTGGCGGCCCTGTGTGTAGAAGTGAGGTCTAGTTGACTGATAAAGACCAGTATGGGGGCTGATGTTCCTCTCCTGGACGATGCTTAAGCCCCAGTGATGAACCATCCAGAGAAGTGATCAACAATTCTAACAACAACTTGCCAAGCTTTGGGCAATTGGCTTGGAGGTAATTCAAAAGCAATCACAAATAAGATCCTTGAGGGCAGGAGCTAAGTCTAGTTCACTTAGTATCCTGAGTCTTACAAAATGTTCGGTATGTGACAAACATCCAGAAAATATGTGTTGACTATAAGAACAAAGGGATATTGAATGAATTAATGATGGAAACTCATTGGGGGTTAGCTCCTGGGGAGAGCTAATTGGTTGTAGTAATTGAAAAGAGCCTGGTTAGCTCAGCAGGTGCAACTGCACACTCTGCCTCATGTCTCCACTTCCACGCCTGGGTTTAGAGCAAGCCTTTTGTGAAGGGCCATGGGCATGTCGTAAGTCCAGCCAGGGTTTGTTCAGGGCTTGTGATGTGCCTCGCCCAGTGCTAGGTGCTATGGGCATGTGTAGTAGTGATGGCAGTGGGGTCAGCAAACACAGCATAAGTCACGATCACTGCCATCAGGGATCTTATCATTTAGATGGTTCAATCAGATATAAGGTCACGGAGAAGTGAAATAATGCTATCAGGTAGTATAAGCCCAAATACCAATGAATAGCAAAGATGGACAGTATTACAGGAGTTCAGGGCAGAAAGCACAGGGTTTCTGCTCTGCCACTGTGCTCATGAGAAATTTACTTACCTGTTCTGAGCCTCCCTTTCCCAGTGTGTAAGACTGAGGTAAACATGCCTACCATACAAGGTCCTTCAACAAAGATTAAATCAGGTAATGTATTTAAAGTACATAGCACAGTGGCTGGCACATGGTAGAGCTTTGCAGACTATTAGTTCTTGTACAAGGACTTTTCACACGTGACAGAATCTCAGCTGATCTTAACTTAAGGAAGGGGGGAGGAATTTATTGGAATATATAACCCCAAAGTGCAACAGTATGTAGGCTTCAGGCATCGTGGGATCCAGAAGCTCAGTAATATCACTAGGGCTCTGCCTGTATTTCCATATCTCATACAAGCTTTCTCTAGGGGTAAGAATAGCGGCCAATAGACAGAGGCCAGCTTAGCCTCAAAGGAAGAGCTCCTCTTCCCAAAAATTGGAGGGAGGAAAGTCTTAGGGAGCACTCTGATTGGTTCAGCACAGCTCATCATTTACCCAATGGCTGTGGCCAGAGGAATGAGATGATCTGATTGATAAGGCCTGAGTTGTGTTCCCACTCCTGTGCTTATGGGGATAGGGTTAATCTCTATCCATACCACATGGAATGAGTTTCTGAGTAGAAAAAGGGCTGCATAGTTCTGTATACTCAGAAGAAATAAAGAACAAAGCTGCATGTTTCTAGGAAAAAAAATAAAAGAGCTTATATATTTCTTTACAGAAGGAAAAAATGTATTTCAATTGGCTTAATATGCAAACACTACGTGTATGAATATAAATCCCCTTGGCAGTTAGACTCAGAAATGATACCTGCCTATAAGCCAGCCTGGGCTTTGCAACCTCTGCTGAGCAGGCTCAGTGCTCCAGTTCTCTGCAACGCAGAAAGCAGGCAAGACCATTGGGAGAGGTTAGGATAGATCAGAGGCCCAGCCTTGACCTGAGGGAATTCGGTGGCATGAAAAGCGGAGGGGAGCAGAGATGAGCCTGTCTGACTGGCCCCCAGGTCCCCTGTGCCTCAGAGCCCATCTCTGCAGGCGTCAGGGGGAGGCCCCAGTGTCAGTGTCATTGCTCAGATGTCTATTCAGGACACGCACCAGGGCAAGTACGTTCTGGTGCCTAGAGGGAAGCCCAGGGCAACACAGAGCAGCACAGAGCAGTGACTACTGGGAGGGGGCGGGGCCAGGAGCCTGCCCCGCCCCTGCCCCAACCTGCAGGCTGGCTGCTCTGAGACTCCATGAAGCCTCCCTGATATGTTCCCTTCCATTTTCTCAGTCTTGAAACAAAGGGGATGGGGGATGCTGTTTACTTAACATCCTGTGACTATGGCCTTGAGTAACCAAGCATTTAATGTCAGAGAGTGAGAAGGAGGGAGGGAGGGACAGCTGGGGGAGGGGCAGAGAAAGAGGAAGGGATGGAGGGAGGGAGAGAGAGAGGTCAAGCATGGGCATAAAGTTTGCTGTCATGATTGTCATTTGCATTTGTTTGTCAGTGAATATCTTCATAAATTCTAAGGATACAGGAGTTAAGAGAGCAGCCCCTGAGTTGGAATGCACCAGTTCATATTCCAGCTCTCCTCTGTAAGACGAAGTAGTTGTGATAATTAGACAAAATAATGGATGTCACAGTACTGAAGAGCTCCTGGCACATAGAAACTATGATTGTCATTGACTTTATGGTGCTATAGGCAGGGATTGGCCTCAGCAAGGTCCCCACCTTCTTTGAATTTATATCAACTCTGATAGAAACACGTTCTGTAGTTTCTGTTTGTAAAAAAAAAAAAAAAAAGTATCTTTTGGGCTGAAACAGACATGTGAAAAACACATTCTGTGACAGGCTGAATTCTAAGATGGCCCCCAAGACTCCCCCTGCACCAACACACACACACACACACACATACACACACAACCCTACCCATCTTGTATAATTCTCTCCCTTTAAATGTGGGTGACATTGCGAATGCGATGGAATGTCACTCTGTGATTCAGTTACATTACTGGGCAAAGATGAAAAGATTTTGCAGCATCACTGATTTGGAGTTAACCAAAATGGAGAATCTCCTGAGTGGGCCTGGCTTAATCAGGTGAGCCCTTAAAAAAGGGACTGAGTCCTTGCTGGGGTGAGAGAGAGGCTCTGCTGGCCTTATAAAGCAAACAGACATGTCGTGAACTGCCTATGGAGAGGGGCATCTTTTGGGAGCTGAGGGCCTCAGTCCTACAACCTCAAGGAACTGAATTCTTCCAACAAATTGAATGAACTGAGAAGAGGATCCCAAGCCTCAAAGGACACAGCCAGGCTCACAGTGCAGCCTTGACTGCAGTCTTGTGAGAGCTTGAGCTGAGGACCCAGCTGATCTGTGGGATTCCTGGCCCACCAAAAGTGAGAGCAATATATGCCGCTTTGAGTCACTAAGTTTGTGGTAATTTGTTACACAGAAATAGAAAACTAATACACATCCTATGTCTGCTTAAAGCATTGTTGAATTCTGTTTGAAAACAGGATGTGCCTGAGTGTGAGAGTGTGTGTGTGTGTACAAGAAAGAGCAAGAGAGAAAGAAATTGATTTAAAACATGGCCCATTATTTTTGGACTACAATTGAAAATATAGACTATCATTCATTCAACAAGTATTGACTAAGCACCTACTTACTGGCTTTTGATTTCAAAAAGGTAACTATTTGGATCTTCCTTCATGGAATGGAATCGACTCAACACTTTAAGCAAAGGATTTGGGAAGAAACATTAGGAATAAGAGCAAGATTCCCTTCTCTCCCTGTGCCCTCAAACACTTCCCCCAACCCAGCCCCAACAACAACAAATTTTCCAGGCTGGTAGGAGGGGAATCAGGGAGAAATTATGAAAATTGAGACATCACTGGGTCCCAGAGAAGGAGCCCTGCACCCCCTTCCTGGCATCTATTTCAAGTCACAGGAGCCCAGAGGGAGTGACACCAGTGACCACTTCCTAGGTAGAGCTGCCTCTGGACGGGAGACAAATGCCCAGAAGAGAAACGGTCTACAGGTTTATGGCCTCAGAGCTTCCCGTGTCCCAGCATAGTTCAGGAACAGCATTCCTGGGATTGCTACGCACAGCACAGAAGTCGTGGCAGAGCTGCCCGCCCCCCGCTGCCTCTCCGGGGAGTGGAAGCAGGCAAACACTGTGTTAGAGGGTCACAAGGTACATGTCTCCAGGAAAGGTGGCTCAGACTGCCCGAGGGCCAGTCCAGCCCAGTGGAGGCCTGCAAGGCCGGACAGCATCAAAGGCAAGATGGACTCTCTGGATACCTTGGCCCCACAAACATCTTCAGAGCTCAGGAGAGAAGGCAGAAATGACTGTGATAAAACCTCTCCCTCCTGGCAAAAATGGGCTCAAATCTGACGTGGGGAGGTACAGTGGCCTCCCTGACCCAGCCTCCGCTGTGAGAGAGTCAGAACGTGGCCCTGGAGCACCATGAAGGGAGCCCAGGCAGGGAGGGGCAGACGGAGGCCGAGATGAGTGTCCCCTGAGAAGCGCTCTGTTTGTGCTGCAAAGTATGAGCAGGCAGGGAGAGGTGAGGAGGAGAAGGGGGTCCCACTCCAGGGTTCTGTCTGATGAACTGTCATCAGACCCACTGTGATGCTAGCAGACATGATTACGGCTCTTCTTCTTTCCTCTTTGAGAAACAGCCCCGTTGCCAACACCTCTTCATTTTTGATTGCCCGGCAGCTAGATTTGGTGTTACTGGAAGCTGAGGAGGGGCAGAGGACCAGGAGAAAAACAAAGGCAAATGGGGAAGCAGACTGAGGAGGAAGTGCTCTGGGAGCACAGTCCTTTCCAGTATGGCTGGCTGATTCCCAGAGTGCCCTCTGATTCAGGCTCCCAAGTGGACCAGCGTGCCTGCATCCCTGGTAAAGTGGATGTACACCCACCCTGAAGCCAGGGCACTGCTGGTCCTTAGAGTCCCTGGAACAGAGCAGGGACAGCTTGCTCCCCACAGGTGTTGATCACATTGTTAACACCATGCCTTGGTTTGCATGCCTGCCTTTTCCACCCCAGAGGGTATCTTTGTTTTTCTTTGTCTCTCCTGTTCTTGTAGGATCCAGCTTCTCCTAGGTGGACAGGAAGTATTACATGAATACACCATTTAACAAACGCCTAACCAACCTCAGGAACGTGTCACCTGTGTTACCACATCTGAACTCAGTTGGTGAGCTACTTAACACAACCACTACCAGGAATAGTAAGAAAACATACATGCCCGGCCCCTTAAAAGAACACAGGACAGGGAGGAAGTAAACCCAATGCAACTGGACAGGAATTGTCTTGCTCCCAGATAACTGTGATTGCACAGGAGTGAGGTTAGCTGTTTAATAACTTTCCTTTGGCTTCTCCCTCCAGGAATGACTGCGCCTGAAAAAAGGGTCATCTAGTGGTCCTAGCACCTTGCTGCTCAAAGTGTGGTCCGTGGACCAGCAACATCAGTGACACCTGGGGGCTTGTTGGAAACACAGAATCACAGGCCCCACCAGACCTGCAAAATCAGGCTCTGCCATTAATAAGAATGCACATTCAGTTTGGAGTAGCAAGGCCTTCGATTAGAGGGAGAAAGAAAGAACCTTGCGAGACAGGTAGGAGTGGAAAGACAGCAAGGTGATGAAAAGCACCTTAAATGACAGGTGTTCATTGTATCTGTTAATTTCTACACTAATTATTATTCAACAGTCAAAGAAAGACACAACCTGAGAGACCTAGAGTACAACATGCGACATCGGGTGCCAAAACCAGCCTGCCTGACCCCCGAGTGTGGCCATGGGAGATTTTTAGCATACAATCATTCATAGTGGAACTAGCAGGCCCACGGGACTTACCCACTTGCCACTTCCCCCACCAAGTCCTTGACAACTACAAACACGAACCACCCCTCCCCCCATCTTCCCTCCTCAGGAGAAATTGACCATTTCCTACTTTATTTCCAGCACAAAGTAGGTTTTCAATAATTGCGGGCCAAATAATGAAAGTGCAGTGCTAGCAGGCTCGGATCAATTAGTGATTAAAATGAAAGCTGAATGTAATTAATTATATAATTTGGAGCTGTTCAAGTTTAATTCTACCAAAATGACTTCATGAAAACACGGCAGGAGGGGGGAATACGGATGGAAGGAAAGGAGCCATGAGGCAAGCTTCCATGTATAGTAGGCACACACTGAGTTGCATCCCCTCCCAACAGTAAAAGATTCACACGGCTCCTAATTAGGGGGGTTCTAATCCTGAATCCCAGTTAGACACAGAGTCCAAAATCAAAGACTTCAGCACAATGCCAGGGTCATGCAGCTCAGCCGTGGACTCTGCTCAATTTGGGGACATTGATTTGCTTCGACCCATTTCTGTTGCTCATGTTTTCCATTCTTCATGTCATGTGACTCTCTTTTCTACTCACAGACTCAGACGGTGTTAGAGCTAAAAAGCGATCTTTGGGGAATCTTTGAACCAGTGGCTTTTAGCCCAATCAGACCTAACATACCCTTTTACAATAACGTTTTGTATTGCCCCTTACCGTCCTGAAATGAAATCCATAGAAACTATAATCTACCTACATAGTTTACATCTTCAAAGTCACATTAATACAGGTGGGTTGCATTGGCCATTCAAATGCAGGCTCTGCATTGCCATTGGTTATGAGATTTTCCAAAACGGTGAACAGTAATTCCTAAAAAAAAAAAAAAAAAACCATCCCTCAGCTCTCATGGTGATGCATTCCGGGAAAATTCAATGGGTATTAAAACCATGCAAAAAATTACTTTGCTTTTATATGTAAAACAGAATTAGGTTGAAGATTCAGTTTATTATAAAAAGGATTTTCACCATGAGAATATCCTGTGGGGCATTTGGAAGTCACACAGGTCACAAGAAAATTCTTTGTTCAGTGAAGCTGTGCTGCCATAGGAAGACATCTAGCATTGCTGGCTCCACCCACTCGGTGCCAGTAGTAATCCCCCAGTCATCCTGATAGCCAAAAATGTCCCCACACATTTCCAGGAAGTGCCTGGGGGTAGTAGCACCCCATTGAGAACTCCGATTTAACCCAATCTGCTTACTTTGCAGGTGAGAAATCAGAGGGTGAAGAGGAAGAGATCTGCCCTAAGTGACCACCTGGGCAGCACCCACAGGTCTCTGGACCCCCATTCCAGGAGCCCTCTGAGCTCCATGCTGCAGCTTCCCGCACTGAACAGTGTCGGAGGAGACCCAGCTCTTACCTAGAACCCCTTTGGTTCCAATACATGGACTCAGCATGGTGCCCCACACCCCAGAAGTTCAAACTCCCTGCAAAAGAAAACATGGCCATCCAGGGTCCATGAAGTCCTCTAAGCTAGGGAATGACATCGCAATGCTTTTCAGTTAATCTGCCCAAGTAAGCCCAAGATGTCTCCTCCTCATCACTAGAAAGCTAGGAATGTTTTGTCATTGTGGAGAACTTAACTTGTTCCTCCTTCCATGTTCATTAACGAGAGCCCTTAAACTATGCCAGGTAAAGAAAGGATCCGATTTGGAGAGCAAAAACAGCAAGTGCGCACAACATGCCAACACTGCTCAAGCAGTAGCAGCTGACTGGTGTGCTGCGTTAAGAAGGATTCTGGGGCCACACACCAGCTCAACCTAAAAGGACGCAGTGGTCAATTTGTGGAGTTGGCACTGGCCGGGGTAGGGGGGGCAGCTCCATGCCAGGTATTTGCCAGATCTGATTTAGAACCCTAGACAAATCCAATCTACTTTTCTAGGTCAAAAGCCCATCAGTTTTGCCAATGACGGTCTATTTCGTTCCATTGGTTTCCTTGTTTAAAAATTTGAGGCAAAGGTCTCCTTCCTAATGGTTGACACATCAATCATGAGATAAATTGCTTTGCTACAAGTGGTGGCACTAGTACATCATGTCAGAATCTCACTCACTCACTCCGTACAAGTTGAGCATATGTTATATACTAGTCACTGGCAAGCCTGTCATATTGCACATAAAAATCATCATTTTTTTCAAGGTCCCTAACTCACAAAATAATATACATCACACAAAACTCAACATTAATACCTACCATTTTCCACCTGACATGTATGTATCCTTAGTTAAGGGATCAAGATGACACACTATATAACAATTGATTGTAATTGGGGCCTTGAATATTTCTTACTAGGACAGCTATATTTTGAGGAAAGTGTCTTTTAGACAAAATGGCTAAATATTGGTTATCTTTAAAGTTAATGAAAGTAGGATACCTAGAAAAAGACATCTATAAGGAATACAAAGTAATCATTTTTTTAAAAGCTGCATGTTCAATACTTATTAGAAATCCAAAATTGAGTCAAATGCTCTTGCTTGGATTGGTTTCAAAAATCTTTAAAATGAAAATAAAAAAGGCAATAAATAATAGGAAGTTCAAATAGATCTGAAAACATTCAAGAATACCTAATTTGAGATAAACTATTCTTTGGGAGAACTGATCCTTAGGCTGAAGGATTTTTGACAATGTAACTGTAGGCAATTAGGCTTTAGGTGACCTCGAACAAGAGCTAGTTTGGTGGAACAAGATGGGAGGCAAAGCAAATAGTGAGGAGACAAGACCTAAACCGGGATGGTGGTGGTAGAGAGGTAAAGGAGAGTTGGTGAATCCAAGACAGACAAGGAGGTAGAGTCTATGGAGGGTTGCTCTGAAGGTCAAGGAGGGGTAAAGGCTGACTCCTAGATTTTAGACCTGGGTGACTGCTGGCAGCACCATCTACCAAGACAGTGAATGCAGGTTCCTCACTTGAAATGAAAATTCGGGAAATACTGGCCCAAAAGAGAAACATAGAGATAGTCTCATGAAATCTTGCTAACTTGTCCCCGAGAGTTGTTTCAATCTCTTTCTCTCCTCCCAGACCGCAGACTCCCAGCCCACAATTGCCTCCACCAGCAATAGCCTCCCTCTGTGCCCAAAGCCAGCTCCTTTTGTCAGAGAGACCACAGTTCCTTACAGGCAGGCATCATGTCCAATTCCTTTTGTCCCTCCACTCCGCTTCCCAGTATAGGCATTGAAAGAATGCATGCTACATGCATGAACTGAGGCATGTGTAATTGGCCACACAATGACTGGTGAAAGGCCGACTATGGCCTCCTCTGTTCTGGTGTCAACAAGCATACGAGAGACAAAGGAGTGGTCCTTGCCCTCTGAGGACTGCACAGGGCAAATGAGCGTGGCGGTGGGAGTAAAATATTAGGAGAGCTGGGAGGAGGAGGAGGCAGATCAGCAGGGCAGAGTGGTCTTGGGAGGCTCCCTACGGAAGGCAGGACTTGAGTGCTGTCACAAAGGGAGAAAGCAGAGGGCATGAATAAAGGAAAAGCGGAGAGAGGCTGAATGAACAACAACAGCAGGCCACACAGAGGAAGTAGGCCTGGCGTCTGGAACATGTCAAGGTCAGCCTGGTTAGGAGCCTCACAACCCAGACAGGGCGAGGGAGGTGATAACCCTCGTGTGAGCTCTCATCTCCCTCAACCAGACATGTGAAATGCGGGAGAGAGATGCTTCCACACACACAGTCCAGGTCTTCAGCTTGTGCCTGGTTAGACATGGTTTCTGTGACCTGACCAGCCAGCTCTCAGGCCCTTAGGGAACACCTATGTGAGACTGCCTTTATCTTAAAAGCTCCCAGGGATGTCTCTATCAAACTAATACTGTGCTTACAGCAAGAGCTCCTGTCAGCTCTCTGGGGGTGACCTGTATGGACAGCAACTAGCAGAATCAATAAGGGAAATTAAGCCAATTTCAGCCAAATAGCCAGTTGCTAAGAACCCCAGGGTGCATTAGAAAACAGTCATGGCTATTATAAAAAGGCATATCCACGCGACTGGATTCCAGGCAGAATGGCAGGGCCTTTGTGTTGGTTTTGACAAAAAAAAAAAAAAAAAGGCATCTAAAGTAGTCAACCAATAGTCCTTACTCACATTGTCTCAACAACAGCAATTACAATAAGAACTTACTGTAATTTAACCTTGTTTGCTCTTGTACAGCTCTCTGGAGAGTGTCCAGTCTATAATGGTCTCTTTATTTTCTGTCCCTGTAGATATCTCTATTATTCTCCTCCACTTCCTCTAGGCTCTCCACATTCTCCCCACATGGGTCCAGGGCCCTTAAAGATAATAGCTGCAATGATTATGACTCTTTTGGTTAAAAATTAGATAGCCAATTTAAATTAACTCACACAAAAAAGGGGGGAGGCAGATTTATTGGCTCATGTAATTAAAAAATCAAGGATGGGGCACCGCCGTTGCTCTAACTCCGGTGGCACCTCTAGCTCACCAGGCTCCAGAAGGAGGAGGAGGGTAAAGAGGGTCTCTATACCATGGTTCATAGGAAGCCGACTGCTGGCATATTGTCAGGTGGTAAAGCACCGAGGAAGCAAGTGGCTACAAAGGCCACTCACAAGAGTGCGCCCTCTACTGGAGGGGTGAAGGAACCTCATGTCGTGAAATTGGACATTACCAGAAATCCACTGAACTTCTGATTCACAAACTTCCCTTCAGGGCCTGGTGCAAGAAATTGCCCAGGACTTCAAAACAGACCTGTGCTTCCAAAGTGCAGCTACTGGTGCTTCGTAGGAGGCCTATGGTTGACCTTTTTGAAGACACCAACCCGTGTGCTGTCCGTGGCAAACGTGCAACAATTATGCCAAAAGACATCCAGCTAGCACGTGGCATACGTGGAGAATGTGCTTAAGAATGTACTATGATGGGAAACACTTCATTCTTTAAATTTTTTTTCTCTTCTTCCTGTTATTGGTAGTTCTGAACATTACATATTTTTTTCCCATAGGTTCAAAAGGTACTTAAATATATGATTGCAAGTAGGAAAACAGGGGACAGAAATCAGGTATTGGCAGTTTTTCCATTTTCATTTGTGTGTGAATTTTTACTACAAATGCAGGGACATTAGGCATTAATGCAAGTCAAAATGCTTCAGTGAACAAGCTTCAGCAGTTCAACTTTATAACAATTATAAATAAACCTGCTAAATTTTTCTGGACAATGCCAGCATTTGGGTTTTTTTAAAAACAAGTAAATGTCTTACTGAGGTCAACTAAATAGTGTTTGTAGCATTTTTACCATACAGTAAAGTCCATCCATTCACTATACAAATCTTTATAGTGTCTACTCTTGCAAATAGCCCACGGCCATACTCCCAACTCAGCAGGGGTCTCATTCCCAGGTTCCCTCCAGCCTGTATGCGGGCCAGGGTTTGCATGGCTTGAACTTCTCTACCAGCACCAAGGGAGGGGGCATTTGGGCTTTCTTATCAGCTTGCCCAGGCATGGGGCAAAAGGGAAAGGGGAGGGGTAAGGCTTGAAGGCTGTCAGCAGTCAACACTAAAAATGGAGTCAGACTATCTAGCACTCATGAAAATCCCACAGGCTGGAGATAGCCCACCAAAACAAATAAATTCAATTTCTCTAAATTCATGTGACAACCCTATGAACCCCTAGATCCAGCCATTCCTGCAGGCCAGACACATCCTTGATTTTTTTAATATAGTTTAATAGCAAACTTACAGGAACAGCACAGAAGACAGACAACATTAAAAACATGTACGTGCATGTAGGACAACTTTTCAAATTGAGGAATTGAGGCCTAGAGAGATTGGGTTACTTGCCCAAGATCACACAAAACCCTGAGGGCAACAGGATTTGAACTCAGGCCAACTCTAGCGCCCAGGCCCTTAAATACTACCTCATACTGCTGGCCTCAGTGTTTGCAGATACTCTGATGTGCATACATATGCTTACATTTAGTACAAAAAGAAGCAAGCCTGCAGGGGCCAGGAAAGGAGACCCTCCACCAACTACACATAGCCCTAGAAGTTCCAAGAAGGCAGGCAATAGCCAGAGCCCCTGACCTCTGTCACCTCTGTCCCCAATTTGCCAGCCTGGGAGCTTGGGAGCCTGGAAGGACTTCATGTCCCACTCAATGTTAGCCTTGGGAAGAGGGAAGTCCGTGCTGCTGGCACTCCATCCCTCAGGCCTTCCCTCTCCGTTATTACCCACCTAGAGAAAGGCCAGCAGCCACTTCCATGATTTGTCACTGGGATAGCAGTCTGAAATGGTCGACCACCAGCCCTAGTGAGACTCTGACTTGCCCCCTCTGGGCATTGGGAGGAGGCTGCCAGGTCAGGCTGGTGCAAAGGACAGTAAGCCCACTGCTCAGCAGTGACCGACCAGAAGGCTCCCTGCCAACACCCCACTGGTGATTTCTATTTCTAGAATTGCAAATACACCTGGAAAACGAAACTCTAGTACCAGGCCTATCTTTGGGGGGATGGGGCTCAATGTTTATGTTTCTGATGTTACATCCATTTGTGATTATCTTTGAGTAGTGTGTGTCCTTAAAGAGTTAATCTGTGGCAAATGTAAACATGAAAACTATACTGTCATTTTTATTACCTTGTGTTGGCATATCTGCATTTTGTAGTTTCCTGGGA
This sequence comes from Hipposideros armiger, assembly GCF_001890085.2. NCBI lineage: Eukaryota > Metazoa > Chordata > Mammalia > Chiroptera > Hipposideridae > Hipposideros > Hipposideros armiger. Next base: position 149,675 of record NW_017731449.1, on the reverse strand, counting down.
GCCTTTTAATTTGGAAACAGCCAGGCTATTTGACCAAGAGGCTATGCCTAACCCACACGTAGACATGTTCATAAGTTGCATTTCTCCCTTCTCCAGAAGACACTGGGAAGGCACGTGAGCCTGAAACAAGGATCCCAACCCTGCTGGGGAGCTTTAAAAAACAGAAGTCATGGTGATACCATGTTGTCCCGAATATAACACGATACAAGGGGTACTTCACGTCTGTGGCATTCTTCCCCAAACTCATAACCCCAGTGTAATCACAAGAAAACACAGACAATCAAAAATTGAGAGACATTCTACAAAATACCTGACGGGTACTCTTCCAAAGGTCATGGTCTTTCAAGGTTAGAGTCTTTCAAGGTCATGCAAAACAAGGGGAGTCTGAGGAACTGTCACAGAGCAGAGGAGACTAAGGAGACATCACAGCTGAATATAATGTAATATCCTTGATTGGATCAATTAAAACAATGTTAAAAAAAAAGTCTTGCTCTCATTCTAACCAATTACAGTAGTTCCCCCCTTACATTCTGAGACCTCCAGTGGATGCCTGAAACTGCGGAGAGTACTGACCTCTACATATCTATGTTTTTTTCTATACATACATACCTATGATAAAGTTAATTTATAAATTAGGCACAGTAAGAGGTTAACAGCAATAACAATAAGAGTTTTTATTCAGGGAGGAGACACAAGATGTCAGAGTAGATAAACACTATGCCTGCTTCCTTCCACAAACACATTAAAATTACAACTAAATTATAGAACAATCAACCTGGAGAACCATCTGAAGTCAGATTGAACAGAATTTTGTAACTACAGATATAAAGAAGCCACGATGAGACTGGTAGGAGGGGCAAAGATGCAAAACAGCCTGGTTGCAAACCTCCATGTGGCAGATAAAAATTGGGAGGGATACCTCAGCCACGAAGGTTCCCCCAGGAGGAGCGAAAGATGACTCCAGCCCCACTCCAGGCTCCACAGCCTGCAGCACTAGTCTCAGGAAGAGGAACACCCACAACATCTGCCTGTGAAAAACAATGGAGAGTCCAACTATCCAGGTGGGATGGAAGGCTGCGGGAAACCCAGATGACCTCTTAAAGGGCCTGCACACTGACTCACTCACAGGCACTCACCTTGGGCTCTGGTGGAGGGAAGGTGACTCAGGGGACATCAGAGGCATATGGGGAGCAGGCTGAGGTGTGTAGCTTCAAGGCCCGGGCTGGAGGACAATCCCATTTTCCCTGTGAGAGGTCCTGCTCCCATGCAGCCAGCAGGAAGCCACCATCTTTAATATATTGAGCCCTCCCCCTACACTTGCGGCCAAATCTGAACCTAACTGGTCTTCTGAGCTCCAGTGCTCCACCCTGCTAATTCACTGGGACCCTGCCCCACCCAACTCCCTCAACTCTGGAGGCACTTTCTCCATGAGCAGCCAACCCCACCCACATTGCACTATTTCTTGGAAAACTATCTAAGTCCATGGGCACCAGGCAGACAATGACTGGCCTACTTTGCTCTGAGACTTTTGCTAAGTAGCTACATGCTTGGCACTGGCACCAAACCCAAGTCTCCATTAACCTGGTGACCACAATGCTTCCTACTATAGTGACTCCATGAGACCCTGCCTCACCCAACTTGCATACCACATGAGGCTTTATCAGCGGTTGAACTTTAAGAGAGCCAGCAGGTGGCAGCAGGCCTTAGTGTCCTGGCTTTTTGTGGAACTACCCCAGGCCCAGCACTGGTGGCAGCCATCCTCAGTTTGCAATGTGGTCTCTCCCACGTGCCTCCAGGTTTAGCACAAGCAGCAAAAGCTGCGGATCACTTTGTAGCTCCTACCAGGTAGTCCCCGGCTGGTCACAGGCAGTGGCTGACCTGGGCCTGCACCAAAGCCCCTCCAAAGAAGCTCCAGAACCATCATAACTGGAGGTTGGCTTCAGACCACAGCAGACAGAGCACCGCCCAAATAGGCCCACAAGCTGCACAAAAAAAGGATGGTCCCAACAGGCACCAGAGCCTGCTTGGGTGAATCCCACTCAGTGGGGTAAGCCCCTCACAAGAAGCCCATAAGCTGTGGATGTGACCAAACCCCACAGCCAATCAGCCTGAGGATCAACCCCACTCACTGACATGCTAATAACAATCAAGGCTCCACTATAACAGGAGAGCACACACAATCCACACAAGAGACACTCCTGGAGCAACCGGAGCAGGTGACCAGAGAGACTGTGCCAGGGCACCACAGGACACCTACTACATAAGGCCACCCAGCCAAGACTGGGAGACACAGCAGATATATCTCATACATAGAAACAAAAATAGGGAGGTAGCCAACATGAGTAAACAAAGAAATACATCCCAAGTAAAAGAACAGGAAAAAACTCCAGAAAAAAAAAAAACTCAACAAAATGGAGGCAAACAACCTACCAAAGACAAGAGGTCAAAACACTGGTTATAAGGATGCTCAAGGAACTTAGTGAGAACTTTGACAAAGAGATAGCAAGCATAAAAAAGGACACAGAAACCATAAAGTGAACCAGTCAGAAGTGAAGAATGCAATAACTGAAATGAAGAATGCACCAGAAGGAATCACCAGCAGAGTAGATGAAGCAGAGGATCGAATCAGTGATTTGGAAGATGGAGTAACAGAAAACAAAATCAGAAAGCAAAGAGAAAAAAGAATCCAAAAAATGAGGGTAGTTTAAGAGACCTCTGGGACATCAAACGTACCAACATTCACATCATAGAGGTACCATGAAGAGAAGAGAGAGACCAAGGGATTGAGAACCTATCTGAAGAAATAATGACTGAAAACTTTCCTAACCTGGTGAAGGAAATAGACATACAAGTCCAAGAAGCACAGAGAATCCCAAATGAGATGAACCCAACAGGACTACACCAAGACATATTATAATTAAAATGACAAGGGTTAAAAACAAAGAGAGAATCCTAAAAGCAACAAGAGAAAGGCAACTAGTAACTTATAAGGGAGCTCCTATAAGATATTCAGATGATTTCTCAACGGAAATTGTGCAGACCAGAAGATATTGGCAAGAAATATTCAAAGTGATGAAAAGCAAGGATCTACAACCAAGACTACTCTACCCAGCAAGACTAACATTTAAAATCAAAGGACAGATAAAGAGTTTCCCAGACAAGAAAAAGCTAAAGGAGTTCATCACCACCAAACCAGTATTACAAGGAATGTTAGGGGGACTTAAGATGGGGGGAAGAAAAGATCAAAACTATAAAGAATAAAATAGCAATAGCCACATATCTATCAACAATTACTTTCAATGTAAATGGGTTAAATGCTCTATCAAAGGACACAGAGGGCTGAATGGATAAGAAAACAAAACTCTTACATATGCTGCCTACAAGAGAATCACTTCAGACTAAAAGACACATGCACAGATGGAAAGTAAAGAGATGGAAGAAGATATTTCATGAACATGGAAAAAAAAAAAGCTGGTGTAGCAAATTTTACCAAAGTTGATTTTAAAACAAAGGCTATAACAACAAAGAAGGACCCAGTAAACCCACTTCTAGGTATTTTTCTGAAGACACCCAGAACACTACTTCAAGGGGACATGTGCATCCATATGTTCATTCCAGCACTGTTTACAATGGCCAAGATGTGGAGGCAGCCTGGGTGTCTATCAATGGAAGAATGGATAAACAGGAGGTGGTACATATACAATAGAATATTGCTCAGCCATGGAAGAGAATGGGTTCTTGCCATCTGTGGTGACATGGATGGACCTAGAGGGTATTGTGCTGTGTAAAGTATGTCAGACAGAGAAACACAAATGCAATGTGATTTCGCTTATATGTGAAATCTAACAAACTCATAGATACAGAGAACATTTTGATGGTTGCCAGATGGGAGGGGGCTTGGGAGAGTGGGTGAAAAAGGGGAAGGGATTAAGAAGTACAAATTGGTTGTTACAAAGTAGTCATGGGGATGTAGGGTATAGCATAAGGAATATAGTTAATAATATTGTAATAACTATGTATGCTGTCAGATGGGTACTAGATTTGTTGAGGTGACAGGTGGGAGGGGGTTGGGGGCTAGGGTGAAAAAGGTGAAGGGATTAGAAGTACAAACTGGTAGTTACAACATAGTCATGGGGATGTAAAATAAAGCATAGGGAATATAGCCAATGATATGGTAATAACTATGTATAGTGCTAGGTGGGTACTAGACAGGGGGATCACTTCTTAAATTATAAAGATGTCTAACCACTATGCTGTATCCCTGAAATATAAAATAATATTGAATATCAACTGTAATTGAAAAATTAAAAAGTGGGGGGATGTGAAGGGGTATACATGGTCCAAATTTCCAGGTATAAAATAAGTCGTGGGAATACAGCAAGGGGAATATAGTCAATAATATTGTGACAGCATAGTATGGTGTCAGATGGTTGCTGGACTTATGATGATCACTTCTTTGGGTCTATAAATGTTGAACAACTATGGTGTACCCCTGAAAGTCATATAATATTGTATGTTAGCTATATTTTTAATAAAAACCTTTAAAAAATAATAAAATACAACAATTATAACAATATGTTATAATAAAAGTTATGTGACTGTGCCCTGCCCCCAGCCCTCTCTCGTGACCAATCTGATAATGGAGAAAGCTACCGAGTGACTAAGGGCTGGTAACATGTACAGCATGGATATGCTGGAAAAAGGGATGATTCACATCCCAGGCAGGACAGGGTGCGACAGCGGAAGGTTTCATTATGCTATTCAGAACAGCACACAATTTAAAACTTATGAATTGTTTATTTCTGGAATTTTCCATTTAATATTTTCAGACCACTGTTGACCGTGGGTAAATAAAACCTCAGAAAGAGAAACATGAATCAGGCAGGGGAAGGGCCCACTGTAAATCAGGACTTTGGGCACTTGAAGCTCTTTTGGTGATTCTCAGATTGCTGGGCCCCACCCTAGAGTTTCCGATTCAGCAGGTCTGGAGCGGGATCTGCGGATTTGCATCTCCAGCAAGCTCCCAAGCTATGCTGATGCTGCCGGTTCTGGGACCAACCTCCAGAGCCACTGATCTAGGTCCTTGGAACTCAAAGTGTGGTCCACGGACCAGCAGCAGCAGCGTCTCCGGGGAGTTTGTCAGAAATGCAGAATCTCAGCCTCACCCAGATCCACTGAGTCAGAATCTGTGTTTTAACAAGAACCCAGGTTATTGGTTTATACGTGAAAGTTTGAGAAGCACTGCTCTACAATAAAAAGTGCAAGGCACGATAAGAACATGGGAGCTGAAATGGCAGCAGTCAGCAGCTCAATAGCCACCACTTGACCACTTGACCAGCCTGGCCTCCCTCTCTACACCCCAGAAAAAGAAAAATAGGGAGAAACATCAGAAGAACTATGCAACTATTAAGGCAAAGACATTAAGAGCATTTTCTGCCCTGGGCAGTGCTATCCAGGGACATGGTGACTTGGCGAAGAAGGAAGCCAGCTGCTGGCGAGGTCTCAGGCAGCGTCCAGCAAAACTAGGCCAGGAGGCATTCGCCACAGGAAAATGAACATCACAGCTACAGCCCAAGGTTTCGTCTTTACTCTACCAAGGGCTGACCTTGTCATTCCTTTAGAAAAGGAGAGAAAGCCAAGCCCAGTCCGCATACTTCATAACAGGCTGTACTCCACAGGAGGGAAGGAGAGAGAAGAGAGGGAGCAAAGGAGGTGAGAACAGAGCCTTTTTGAATGAATGGGCTTTTACCAAAATGTTTCCAGACTTAAAGCTTAGGTGACTGAGCCTCCCACAGTTCCCCTTTGGCCAGTTATCTGTAGCAGTGGCACCAGGTAGCCTGGCATTCAAGGCCTCTTATTAAATATAGGCCTTCCCAGTCCAGTCCAACAAACATGACCACTTCAACAGGCCAGGCTGCAAGGAACACACCTCTCTCTGTGGCTCTGTTCCTCCTGTCTGTTAAGTTCCCAACTTAGACCCCAGCTCCTCGAGATCACTTAAGCCCCACGTGTCACTGTATGGCTCCATTGAACTCCTCTCACATTTGCTAATACTGAGAGTAATTCTACACCTCTCAACAAGTCGTGGCCCTGAGGATTTGCTTGGATGTCTCTTGGAGCCCTTTTCATTTTCTGAGATGTCATTAGATGCCCAGGAGGGCCCTGGGCAGCCTGTCATGCTGAAAGCGGCCATCTTGGATCCTGGGAGTGGGCTCGGAGCTCTGAGGAAATTAACCTGACAATCAAACAAGGCAGCATTCCTCATGGAGGATGAGTGGCACAGGTAGCTTTTTTAATACACAGATTTCAGAATCCCTGAAAGTAAACTATTCCAAGACGCTAAATATTTAGGTGTTTATTGAGCACTTACTATACGCCAGGACATCTGCACTTATTATGAGCTGGGCACATATCTGAGAGGCTCTCCACCCAATGGGCCATAGAGCGGGAATTCCTCTCTCCTCCTCCAGAAGAGGAAGGGAGGAAAAAAATAGCCATACCACCCAAGTCAAAGAAGCCAACACCTAAACTGACTAAGCATCCAAGTGTTAAAAGAGAAAACAATCTTTAAGGTAAGCTGGTGGTGCCTTCCTGACACATTGTCACTGCTGGGAGGAAAAAAAAAAATCACAGGATTTTATTGTGAAGCACCAAACCCAAATCAATTCATGGCAAGCTCCACAGGACAGAGAGCGAAGGGAGCAGGACAAAAGTCCCACAGGGACTCTCAGGCGAGCTCTCTCTGAACCTCAGAGCAATCACCAGGAGAGATATCCTCCTCTGGCTCTGGGCTCTAGAGATGGCTCCACCCAGGTGCAGCAGAAGGCACAGGCCAGCGGTGGGTCAATGAAGATGCACCTCAGGCCAAGTGCATAGGATGAGAAGACACCAGAGTGACTGTTATATGATAAAGAATTTGTCTGGTGTTCATCCCTCATTCCTGGGAGAGAGCCTCTAGCTCCTTGGAATTTCTCAGTGACAGGAGTCTCTTTGATATTCATGGTGTGGCCCTTGGATCACACCTGAGTTTGGACCAGATGACTCAGGACGGGGGCGATATCAGTCCCATTTGTCTGGGAGGGGCTGGGGGCTGGGGATTGAGGTCAATCATGTGGTCAGAGATTCAGTCAAATCTGCCTATGTAATGAAACCCGGACAAAAACTCTGAACACTGAAGCTCAGTGAACCCACTGATAGGCCAGAGGGAGACACATCCTGATTCCATGGGAGAGGACACAGAAGCTCTGCATTCAGGACCCTCCTAGACCCCATCTTATGCATCTCTTCATTTGGCTGGTCCTGATTTGTAACCTTTACTTAAAAAAAAAACCAAAAACTAACCACAAGTATAGTGATTCCCTGAGTTCTGTGAGTTATTATAGCAAATCATTGAATCCGAGGGGGTTGAGGGAGCCCCCAAATTTATAGTCAGTTCATCAGAACTGCAGGTGGCCTGGAGCCTCCCAAACCTGCAGCTTGTGTCTGAAGTGAGGGCAGCCTCATGGGGCACTGCGCCCTTAAGCCTGTGGCGTCGGCACCAACTCTGGGTGGTCAGCGTCAGAATCGTACTGTAGATCGTAATAGTCCAGGTCCATCCTGTCTCAGGCCCTGGGGACATGCTGAATTCAGTCTGCATTTTCCAGGACCTTTTGTCTCCTTTACCCATTCATTTCCCCACCTCCACTTAAAATACAATTTCCTCTAAAATCAGGGTGTTTGAGACCCAATTCTGGCACATACGACAGCCCAAGAAACAAGTGTGATCCATGTCTACGGGACTGTGGAATAAAAAACAAAGCATGGACCATCACTCAGTAGCTGTGTGACTTCAGGCAAATTACTAAACCTCCTAAACCTCCCTGAGCCTCAGTTCCTATCTCTGTAAGATGAGGCTCATGACCCTTTCTCAAATAGAGCTGATGGGAAAAATTCAATGATGTAACTTATTTACAAAGATCCTAGCATGTTCTCTTACTCGTGGAAGGCATGCAATAGTCATCTGCCTAGTCCCCTTCTATTTTCAAACTTCCCTGTACCTCAAACTCTCCCAGATGCTCTATTCTCCATGGATTACTATTCTGGGTGCTGGGCACACTGGCAACATGCTGATGTTTTACATCCCAGGCCAGCAGGAAGCCAACCATTAAACCAAAAATGAAAAGCAAGTAACCAATACCTTGAACAAAAAGGGCACTTACATTTACTTCAGTGGCTAAAAAGACACCGTAAAATATAATATGCATCATGCATCCTCACAATTAACAACAGATCTTGCAAATTATTCTCTCAGGTCCCTAGGTGCATCCAACTGCTCACTAAAAACAATTAATTCTTTCAGGAAGTAAAGAGATCATGAAGTGTCTCTGGTCAGTAGAAAAATCTGCTTGTTTTATTATAAATAAAGAAAATAGAAAATGAGACTCAAATTTGGGGATTTCCTGCCCCACAAATGGGGGGAAGTAAGATCAGAGAGACTCAAATACAATTACTGTCTGTGAGCAAGGGTGCTCAATGAGAGCTAGGACCTGCCAAATCTGGGGTATGACATCTCTGGGGGTGACAAGGGAAGGGGAGGGAGCCTATTTCCCAGCAAGCTCAGAGACCATACTCCGCTCCCACAAATTCAAACTTCCTACAAGTTAAATGTGTCCTCAATGGGACCCATGGTTCATCCTGACAAAGGAAGAGGTAACGGAAGTGGGAAACACAAGCCCAATGGCACTTGGAGACCACACAGACACAGGGGTTAAAGCAGGGGCTTGGGACGCCCCCAGAAACAGGAGGTGATTGAGCTGGGGGAGGGGGGTCAGGATGGCAGCAGGTGACAAGGAGGTTTCAGAGTGGAATTCTAGCCACGGTGAGTGATGTTTAGACTCCATTCTCCAGGACTGGGGGCATCAAATGACGAACTAAAAGGGCTAAGTCAGGAAGGAATTATGCCAACGGGTGACTGGATGGCGACTGCACTTGGAGCTGAGCTAGCTGCGCCCTCCACAACTAAGACTGAAGGACAACAACTTGGTTGTTCCCCTTCCCCAACCCCCCAATAAAATCTTTAAAACAAAAAAAGGAAGGAATTAGTAGAACGAGGCAGGTACTAGGTCACAGGGAATGAGGTGAGAGCCCAGAGGAAAAAAGTCTGAGGTTTCAGTTGAGCCTCTGAGTTCCTCCTGGCCGTGGGCTTCTGAACAACTAGGACCAAGGTCTCCATCTTGGAAGGTGAGGGAAACCTACAAGCAGCAGGAAGTGGCCCCACAGTGGAAGGTTGGAGGAATACAGGGGCACCAAGCCAAGCAGACCACCATGGCACGTGGCGTCCAGGACCACTCCTACCCAATAGTCAAAGTGAATTCACTCCCAACCAAGAATAAAAATCCCACCAACCAAGCCCTGCCCTGCAACCCTGAAGGGGTTTTTATTGAAACACAGCACATAAAACACCAAAGGGGTCCTCATGACAGCAGTGAACTCATGGCTATAGCACAGCCACTTCAGAGGACAAGCCATTCATGAAGGTGCAGAGTGACAGGGAGTACCTCTGGGGAGTGACAGGGCAAGGCGAGGGAACCTGTTCTCCAGCAAGCTCAGAGACCATGCTCCCTGCAACAAAATCAAACTTCTACAAGTTAAATGTGCCTTCAGTGGGATTCATAGTCCATTCTGACAAAGGAAGGGCTAATGGCAGTGGGGTACATCCGACCCAACGACACACGCCGGGATAGGAAAGCAGACTGTGTGCCACCTCCCTCGATAAGGAGAGAAATCTGTTGCATGGTTCAGCTTATGGCCCTCAAGACGGGCTACAGTGTGGGAGAGGAATCCCAGGTGTGGAGTATAATGGTGCCATGGCAGTGACCGTGGGCCTCCAGGCCACCATGTGGGAGAAACAGGGTGACTGGTGGAGACATGACTAAAGAACGAATGAAAAGACCCCTTGCCCACCATAGAGTCACACTGAAGAGGGGAAGGGGACAGCAGGTCCGTTCAGTGTGGAGCTGGCAACAGCCAGCAAAGCAGGGCCAAGAGCCAGCTGGCCAGCCTGAGCCCCTTCACATGCAGAATGAGTTCATGGAGGTTGATCTGCCATAAGTTGAAGGCCTCGTTGAAAGAGATCTGGGTCCTTCTGAAGAATGAACAGGTCTTCTTCTTGTTGTGCCTGCAGGAGGGGCAAGAAGAAAGGAGAGATCAAGAGACAATGAAGCAAGAAATACTCAGGATCATTTAGAAAAATGGAAGATAGTGGTTTTGCCCGCTCACCAGCTCCCTGCCCCAGTGACGACTCCTGGCTAGGTGATCATACCACTGCCCCATCAGGAACCAGAGGAATTCAACTACTCCAGGTAGGCAAGGTTAAGCAAAAGCAGATGTTTCATAGGGCACAAAAGGCCTAGTGGACCCACTGGGTACAATGTTCCAATGCTTCGATTTTTCCAAAAGGATAGTTCATATTTATGAAACCAGAATCCCCAAACTCAAATATAAAAGTTTTCCCAAACTTTCTCAGGGTAAGAGTCACCTGGAAACCTGGCCAGTGGTCCTGGGAGGCTGAGGCCGTTACGGATGCAGCCCAGCTCAATCCCTCTGCACCAACAAAAGGACAGATTGGAGATTAATGTTTATGGTGATGACCTATTCAAGACTTTGTTTCCTAAACCCTCCGAGAAATAATAAATCATATTCAGCCCTTTCCGCGTGCAGTCTATTTTGCTGTGATCTGATATTCGATAGCGGGTGCATGATATATGTGGTCAACCCTCCCTTCACCAGAGAGTTGGCCAGAATGACCCGTCCCTGCCTAGGATGGATGGGCTGGGAGTTGGCCACAGTCTAGACCTCCCCTCTTGGGTAAGAATATTCAGCCACAGCATGGGCCCTCCTAGGTATGTGCCACTCTGAGGTAGAAGGGCCTAGAACCCTCCCTCCTCTGCCACTACCTCTGAGAAAGCACCCTTCCCTTCCCCAACAACACCCCAAGGATGATGAGGCATCTAAGAAGATCTGAGACCCTGAGAATGCCTGGAGCCTGCTGGTGACACTTTCCTGAGTCACAGCCAAGCCTGAGACACTTTCCTGAAAACGCTGGCCTTGCTGCCTGGCCAGTCCTGGGAGACAGGTCCCAGGACCACATAGAGAGGGGATGTCCATCAGGCGTCCTGATCCCAAGCCCAAGGGAAACTTGGATGGGACTGAGACTTTCAGAAAACATTTCAAACATTACTGAGGGTAAGAGTCACCTAGAAAGCTGGACCAGGGGAGTGAGGTCCTAGGATCCACCACGTTAGCAAGTGCACGTGGCTCTCTGGACCACCCAAAATACCGCGCTGAGGCATCAGCCCATTTGCAGGAGTTGTTCTCTGTCCCCAACTTCCTGCAGGGAAATCTGAACATTGGGAAACTCCAACATGGCCCTGGGAACTGGTGGAAGAAAGTGGAGGTGAGTGGTTCCCAGGGGGCAGGCCAGGAGGGCAGAGAGGACGAGAGGCAGGAGCCCACACTCACGCGGCCAGTGCTCTGATGCAGCACCGCGACATGTTGAGGAAGGAGCTGGCGCTGGCACGCGTGCCCAGGGCAGCCTCGATGCCACGTAAGAGGTCGTTGGTCTTGAAGATGAGCAGCATCTGGCGTGGCACATGGCTGAGGAGCTGGCTAATCTGGGGCAGGTAGGTGGCTGCGTTGTTGCGGATCTCGGAGGCCTGGAGCAAGAGGGAGACAGACGCGGTTGTATGAGAAGTGGCCCAGGGTGGTGGGTATCCAAGCAGCCTGTGGCCTGAGGGGCTGCAAGGAAGCTTCCGGGGGGAGCTGCTAGCATGGCTGCCTTGGCACCACTAGGGACCCTCCCCAAAGGGAAGTGCAGCACAAGAAGCTCTGTAGCCTGACAAACCTGGATGGGACTTCTCACCCCAACGTCTGGCCAAGCACTAGACACAGGACAGGAGCACATCTGCAGGGGTCAGGCCTATTTCTCCTGCCTCTGTGGTACCTGACTTCCCACAGCCAAGGTAACCAATATCCATCGCCCAAGCCTCCAAACCCATACTAACTGAAGCAGGAAATTTACCTCCCCCAAAACCATTTGATAAGGCTGGAGCTCGCCAGCCTCTCAGCCCAGGAGTCCACCTTGCATTACTGTCCAAGGCTTCTTTACTGGCCGCCAATTTGAGGCCAGGCTGGAAGGAGCCCTGGAAGTTGGTGCCGGCTGTCATGTCCCCCATCCCTTCAGTCAAGCTCAGGCTGGTACAGCTCATAGGTCTAAGCTCCTAACCCCAACCCAGCTCCAGAGCCCTGCCCCACACCCTGCCTGTGACTGGATCCCTCCCAGAGCCCCTGCCACCCACACAGCCACTGTCCGTCACTGTCCCCCACACTGAAGCCAGTCCCAGGCCACCCAGTGCCCGAGGTCCTGATGCCCCAGAGCAGGATTCAGGGTCAGCCCTTGACCCATCAGCCTTTGTCCCATCTGGTGTGTAATTTTGGCGTCCGGCTCCCCACCCTTCCTCATCCCCGAGCTCTGCATGGCTCTGGGCAGATAACTGCCCCCATCGAGGCTCTGATCCCTTCTCAGTCTCCAGAGACACAATGGTGATGACAACGACAACAGCCAGCACATAGTGGGCATTCGCCAAGTAAGCTGGGCACTCTGAAAATGCTTACATGTATTAACTCATCTAATCCTCACAACAACCCTATTCCTATCAGGGGAGTGTCTTACCCCACCTGAGAGGGGGAAGCTGGGGCACTGAGAAATTAAACAACTTACCCAAGGCGCACAGGTAGTAAGTGGTGAGTGAAGATTCAAACGCAGGCAGCCCAGCTCCCAGGCCTGCACACTCACCACCAGGCTATACCGCCTCTCACCTCACAGCAGACTGTGTGAGCCTGGGCAAGTCCTTTCATCTTTCCTGAGCCAATGTCCTCACCTAAAAATTGGAAATGCTAATACCCTCTGTGCCCACCTCCCAGCAGTACCGAGAGGGCATCAGAGATAAGGCACGCGGAGGTACTCGGTGCCAACTGAAGTCACGAGGGGCCCGCAGTGCTGCCAGAGGCTTCACCGCCTGGCTGCTCTCCGCAGCAGAAGCAGAACTCGCTGCCCTTTCAGGAACACATGTGCATTGCTGATAACTGAGCTGTTGTGAATCTTGAAATGTCCCTCAGGCAGGAGCTATCAGACTGGAACATCTCAACACGAAGCCCAGACACCAAGAGGCTGTCTGCCTCCCCGCTGCCTCCCACCATAGCTGCAGTCGCCCTGCTTGAGGGCTAAGGCTTGATCAAGGTCCTGCTCACCACAGGGACCCCCCTCAGCAAGTCAGGACTGGCCTGGAGCAGCCCTCTGAGCCCAAACAGAAAGTCCTTGTACCCAAGCAGGCTACCTCTCAGGGGCATCTCTCAGAGCAGCAGCCATCAAGCTTGGGCATAGCCTAATGGTGGGCGTCTGCAGCAGACCCCACTGGGTACCTACTCAGCAGCCATCCCCCCACTCTCCTTTGTTGAAAGAACCCCTTATATGTTCACTTGACCCCTAGGAATGGTGCCATTCAGGGAGGTGGAGCCCCGGGAAGGGAGAGCATCTTTATTGATCTGTCAATGCTGGCTCTGATCTGAGCTCAATACCAAGTGATTGGTTTAAGCATGGACATGTGACACAATTCTGGCCAATGAGACACAAGGAGGAGTCTGTTGGGGGACTTATGGAAAGGGTTTTCTTGCTCTTAAGAAATGACACATGAGGGGAAAATAACCCTTATTCCCACCTCTGGACACCACGGAATAAAGCTGTAAAGCTTGGAACTGTCACAGTCATCTTGGAATCACGAGAGTAAAGTCAAGAGAACTGCAGAGGAGTCAGCCCAGAGCACGAAGATTGTTGATCTGATCTATTAACCAACCTGGACCCACCACCTCCATTTGTTATGGAGAGAACAAATTCCTAATTGTTTAAGCTACTTTTAGTTGGGAAAACATCCCTCTGGATACAACGTTGGGGGTTCCCCTAATTCTCAGTAAGATTAGGACTCAGAAAACTGAGCCCGTACATCTCAGAGCTGGCCCAGGCTAGCTAAGCTTATTCTCTATCTGTTTTTTTGCCCAAACTGAGCAAATGGAGTCCATGTCTGCAGAACCTACATAAATGCCTCTCTACTAGACCTGGTCCAAGAGCTTCAGGGACCTTATAAAAAGATGTACAAGGGCCAGCTGAGTGGCTCAGTTGGTTAAGAGCTCGTTTGAGCTCTGAGCAACAGCGGTTCGATGCCCGGCCCGAGCTGAGCAGCCGCTGAGCTGCCAACAGGTAGCAGGATGGCTCAGCTAAAAAAAAAAAAAAAAAAAAGATGTACAAGACAGGATCCCTGCCTTCCAGGTAATCATCAGCTAGTTAGAGAGTTCATATAAGCATACAAATAATTAAATCTGAGAGGGAGTATAAGGTGCTTGCACACGAGCGATACAAGTATTAAAGGATCACTTTTGGCAAAGGTGTAACGAGAGGCTTCCTGGGCTGGTGCTATGGACTGAATTGTGTCCCCCACCAAGTCCCTATGTTGAAGCTCTAACCTCAGTGGGACTATTTGGAGATAGGGCCTTTCAGGAGGTAATGAAACAGAAGCGAATTTATAAGGGTGGGGCCCTGACCCAACAGGACTGATGTCCTTACAGGAAGAGGGAGAGCTACCAGGGGTGTGTACACACAGAACAAAGGCCATGTGAGGCCACACTGAGAAGGCAGCCAGCCATCTGCAAGCCAGGAAGAGAGGCCTCACCAGAAACCAACCCTGATGACACCTTGATCTTGGCCTTCCAGCCTCCAGAACTATGAGAACATAAATTTCTGTTGTTTGAGACACCCAGTCGGTGGTACTCTAATATGGCAACCTAAGAAGACTAATACAACAGCATTTAGGCTGGGTCTTTATGAATGAATAAGAACGCAAAAATAAAATTCTAAACTTAGTTAATAAAAACAGATACAATTTACTGAGTACCCACTGTGTGGGCTCGTCCATCTGTATGCTGAGGTCTCCCAAATGTGTATCTCAAGCTTGGACCTCTTCTTTGAGCTCCAGGCTTACCTGCTCATAGCACCTCTACCTGAATGTCAAGAGAACTACTGATCCCCAGATCCCAAATATGCCCTTCCCACCGTCTTCCCTACGTCAGAAAGCGGCCCCATCCCTCTACTCTGTAACTCTCCCCAAAAAGCTATGATGCAACTTTTCCTCCTCTCTACATCCAAGGCCTCTCAGTGTTAAGTCCCAAATGCATCTTGGCTCCCTCTCCTTCTCTCCACCTCCACTGCCATCAGCGTAGTCTGAGCCCCCCGCATCTCTGCACCTGGAGTCCTGCCCCAGCCTCTAACTAATCACCCCACTGCTCATCTTGCCTCACTCCAGAGAGATACTTAAAATAGCAAGTCTGAGCATGTCCTTCTCCTGCTTAAAACCTGTCAAAGGCTTTGTTTTGCCCTAAGAAATAATCCAAACGTCTTCCCATGGCTTATGGTCCCTGTGTGGCGCTCTCCCTTCCTGGCGCTCCAAATTCTTCTCACCCCACCATCCACCTCACCACACTCCAGACTATCCCACACTCTTTCCTTCCCTAGGCCGTGTGCTCTCAGCCTGGAATGCATTCTCCAAGCTCTCCTTGTGGCTGGTGCCATTCCTGTCCTTCGGGCCTCAGCTTCAATGTCAACTCCTGAGAGACCTCTTCTCTGAGCACCCAATCAACAGCACCCCCATTGTACGCTTGTTTCCTCCCTGGTACGTACAACCTGCAATTATTCCATTTACTTGTTTGTTCACTTGTTTACTATCTGTCTCCCTCAACCACAGTGCACATTGCACGGAAGGCCTATCTGTCTGCTCTTAACTGGATCTTCAGCACCTAGTTCAGGGTCCAGCAAAAACAAATGTTTGTTCAATAAATAAACTTCAGGAGCCATGGGGAGGCACTTTCCACGCATTATCAGTAAAGCAGAAATCAACATCCTTATTCAACAAAGGAGGGAGAGTGTCTCTCTTCTTCTGAAATGACAAGCTTTCAAGCTGTGTGAGGCTGGGGCAGCTGGTGGTCATCTTTGCCACCAAGCTTGCTGGGAATGATGTCAACCTGGAGGAAAGCAGAACCAAGAAATGGCAAGAGGTAGCCTCTTTGGTGACATCATTTGAGACTCTGGATCGAGCCATTCCTAAAGGAACCTACCACAAGGCAGCTTACAGGGGAAGACCCTGAGGCTCAAGAGGTAACGAGAACTATCCAAGGTCATGCCACCAGGAAGAGCAGACGCTGGAACTAGAACCCTGCCCCCTGTCCCCTGTGGTGAGCCCAAGTCTGTCCCCACCTGGATACAGGCAAGTCTGCATGAGTCTGGCCAATGGACAGACTGGGAAGACAGGTGTCAATTCCATGAGGGACTGAGAAGCCGGGGAGGCGGGGAGCTCTGAGCCAGGAAGAAGGAGCCACCCCATAGGTCCTGTGGTGAGGCAGAGGTGAGTACGACTACAGGGAGGAGCTGTTCCTAGAACTGGTCTCAGCCCAGACTCCATGGGACTCTTGTCTAGATCCGATGGAGAAATGAGCTACAAAGAAAGACCAAAAAGTGGTTTCACTAAAATCTCCATAGGGCAATGAAACAGGTGACACTGCTGGAGTATCGCGTGAGAACTGAAGCACTCTCCCCAGCAGGGCACCCCAGAATTGCGAAATGGGAGACAGTGCCCAGCAGGGAACAGCAGAAGTGGTGCCAGGCTTAATTATGAGACAGTCGCTGGTGAGTCCCAGAAGTCCTGCAGAGAGCTGTGTGGAAGCCTGAAATCTTGTGTGAGCAGGTTGGAGCAAAAGCCACACAAATCTGGACCATGAAGTTAACATGACTTGTTTATACACAGGTTGACAAGGCCTGGAGTGGGACGTCACTCCCTTTCCCTCTTTCCATCCAGGGACACTGTTTCTCTTCCCTCCTTCCTTCCCATCCAGTGTATCTCCAGTTCTGCCCACCACCCCACCCCCACAGCCCACCAGTCTAGAACCGCAGACCCTGGGTTGGGAGAGGTCCAAGTCCAACCTGGCACGGGCACCAGCTCTGTCCCTTGTATTCAAGAGAGGGGGCACCTACCTCCGTGGCAGTGACCGGAGCTTGGCTGATGCCCCTGTTGACCGAGTTCCATGAGCGGGCCGTCAGCATGCAGGCAAACAAGGGGTAGAGGTCGCCGGCTCCCAGGCGCTGGCTGTACTTTTTCACCCTCTTCATGTCAGTCCAGATCAACGACTGCCAGAGGTGGCAGTAATCCAGGCGGAACTCTTCCGTGAGGACCTACGGCAGAGACGGCCATGGCAGGCCTGAGCCTCCTCGCCCCATGGAAGACCTAGTCCCTGGCTGCAGTGACCATGTGAAGGGGGACAGATGAAGATCGGGGCTCCTGTACAACATCTGCTGCTCCCCCAAAGTTCAGCCATCCTTGAAGGTCCAAATTCAGAGCTACTACTTGGCCAGGCTTGGTCCAAAGTGGCAGAAATGACCAGCTGCCAACAAAACTCCCCGCCGTCCTCCTAGTTGGTATGGCCTCTGCCTGAGCTCTGACCGGCACAGTGTGACACAAGGTCCACTCCCAGACGTGGCCCGGGCTCGCTCCTCTGAGCCTTTACCTGTGGCTCAGGGTGGTGAGACGGCCCCGAGGGAGGCCTGGGAGGCGGCGCGTCAATCAGCCCCTGCCTCCGGCCTCCTCCGCCCACCCAGGACTGGCACATGAGCGAGTATTAGACCTCTGCTGCATCTGGGCCATCATTTGTTTGGGGGTTGTGTGTGACATCAACAAGCCTATCTTAACGAATGTACCCAAGGTCAGTGAGCCTTGCAAAGGAGGCCAAGATTTGGGGATGTGAAATTAGGGCCCTCAGGAAAGAGCAGGAGACTGTCTGAAAAAACTCCTCAGGATCATCACCCTCCTAGAATCAAACCAGGCCCTCAGTCTTGGGACTGGCAGTGAACTTCCCAACTTCTAGGCAGGAACTTGTGGCTCATCTGAGCCAGCTCTGCATCCCAGGTCCAGAGAACAGAGTCTGGGGCCATCCGGCCACCTTTCCTACGACACATCACCTCCTCACTCGTGCTGAGTCACCACCACCACCACCCCACCCCCACCTCCCCCTGAAGTCCCAGCTCTTCTAAGGGCAGCTCACGTCCCAAAGTCTAGACTGGCCTGGGCTTCCCTGGAAAGCAAGGCTGTTTTATAGCTAATAAAGCACTTCCACATATCTGGGCACAACCATATACTCCTCACAGCAGCCTGTAAAGGAGGTGTTACCACCCTCACCTTATTGAGAGGAAGATGAGACTCAGAGAGTGTATGACTGTGACTTGTACAAAATGACAGCTTTAGGCCTAGGGCAGGGCCTCTCCAGATCCCTTGGCCATCTGCCTCCCGTTTCTGTGGCCCATAGGCGAGTTCAGAGGGCTCTGAGCCCAGGCAGGACTCGACCCTGAGGCTGGCTGCGTGGGAAAGGCCTCTCCTACCTGGTAGAGCCCGTGGTCCAACAGGACAATCTCTGCCTTTCCCGTGTCCGGGTGCTTCCGCACCAGCACGTTCCCTGGGTGGGGGTCGCAGTGCACGAAGCCATTGACAAAGATCATCTCACTGTACATCTTGCCCAGGTGGCGTGAGATCTGAAAGGGAAGGGAGACAGGTGGGAGTTGGTCTGCACTGACACCGACCTGAGAATTCTCTGGTCCCCCAGTCTGGTCCTGGAAGGGACCTGGTGGGCCTGAGCAGTCGTGGCGGAAGTGACAGCTGGAGATGGCGCAGTTCTGAGTTGAAGGCTGAAACTGAGCTCTCATCCAGTTCTTTCTAACTTTAGCTGCATGTTAGAATCACCTGGAACTCAGGAACATTGGGGGTGGCCCCAGGCATCAGTATTTTTTTAAGTTCCCATGGCAATTTTAATGCATGACAAGGTAAGAGAACCACTGCTTCTGGTTTCTCCGATGGCTGTAACTCCCACCTCCCACACCCGCCTCTCCACTCTTCCCAGTTTCTCTTATCAGTCTCTCTTTATATTCTCCCCAAAGTTGAATAGGGGCTAGAAAGCTGGGTTGGCGGAATCACTCTACCTGTCCCTCCTTCAAAGAATAAGGCTAGAGGACTGAGGACCAGGAAGAGGTGACCCCACCGCCCTCTGGCACTGCCCCACCAGTTCCGGGCCAGTCCCAGGAGGACCCAGAGTCATAAGCCCTTTTCCCCTCCTCCCTGCAGGCCCCTTTCCCTACACCCCTCCCTGCCAGAGCCCAACGCTAATCTGATTTATGATGTCTGCACAGAAGAAATGACACTGGAGAGGCCCTTTAAATCATCCTGTCACTGCTGCTTTCCCTGCCGAGGCGGTCTTCTTATCTCGACTCCCTTTTTATTAAAGCTAAAAGCCTCTTTCCAGCTCGGGAACAGCTGCTGAATAGAGCCAGACCTGGGCCCACAAATGGTCTGCTGATGGGTTTCCATGGGACAAAGAATTGCTCAATCCAGACAGCTGATGCCCCAGGACACACACTATCCTTGGCATTCCTCTCAGCCTCAGCTGGACCCCATGGTCACTAACAAAGTTATCCCAGCCAGAGGAGAGGAGCTGGGGAGCACAGGGTAGGGGTCTTGAGAGAGAGACTCCACTCCTTTCCTTGGCTTACAAAGTTCTGCACAGTCAGGCCCCGCCTCCCTCCCTGATCTCATCTTGCACCACAATGATACTCCAGCCACATTTGCTTTCCCTTCTCCAATGATCCCTGTGCCTTCCTACCTCAGGGCCTTTGCACATGATATTCCCGGTCAGCAGCATTCTCCCCATCGCCCCATTCACCTGGTTCACGCCTCTCTTCCTTCCTCTCCCAACTCAGCGTCACCTTCCTGAGGAAGTCTTCCCTGGCCTCCCAGGCTAGATGGTGTTCTCTATACTCGCTCACAGAATGCTGCGCTTTTCTTTCATGGCACTGGCACACTATTTGTATCATTATTTGATTAATGACCATCTAGCCCACTATCATAAACTCCAAAGAAGGCAGGGACTGGCTCTATTTTGCTAAACAGTTTTATTGAGGAATAATTTACATACTATAGACTGGCTTTATTACGTAGCCACTTGCCTGGAACAGGCCAAACATGTGAATGTAGGGCTCCACCTTCAACATAAGTGAAACCCTTGTCTCTCCATGTGTTTTGGGGATGCCATGGTTCCCGCCTCGGATGCTTACCCTAACCCCATTCATCTCCTCTGAATCCTAATCAATTATAATTGGCCGCAAAATAAATCATCAAGAATAACCTACTTTAGTAACAATAACTGCCATGCTTATTAACAGCCCAAAGAGTGGGTCAAATTATGAGCCTCATCGAGATTTCACTTCCCCAGAGTACGTGGCGAGAAACAGGTAGTGCCAGGATTCAAACCAGATGTGACCCAGCCTTCGAGTATCCCCTGTTCTGTACTGGCCCCCACCAACTTCTGAACTTCTCAATTGAACTTTGTGACTTGAAACAAGTTGCATATACTCTCAGCTTCAGTCAAACAGAAATAATGACAGCACCGCTCTCAAGGGCTACCGCAGGGGTAGATGAGAATTGGGACCCCTGAGCGTTGTTCCTGTTGTTGCTGATTGCCTGTGACACTCCTGGGAGGGCGGCAGACTAGGTTGCATTGTCCTTTTTGTAACAGATGAAGAAACCAGGGTTAAAGCGGTTGTTGAAAGTCCTGACAACTTATCCTATGTCACACTGTCCTGCTCCCACACCAGCTCTCCAGCGCCTGCCCTTCCCCTCGGGTGAAACGAATGCCCTGTACTCAGTGTCCATTGGCATTCGGAGCAGGACTTTGCCCCGTGTCAGGTTCTCAGACTCAGGCTGAGACATCAGGTGTCCCAGGGCCACCATCTTCTGTTTCCTCAGAGAGGGGCCCCACCAGCCAGAGCTGGTGCTGAGACCCCACCTCTGTGCCCCGAGAACCCCTCTTGTTAGGCTCTTTGGCGCTCCGTGCAGCCATGGCCCGAAACGCTGTGTTTGCCAAACCAATTGCATTTATTAAGTAATAATTCATTTTTATTTGTCAAGGACGCGTATAGGTCCAATCAGGGTTCCTGATCAGCCCAAGATAAGCACTGCAGCCAGACTGAGCTGACGGAATTCCAGCCAAAAGCAGAGAAAGAAATGACATTTCATTTAGTCTGGGCAGGCCTGTCATGGGGAGATGTATGATTTCCCTTAAGCTTTCTGCAATATTGCTAATCGCTCTGGGCCCCCTATTACTGCATTGAAAGATGGCCCCTAGGGGTCTGGGGACTCAGGATTGGGGAGCTCTGGCCCATGAGAGTGAACTGCTGCTGCTGCCGCCAGAGGAGGAGGAGGAGGAGGTGCTGCCAACTGCAGCTCATACACACGAGCAAAGCCACCAGAGCAGCCTTCCCCAGGTCACACCCTATCCGGCGGCCCCTAACAGCGTGTCTTTCCATCTAGGGCTGTTTCTGATGTTCATTTTCACCAGATTTCACCAGGATAGGCAGGTGCGCAAGACAGAGACAGGAGGGAGAACCAGCTGATGGACTCAGCTTCCCTCTGGAGCCACCTCGGTACTGCCACTTAGGGTGTGGGTGACCTGGGGGACGCGTCCCCTCCCTTCTCAATCTGGGTCTAAGTTCCCTTCGCTGTTAAGTGGATCTAACCCCACCTGCTCCACTTCCTCACAGGTCAACCCTGAGATTCAAGGTCAAAATGTGACCACGTGTGGGAAAGCACTTTATACACTACACTCTAAGACACACAAACATGTTTGTTTATTTGTAATGTGGCAGCTTATTGTTTTAAACTTTGGGGAAAAAAATATACCTAGTATCACCACGAAGGGGTAATTCTCAAAGTTAAAAACACAACCCTCCTACAAAAATGCAGAATGAACATGTGTCAAAGATTATTTAGCTCATCAATAAATAAGCAACTATGAAGGCAGAGCTGGTTCAAAGAGAATTTTGAGGGGTTGGGTGTTTATGAGCGGTTTAAACAAAACAAGAGCCTACGATTCCTGGATTAGATACAAAACTGGTTCTTGTCTTACAGGGCAAGAAGGAAATCATAACCTTCGGGGTTATCTTTTCTGATGGGCAGAAATTATTTGCATCTCTACCAGATAAGATCTACAGGTTGACGTATGGCTGCAGGCTGAGTCCTTAATTAATTGTCAATAGCACAGTCTAACAAAAGCACATTCCCCTAGATATTAAAAGATCCTTGGGTGGCTGGTTGAACAATGCTGAAGAATGACTTAAAAAAACACACTGCACACTCCTGGCCTTATTTCTAAATTTGGGCTAATTTTTCTTTACCTCTGTCAGAGTTGCACTAAATAGTCTCTGGGGACCCACTTGCCCAGAAAAAGACAGCCAGCCCTCACAGAGACATTGTTTCCCAGGAGAGACCTAAGGCCATCGCTGGGCACACAACCCCCTCTCCCACCACTTCCATAATATTATGCTTTGGCTATGTCTTGTGATTAAGAACAAACAATTGAAAATAATGCTGCTGTGAACATGGAGCTGCAGATATCTCTTCAAGATACTGATTTTGTTTCCTCCGGATATATATAACCAGAAGTGAGATGGCTGGATCATATGGTAGTCCTATTTTTAATTTTTTGAGGAATTTCCATCTTGTTTTTCAGAATGGCTGCACCAGTGTAAATCCCACCATAGTCCACGTGGGTTCCATTTTCTCCACATCCTCACCAACACTTCTCTCCTGTCTTTTCGATAAAAGCCATTCTAACAGGTAGGTGGTGATCTCTCATTGTGGTTTTTATTTTCACTTCCTTGATTACTGACGTTGAGTACCTTTTCATGTGCCTCTCGGCCATTATTAGTATGTCTTCTTTGGAAAACTGTCTACTCAATTCCCCTAAGGCTGCCCCTTGCCCTGTTCATGGTGGCATGTGCATGAAGACAGGAAGTGCCACCTTTTTAGAATGGTAACAGCTAACGCTCTGTGCCAGGCACAGTTCCAGGCACTTTACATGGACTCGAAAGCACGCTCTGCAGTGAACAGGTGAAGGAAGTGAGATACAACAGGGGGGAGAAGTTTAGTCACCTGGGCAGCAGTTAGTGAAGCCAGGACCCAAGCCCAGGTGGCCTGGCTCCCGGGAGCGAGTTCCCCATGGCCAGGACAGCCCCACTCTTTACTTACAGGGAGACTCCTGCCTGGAGGCAGGGGCGGCGCCAAAACCCTCTGAAGGTCCCCCATGACATCCAAGAAGGCATTGCATTTGGGGAAAAGAGTCTCAGTGGGATATCCAGGGCTGTCTGTCTAATGAAAAACACACTATTAACTAAAGCCCCAGTACAGCGATGTTGAGGACAAAAGTCAGTGACGATTCTTTTCATTGTTCCCTGTAAAAAGAATGTGCCTCTCACATAAGTGATTTCAGTAATTACGCAATGCCTTTACTCTCTAACAGTGTGTGTGTGTGTGGGGGGGGGGGGCGGGGATCTATAAAACAGTAAAGAATTAATTTAGTAAATAATATTTAAAATCAGACTTAGTTTTGGATTTTTCTTACATTTTGAATTGCCTGAAAGTATTTTAATTATTCTATAATTGCATAGGTTAAGTGATTCCCACCCCCAATGGAAAGTCTATTTATGTTCTTGGGGCGTGTCATGGAAACAAGGCCAAGATCTCTGAAAGAAATAGAAGGCTGGTGTCACAGGATATTAAGAATCACATTGAAGGCCGGCCGAGTGGCTCAGTTGGTTAAGAGCTCGCTCAAGAGTGTGAGCTCTGAGCAACAGCGGTTCGAGTCCCGGCCCGAGCTGAGCTGCCGCTAAACTGCCAACAGGTGGCAGGATGGCTCAGCTAAAAAAATCACATAAGTAGCCCGATAGTAAGTATTAGGAGGTTAATAATTCAACCCCCCCTTTGCCCTTCCCCCGGTTTCTGCCCAGCCTTCCCTAGACGGAACAATGGCCAGAAAGATGAGACCAGCCCACAGCCCTAGAGCATGTGCCTCTCCCCCACCCCCACCCCCACCATCTCTATCCCCAGGACCCAACCCTGGGATATATAAACCTCGGGTTACTTGCTGCTGCCCAGCACAAGGCCACATCTATTCACAAAGCAGGTCAGTCTTGGACTAGCAAATGCTGAGATGAAGTCCCTGGACGTGAAGACACTGGCACCGCTCCAGTCACACATGGTGTTGGGAGAGATAATGAGGAAGAACGCAGAGGTGCTGAGTCAAGTACAGGAAGCTGGAAGGATAACGCTATAATGTAGGGGTTTCTAGGAGCTTGGTGAAAGCCTCTCCAGGTGAGGCCTGAACCAGGACATCGCCTGAGAGCCAGGGCATGGAGTGTCCACGAGGCCAGTAAGGGCTCCTCAGGTCTCCTGGCCAGACAGACTCACAAAGCCATGGCTACCATGAGGGACTAGGCGTGGCTCCCCAGGGCCATGACTATCAGAAGGCACAGAGACGGGAGGGACAGGTGTTGACATCTGACATTTCCTACCTCGGGCAACAACTCACTCCAAAGAGATATTTCCACATCTTCCACCTTACTTGGGGCCAATATGAAAAATGCGCAAAGGGTTTCTTCCCTACATTTCCCCTTCCTCTGATGGATATTTCCTGCTAGCACCACAGGGGAGCCGAGGGCTGGAATTCCAGCATAATAGCAACATGTGCTGAGCATGTACTGTGGGCACCCTGCCCGGGGCTTCATGTTTCAACCATCAAACAGTCCTTCGGGTTGCTCTTGTGCCCCCCTTGACCACGGAAACTGGGGCTTCCGCAGAGCGACTAGCTCCACCAAGGAGTCATGGCGGGTAAGTAGCAGAGCCAGCACCCGATCCGGAAAGGCCACGTCCAGAGCAACGCTGGTTCCCACTCCTGCCAACCCTGCTGTCGGGGAGACGAATCTCCAGGAACTCATTTTGTGCACCCGGCGGCCCCTCTGCCATCCCTGAGCCTCTTGAGACTTGGGCATGGAGGGGTGCATGATGGGAGGTGTTCTCTTCCCGGTGATTTTAGTAGCTGGGGTCCGCATGCATCTACAGCTTCTCTTCCCCGGGCTTCTGAGCACCTTCCACCCCAGAGCCAGAGAGGCCCAGGCAGGGCTGAGTGATGGTGCTAAGCGAAAAGTAAACATCTTGGGGCGTAAGTAAACATCTGGTCAACTCAGTTGGTTAGAGTGCAGTGCTCATAACACCAAGGTTGCCAGTTCGATCCCCACATGGGCCACGATGAGCTGCGCCCTCCACAACTAGACTGAAACAACTACTTGACTGGGAGCTCATGGGTCCTGGAAAAACACACTTAATTTAAAAAAAAATCTTAAAAAAAAAAAAAGGTAGACTGAGTCTTACTCAGTCCTTGGTGATGTGGGAGGATAAGGGAAAAATCTAAGGAGATGGGGCACGGGGGTCAGTTGCCATGCGCTCAGTCGATGACCATCACTCACAAACAGAGGCAGGTGGACAGGAGGAGAGCAAAGAAGATTCTCCAAGATTCTATGCAGGAAGGCATGCCTCTGTGAATAATAACCTCATGAATTATGAACGACTTAGTTATTTATTTATTTTACAGAATTTCACAATGTGCACAGTCTGCACAATGACCCTGTGAAGTAAGTATAGTTATCACTCCAACTGTATAGATGAGGGACTCACATTCAGAGTTTAAGTAACTTTCCCAAGGACACCTGGCCAGACATGGCGGAGCCAGACAACCCCAGGTGCCCCCTGGGAAGTCCTCTGCCCCTCCCACCACGGCACCCAGCATGGGTAAGGCCTTACGCAGCCCCACTTCTCCCACCCTGTCCACACCTCTCCTGTAGCATTATATGCAGCAACTGCGCGTAGTAGGTGCTCGATAGACGTTTGCTGGAAAATACATTTGAAGCCCTTTCACTGCTCCTACAGTGACACAGAATGAATTTTAAAGTGACTGGAATGAAAAACAGCTTCGGGCTGACCGTGGAAGATTAAACCCATGCACTGACTCCACTCCCTCACCAACCCAACTAAAAAGACTCAAAAAGAAACAAAGGCAAAGACCCTACCATAACGAAGAGAGTAGAAGGGCCCTGAACTGCCGACACGCGATTGGCAAGATTGGGGTGGAGGGGACAGACAGCTACTGAGAAGTGACTTAGCAGGCTCGACAACAGGGAGCCCTAAGCCAGCGATGGGAGCTTGCTGTTTGCTTTCTCTGAGCCCAGAGAGGCCCCTGGCACCTCTGAAATCAGGAGTTGGGGGCCTGGGAAAGGAGGATTAGTGGAAAGACTTTCAAAGGAAGAGCTAACCCCCTAGCTCCCCTCCAGACCCTGACAGAAGATGAGATTTACCCTATGAGGAGATAAAAAGATGTCAGGCTCTGGAGGCCACACCACACACCAGGAGGGCCATCCTAGGACAGAGGACTGACTCAAAGGCCAAATAATGACCACGGCACGACCCCGGCTGTCACCCAGGCTTCTGGGACAAAAAGGCTGGCATCTTTGCAAGAGCCCATCCCTGCACCCATCACCATTCTTCACACCCTGCAGATGTCTGCCCACCAGGCCTCCAGTCCCCATCTCTGCCAACCCCAAATTCCAGACTTCGTCACCTTTCTCTCTGCTAATTTCACGCAAATTCAATTGGGCCTTCGTCGAGGCGGGGTCTTAAATACATACTCACTGAAATCCAATTAACCTTCGATAAAGGTCCTGCAATCAATAGTCATCCTGTGGTTCGAGGAGGCTCCATCCAGCCCAGAAACGCGGGCTCCCACACGACCTTTACTTTTAATGAAATCAATGACAGTTACTGTCACCAGCTCTTAAAGTGACTGGCAAATATGATCATTGGGTCAGGCCCTCAGTAATATCTGTTTCTGGGCTCAAACACACAAACAAACGAAAGCTGCCACAGGCTGCTGGCTCCCCACGGCCCAGCGCTCCCTGGGCGGGTGAAGACAACTGGGCAGGGCTGCCTCCTGCCCAAGGGTGGGTGGACAACAGCAGAGGGGCCCAGACCCTCCGGCCTCATGGCAGGTGTTTCCTGAACTTCAGTGAGTATCTGAACCACCTGGAGAGTTTGTGAAACATGCAGATTCTTGCAACCCCCTCAACCTTTTCTGCCCAGATTCTGATTAGTACATTTGGGGTGGGACCCAGGAATCTGCATTGTTAAATAAGCTCCCTGGTGATTTTGAAATAGATGGCTCAAGTCCTAGCTCCCAGCAAGCTGAGAATCATTGCTCTCTAAAATATCCAAGCAGGACGTACCCTTAGAGTCCAGTTAATCCAAAACCTTCAATAAGAAAACTGAGGCCCAGAGACAAGCAGTGATTTGTCCAAGGTCACACAGTGAGCCATTGGCAGAGATGGAGCTGGAATCTGGTATCTTGCCTCCTAATCTGGTGTTTCCTTGCCAGAGTCTATCGGGAACTGGATGCTGTCTATCAGGAACTGGTCTTAAGGCCCTCACACATTAGGCCCAGCTGGGCTGGGATGCTGTGAGGTAAGGGGCTTCTACAAAGTGGAGTGAGGATGACTCAAAAAGTGGTTGGAGGCGTCTGGAGCTATCACTAACCCATCTCAAGAGCAATTCCTTCTAGAGCCACTCCGTCTGTCGAGCCCCACCTTCCAGCTGAGTCATCAGCTTGTAGCAGCCAAGATGCCACTACCCCCAGGATTTGGGGTGAGTTCTTTGCCCCTGTCACTCCTATCTGTCCCTTGTACTTCCCTCCCCAAAAAACAAACACAGCCAGGCTGTTCTTAGGAGGGAGAGTCACTACAGGGACAGGCTCCGAGTCCCACAGTCCTAGGGAGACTTCAGAACCTCAGAAGCCTGTTAGAAACTTTCAGTAACCTGGAGGCTTTCATGCTCGGCGTGTGCACACACGCAAGCGCACACACCACCGCCGCCACCACCATCACCACCGCCACCACCACCATCCGCCACTGCCATCACCACCATCGCCACCGCCACCACCACCATCACCACCACCATCACCATCACCGGTCTTCCAAGAGGCCTATGGCTTTGATACTTGTTGGTAAGAGATATAATAGATTGATTTCTGCAATCTAGTAGGGCCTATTGCTAGTCTACTCCCAGCATCACCAATGGTGAGAGACTACACAGTAGCACACATAGCCCATGGCCCCATGTCCAGCCAGAGGTTTCTGTGGAGCTATTTAAAGGCATCATCTCAGAATACCAAGAGCTTCCTGGGTCATGCCAATCCTAAAAGCCAGGGGCATGGGATTAAGTCACTGATTCCTTAGGGATTCCTAAGGAATTAAAACAGTGTGATGTTATTCTAAGGCTAGACCAAGAGACCAATGGAAGAAAACAGAGCTTCCAAAAAAGACCCACAGCTGACTGATGACAAAGATGCCAGACCCGAGCCGGCCAAGTGGCGTGATGGTTATGAGCTGGCTTGGGACGCCAGAGGGCTCCGGTTCGGATCCCACATATGAGGGCCAGTGACACTGCCCTCTACAGCTAAGATGCTGAACAACAGCTCAACCTGGAGCTGGGCTGCCATGAGTCGCCTGCGAAGGCGTAGGCTGCAGCCTCTGCTGCAGTGGGTTGCCATGGGCTACCGTATGTAGCCAGCAGCCAGCGTGAGCGGCCAGCAGCCGCAGTGAGCAGCCGTCCAGAAGCCGGCGACTGATCTGCCTCGCCGGAGAAGAGCGCAATGATGGTGCCAACTTGGGCCAGTGAAGCAACGTCCTCCACAACTAGACTGAAGAACAAAAAAAACGACAGCAACTTGTCTGTTCCCCTTCCCCCAATTCCCCAGCACTGTTCCCATCCCCCCAATTCCCCAATAAAAAAATCTTTAAAAAAAAAGATGCCAGACCCAAAAGGCTATATACTGTATGACTCCACTTACATGAAGTTCAGTAATAAACGAAAGTTACCTGCGACCGAAGTCAGAAGAGCCATAGCTCTGGTCTTTGGCCAGGGTGAGGGTATCAACGGGGATGGGACACAAGGGAGCCTGCCAGGGAGTTAGAAATGACTTGTATCTTTACCTGGCTGGTGATTACATGGTGTATCCACATGAAAACTCACCAAGGTGTACCATTAAGATCTGGGACCTTACGTAAGTTACCTTTCCCTCTCTGATTCTTCATCTGGAAAGTGAAGACAATAAAACCTCCCTCCTAAGGTTACCACGCAGAAAGGGCCTGGCACAGGGAGTCAGGCAGCTGGTAAATGTTCATGGTAAAACGGGATAAAGGAGGAAAGGGCTCAAGATGATAATAATGAAATCAACAATCAAATCAACAAGCAAACAACTTGGGAGTGCTCACCACATGCTAGGCGTTGTGCTAAGCCTGCTCACTCCCTAACTCAGCTAGTCCTCCCATCTCTATCAAACGGAACAATGTTTGTATGAAATGGATACAAGGAGACTTGACGGAAGCTAGAGAAAGAAGGGTTGCCTTTAGATAGTGTCGGGGTGGGCCATAGGGGATGGGGGCTGGGCAAAGCTTCTCAGTCAGCACTCCAGCTCCTTGCTCAAGGAGTCACTGATGTGGCCATCGACCAGGTGGCTCCAGGTGTCACTGCAGCCCAACGCAAAGCCCTGGGAGGGAGACGGAGAAGGTGGAGGAATAAGGACTTTGAAGTCACACAGACCTGGGTTCAAATCCCGGCTCTGCCTCTGCTAACTGTGTGATGTTGGATAAGTCGTTTACCTCTCTGAGCTTTAGCTCTCTCATCTGCCAATGGAGTTAAAAATATATCCTTGTCAAGGAGTGGAGGTTATATGTGTCACATGCTTGGTACATATTACTTGCTTATGATAATTGTTGTTATTGTTATTGTTTTTCCCAAATAACTCTGATATCAGCTTGCAGAACTATGCATGTCCAGAGAAAACCAGCACTCTAACCCAGCCCTGCCTCACAGAGGCCAACCCAGGGCATGAGGCTGGCTTATTTACCTGTCCATGAACTCGCAGGATATCCACGGAGGGTCTGCCCTGCACAGAACACTGGCCTTAGCTGCACGGCTATTAAAGAGGGTTGGGGGCAGAGAGAGATGAGCCCAGGCCCTCAGAGGGCACCTCCCTGTCCCAGCTCCCCCCTGCCACCTTCAGCCCAGCTGCCTGAGCTGCCTCCCAGCACCTTGCTCAGCCACCAGCAAGCAGCCACACCAGAGCACATCTTTGTTTGTACTTGTCTCTGAAATCAAAGCTGCCTCTGATTAAACACCATTACAGCCCTGGGCTCACTGGGTCCAAAGAGATTAATGGATTTGGGGTTGCTGTCAGAATGAAAATCCCACCCTAGTGGTGGTAACTAAGTGCCAGTAACCCAGCAGGTGGCAGGGGAGTGTAAAGCCTCTGGGATCTTTCCTGATCTGATCAGCAGGCAGAGAGACCTGGCTTCCCTTTAAGGCTGTTGAAGAAAATCCGGAGGTGACCTCCCTTCCCTTCTCTCCTCTCCATTCCCCTCTCCCCTTCTTCCACTAGCGCCAAAGACTTTGTACCCAAGGGTCCTGGTGGTCAAAGGGATCCCTGGCTAGATGCAGGACACCCTCACCCCAACCAGCAGGGGTAGAGGTGGGCAAACAGGTCTTCTCCCTCCTCTGCAGGCAGCCCTGCCCAGACACTTCCCCAGGCCCCTCCTGGAAGCCCGCAGGGAGGGAAGCAGTCAGAGGCCCCAGACTGTGCGACTGGCCCAGCGACACTGGGGAAGATATGTGCCCGCTCTCTGAGCTTTTCTCCCCGTCTGTAAAGTGGAGGGTTATTAGAACAGCAGTACTCTTGGGCCGGCCGAGTGGCATGTTGGTTAAGAGCTGGCTTGGGATTCCAGAGGGCCCCGGTTCGGATCCCACATAAGAAGGCCAGTGACACTGCCCTCTACAGCTCAGATGCTGAACAACAGCTCAACCTGGAGCTGGGCTGCCCTGAGTCACCAGCTACTGCAGGTGGGCTGCCATGGGCTACCATGTGTAGCCAGCAGCCAGTATGAGCAGCCAGCAGCCCCTGTGAGCGGCCGTCCAGAAGCCGGCGACTGATCTGCCTCGCCCGGGAAGAGCGCAATGATGGTGCCAACTTGGGCCAGTGGGGCGGCGTCCTCCACAACTAGACTGAAAAATGGAAGGACAGCAACTAGTCTGTTCCCCTTCCCCCAATTCCCCAATAAAAATCTTTAAAAGAAAAAAAAAGAACAGCAGTACTCTTATCCTTTCCCCACCAAGCAGAACTCTTCCAGGAAAGCCCAATAGCTGTATATCTATCTACTCCAATGCTAGGCTGTGAGCTCCTTAAGGAAGGGAATTATGTCTGGTTCTCCTGTGAACTCTCACATCTAGGACACAGCAGGGACTGTGAAAACTACAAACGTTGTGGAAAAAGTACAACTCCACCCCTACCTGTGGGGCCCTATGGCGACAAAGAAGAAAATGGGGTACAGGCCCCACCCCAGTGGCCAGCTTTCCCTGAGACCAATGGGAGTGGGAGGTGGAAGACAGAAGCCCCTTTTGTCCTGTTCCTACAAAGTGGAAACAGTTGTCCACTGCTGTCCCCTTTCGGCCTGACACCTTGACCTCTGGGGAGTGCAGGGAGTGGGGAGGGCAGGAAAAGGGAGGCGGTTGTGTCCAGGCTCCAAGAGGCAGAAGGATCAAATCACATGGATTCCACATCATTGTTCTCTGTGGTCGCTCAGCCCTGTGGAGCTTGGATAGGACAAGAAGGCAGATGGTAATCACTTGTCTGGGCAGGAGCTGCAAGGAAGGGCTACCAGCATGTGCCTGCACCCTCCTGCATGCTGCCAACCTCAGCCTTAGGAGACAGGGCAGAGGGTTGTACGAGATGACCTGGAATGATGCTTCGTGCTCAGTGCCTTCATCACTGTTCAGACAGCAGCCCCCATTTCCAGGCAGGGAGACCGCACCTGGACACACCTGCCTTTGCTGGGCAGCCCCAAGCAAACCCGTGTCCCCTGCACAGCAGCTGTGAGCGCTCAGCCTCACCTGGTTGACATCAATATTGTTCCTCTCCATGTAGTCTCTGTCGTTGACCTGCCCTCCGTCCACAAACTCCATCAGCAGGACCCGCTTGGTGGACAGCTCCCAGTAGATTTGGGGAACCTGGAATAGGAAAGGGCAGGTCAGAAAAGTCTGGGAAGCTGGGAGCCAGGGCTGAGGACCACCAAAGGCACAGCAAGCCAGATGACAGCAGACACTCCTCCTGGGGAAGGAGAGTGGGACCTCCCAGCGACAGGCGGGAAAGTGGGAGGCAGGCCAACAGAGAAGGGCGGGCCGCTCTGCCTCTTCCAGCTAGGCCCCTCGCTCCCTCCTGTAGAGAACCCTGCAGCTTGGGGACCAGAGAACAACTTCCCTGCTCTCCTCAGTGCCTTTAGACACAATTAAAAGCCAAAACTAAAACGGGGACGTAGGGGGGAATGTGTAGAACCTCTCATACCTGAGCTAGAGTTTGAGTTAAAAGCGATTTCCCTCCCTCACCAGGCCCATTTCAGGCTCCTCACATGCATCTCAACCTTCCGCTCCAGTTTCCACAGCTGTGAAATGGTTGTACTGGACATACGAAAGGTCTGCCAATTAAATTCGCGAACTTGTTGCAACAAAGTTGCTAACCTTTTTTGATATCAGAGGAGTTATTCATTATGAATTTGTACCAACTGGACAAACAGTTAACCAAGTTTACTATTTGGAAGTGCTGAAAAGGCTGCGTGAAAAAGTTAGACGAGGGCCGGCCGAGTGGCGCGATGGTTGAGAACTCGCTTGGGATGCCAGAGGGCCCCAGTTCGGATCCCACATATGAGGGCCAGTGACACTGCCCTCTGCGGTTAGGATGCTGAACAACGGCTCAACCTGGAGCTGGGCTGCCGTGAGTCGCCGGCGACGGCGTGGGCTGCAGTCCCTGTGGCAGTGGATTGCCATGGGCTACCGTGTGTGGCCAGCAGCCAGCGTGAGCAGCCAGCAGCCGCAGTGAGCGGCCGTCCAGAAGCCGGCTACTGATCTGCCTCGCCAGAGAAGAGCGCAATGATGGTGCCAACTTGGGCCAGTGAAGCAACATCCTCCACAACTAGACTGAGGAGCAGGACGACAGCAACTTGTCTGTTCCCCTTCCCCCAACTCCCCAGCACTGTTCCCATCCCCCCAATTCCCCAATAAAAATCTTTGAAAAAAAAAAAAAAAGAAAAAGTTAGACGAAAACGACCTGAACTTTTCACCAACAATTCATGGCTCTTGCATCATGACAATGCACCAGCTCACACGGCACTGTCTGTGAGGGAGTTTTTAGCCAGTAAACAAATAACTATATTGGAACACCTTCCCTACTCACCTGATCTGGCCCCCAATGACTTCTTTCTTTACCCGAAGATAAAGGAAATATTGAAAGGAAGCCACTTGGATGACATTCAGGACATCGAGGGTAATATGACAATAGCTCTGATGGCCATTCCAGAAAGAGAGCTCCAAAATTAATGAGATACCATCTCACTCCAGTCAGAATGGCTATCATCAATAAATCAACAAACAAGTGCCGGCAAGGTTGTGGGGAAAAGGGAACCCTGGTGCACTGTTGGTGGGACTGCAGATTGGTGCAGCCACTATGGAAATCAGTATGAAGGTATCTCAAAAAACTGGAAATGGAACTACCTTATGACCCAGCAATTCCACTCTTAGGTATTTATCCAGAAAAACCCAAGACATTAATTCAAAAAAATATATGCACCCCTATGTTCATTGCAGCGCTATTCACAATAGCCAAGACTTGAAAACAACTGAAATGCCCATCAGTAGACGACTGGATTAAGAAACTGTGGTACATTTATACAATGGAGTATTACTCAGCTATAAAGAAGAATGAAATCGTACCATTTGCAACGATATGGATGGACCTAGAGAATATTATGCTAAGTGAAATAAGTCAGTTGGAGAAAGACAAATACCATATGATCTCACTTATATGTGGAATCTAAAGAACTCAATAAATGAGTAATGTAAACAGAAATAGTCTCAGAGACACAGAGCAAAAACTGAGGGTTGCTAGATGGGACGGGGGTGGGGATGAGGGAGAAGGGGAAGGGACGAGACAACATAAATCGATAACTACAATATTACCTCAGGGATAGAAAAGACAGTCTGGGGAACATAATCAATAATGTTGTAAATAATTTTTAGGGGGCCAGATGGTCTCATGTCTTGTTAAGGAGACCACTTCATGGACAATATAAAGGCCTGATGACTGCACTGTATACCTGAAGCTGCCATTGAATAATATTATAGGTCAACTATAATTAAACACATATATAGTCATGGGATGTGGAGTACAGTGTAGGAATGGAGTCAATGGAATTGTAATAGATATGTAAGATATCGAGGGTGGGGAGGCAGTGGGGGGGGGTTGTCACTTTGTGAGGGGTGAAAAGGATAACTATTGCATTGTTTTGTACACCTGAAACTAATAATAATAAATTTTTTTAAATAAAAAAATAGAAGAGTCCCAAAATTGCTTTGAAGGGTGGAGTAGGCACTGGCATCTGTGCATAGCTTCCCAAGGGGAGTACTTCAAAAGTGACCGTAGTGATATTCAGCAATGAGGTATATAGCACTTTTTCTAGGACGCATTCGCGAACTTAATTGTCAGACCCTCGTACATATGTATGGATGAATGAATGAATGAATATTCACTGGATGATACATTTTTTAAATCAGGAAGTCATGAATTTTCTCACACTCATTTCCTACAAGCCCCCAATGGCAGTCAACACCTATTTTCAATCCTCCTCTCTCCCATCGACAGGAAAAACTAAGTACTTTCCCTGCCTGCTGTGCAGTTAAGTATGGTCATGTCACACACGTGGCTTATGAGACATAAGTGGAAGTCTGCTAGGGGGTCTGGAAAGGTTTTTATTTTCTTGATAAAAAGGGATGTTTATAGATGATGCAACTCTTCTTACCCTTCTCTTCCTACCTTGAAAGTGAATGTGATAGCTGGAGCTGCAGCAGCTACCCTGCAACCATGAGGAAAAGTTCAAGAAAATCAGAGATACCATCCCTGATACTGTGAAACCACTAAGACAATATCTGCCCGTGACTGCTGCCAGCCTTCTTGCTAGGTGAGAAAAATAAACACTTTTTGTTTAAGACATTCTATCTAAATTGGGCTGTCACTTACCTGCTGACAAATGCATTCCTAACTGATATGCTCTCATGCTCTCCAACCCCATCTGACTCTGAGAACACCCAATAGCCAAAAAGAGAACAAATTTCCCCAGGAATAGGCAAGAGATGGGACTGCACCAAGGGGTGCTGGGTTGCTATGTGAGTGACTGACACCCATCAGTCCCACCACAGCCAGGATGTCATAATGCCACGTTTCCCCAACAACTTGATGGGTTTATTTACTACTTACAAATAAAGAAACAAGGAAGCTAATTCAAGTGTTTTGGGGAATAAGGACTTCCCTCATTTCGATCCCCAAAACTCATACAGCAGTAAGATTGCGGCCATTGAGTCAAGAGATCTGTTTCCTTTCCTAGTTCCGCTAATAACTGTTGTGTCTTATTCCAGCCCCTTAACTCCTCTATGCCCCAGTTCTCCTCATTAGAAAAGACTGTTCCTGCCCTATCTCAATAAGGAGCTCTGAAGATAATTAGAGTCTACGTAGAAGTATAACACTCTGAACCCCCTGGAAAAAAAGGTTCCAACTGCAATCAAGGTGTCATTTTCGTTTGCTACTTCCCTGCAGTTTTTGCCATTTGAAAATCTGGGGCAATAGAGAAATCTGTAACTCTCTGTTACTTTGAGCTTAAAATTCAGTCTTGTGTGGCATTTTTCAAAAAGTATCTTTCAAATATTTAGTTTGCAAGCTTGCTGCTGTGGTTCATGGCTTCCAAATGAAAGAGACATGTTTTGGGGTTAAGTTCTTCCCTCTGTTTATTTGAAACTGAAGTTTGGCAGTGCGCACCTAGGGCTCTGGACACACACGATCAGACCCCCATCTGGGCCTGCCTGGGGCACTGGAAACAGCCATGGAAGAGCCATGGAAAGAGAAACCCAAAGGCTGGGACCCTCTGGGCATCAGGATCGTGGGTGTGCTGGGTTCCCCCCTCTCCACCTTCCCCTCTTCATCCCCCCAAATACAACCATCCCAGCCTGACAATAGGATGTGTTCCTTACTTCAGCTGCTTAGATCTGAAATGACAGAAATATCAAACCTGGGAGACAGAGGGGTTTGTCATGGGAGCTCAGGGAGGACTGTCATTGCCCTTTGATGGATGTGACACAAAAATGACTACAAGATGCAAAACTGCTCCCTGATCAGTTAGAAGAAACTTGGCTTGAAGGGGCCACAAGGTCAAGTGGCTTGCCCCTAAATCACCCTGTGGGCAGGAGGGTTTGGGGTGTAAGGCGAAATGCACTTCACCCCAACACTCATGTTTCACCCCTGTTCCTTTCTCTGCTTCTTCCATCAAGGAAGGGAAACATGAAAGAGAAAAACTGTTAAGAGGTAATAAGAAGAACCACTGCCCCTCCTGCCCCCCACCAAAACTAAACCCTGGGAGGCTCCCGGCCAGGACACCGCTGAGCCCACAGGCAGGGTCACACCCTGGCCATCATGACCTCTGAGTCCAGGGTCTCCTTGTCACACAGCAGAGGTCCCACTCCTGTGGGCTCCACCTGCCCCCCCCCCGGGACCAATCGTGACCCCAAAAACGAGGACACAGATTATGGAAAGTTACAGCTCAAGACCCTGGCCCTGACCCCGTGCATCTGCTTTGTTCCTCTGCTTTGGTCAGTGCACCTGTGAAGCAAGCCCTGGCTGGTCTCAGCCAGTGGCCATCACCCAGGGCTGAAATCCTCCAATCGCCTGAGCCCAGCAGGATAGACAGCAGACCCAGAGTCAGCTGGTGAGCAGGAGGGCCGGCTCTGCCACCTCCAAGC
Organism: Hipposideros armiger; assembly: GCF_001890085.2. Taxonomy (NCBI): domain Eukaryota; kingdom Metazoa; phylum Chordata; class Mammalia; order Chiroptera; family Hipposideridae; genus Hipposideros; species Hipposideros armiger. The sequence goes on along the minus strand of NW_017731449.1, from coordinate 112,734 downwards.
TGTGTGACTATGGCTAAGCTTTATAGCCTCTCTGAGTTCCAGCTTCCTGGAAGATGGTGATGACCGTTATAGTGGAAGGAACGTTCCCTACTTCTTACTAGCACGTGTGGAGTCCTGGTGCTCGACAGAGAAACGCTCCCTGAGCAGCTGCTGCACAAACAGCCGCCACAGGACAGCCATGCAGTTTCACACGTGGTTCTGATCACAACCAGGGCTGAGAGTGAATGGTACACATAGTTCAGCATAATCTCCTCCCCACAAATTATAACAACGGCAGGACAGCACAGTGGTTTAACATGTAGACTCTGGAGCCGGCCGCCGCTACTCAGAGCCTGCCTCTGCCCCTCACTAGGAAGCTGTGTGACCTTGGGCAAATGGTGTCACCTCTCTGGGCCCGGCTTCCTCACTGCTGACACGGGGCCAATAATGGAACCTCCCTTACGGGGCCATTAGCTGTTATAAGGATTATAACATAAACACGTGGAATGTACTTTAAAAAGCGTCTAACACAGCATAACCACATAAAAAATGTTAACTAATGTTAATGACTTTACATCAGTGGTTCTGAATCTTTGAGATTCTTAGGAAGGTATATGGCCCTTCTCCAAATGCAAGCACGTCACCTCACAGGGTCTGTCTACAATGTAT
>NW_017731449.1:104081-108531 GCF_001890085.2 Hipposideros armiger | reverse complement strand
TGTTATATGTTATATAATGTTGTTATAGAAGTGACTGTACAGTAAACGAGCTAATATAATATACATAAAGTGTTAGGAAAGGTGCCAGGGTAGAGTAGCATGAGCTATCACCATCATCATCATCAGTGTCATTGTCCCACGCTTCATGAAGGCCGAGACCACAGCTTATAGGCTCTGGGGTAGCACTCAGTGTCTTGAAATTGTAGATCATTCAGTACCTATCTGCTTGATTGACTGACAAGCCAACAATCACATGTAACACTGCCTTCAAGGACTTTAATGTACACCACCAGGGACAAAGCATTCATCCTCAGAAAAAAAGAGTCAGGAAGATGTCCCCACTCATGTTCTGCAAAGGGGATGCTTGGGGCAGAGACCAGTCTTCCCCTGCACCTTTCCGCCAGACCACCACGTTCCACTGCCCTGCACCTCCTACCTTTAAGAAGTCAAAGTGCTTGAGCATTTGGGCCACTTTCTCTGCATTCCTCCCTTCGTTGAGGAAATCCAGCTCCAAAGGCAGGTTCTTCTTGGCTTCATCTACCAGCCACATGAACTCAAACTCTGGAAACAGTTGCTTCACAGCCAGGACAAGCACCTGAAATTTACCAAGCACCCCATCAGTCAGCCACCAAGGCTCCTTGCCCTGTTGCCTGGGTCTGGATATTGACAACTCCCCAGGCCTCCCCTGGAGTAAGGGTGAGTGGGAAACTGCTCCCCTGGGACCCAGCACTGAGGTCCAAATCCAAGATGATAAAAAACCAACGGCTGCCAGCAGTAACAACTACTGAGTGCTCCCCACGGGCCCAGTACTGGCTTAGCACTTTACTTAGTTATTCCACCTCATCTCCACAACTCTGGGAGGTACACGGTGCACACACTTATCATCTCCCCATTTTACAGATGAGGAAGTTGAGGCTCTGAGAGGTTATAGGATTTTTCTGAATTTGCCCAGCAAGGAAGCACAGAAACAGAATTTGACTAGGATCTACCCAGCCCCCAAACCCTTTCTCTTAAGCAGGTCGCTGAACTGCTACCTTTGATGCTCCCAGATTTGTGCTTCATGGTCCTATTTACAAAGGGCTGGAGGGAACTGTCACACTACAACGGCTGTTTATTCCTTAAGCGGAGTGGTTGGTACCTGCACATTTCTAATATACTTTCTCTATATTTAGTTATTAAGTTATTTTCTATATATTTTGTACACCTAAAATATTTCATGATAAAAATTACATCGAAATAAGAAAATAAGGTTAGCTAAGAGAAGAGGAGTTAAGAGATAAGGGATTTGACCACTTGGATGAAAAGCTCCAATTTTTGGCAATTTGGCCCCGCTAATGGGTTCTTGAGTGAGGACATGATGAAAAAGGTTTTAGAAGACTTATCTGGCATTTCAGTTGTCAGTTTAATGGCATAAAATTAAATGTCACTGGCAGAGAACCAGGGTTCAGTGACATCTGCAGAGCACACCCCGGCCCCTCTGCGGGAGGACCTCAGTTCTGAGGCTCCCTCACCACCAGAGCTAGATTTGAGACAGTCTCACGAGTTCACAGACAATGGCTCTGTAGTGGGTGAGCGAGGGTGACATCAGGGGCATGGGAGATTTCCAGCATTCCAGGAGGGAAACACAGTAGGCAGCTCTCCTGCTCTCCCACAAGCCCTCCTGTCAGTATTCAAAGCCAGGCCAGGGAGAACCGCTGACTGCTTCTCCCAGTAATCCTTGGTACAGACGACAATCCAAATTCTCTGAGAACACCCACCTCCACTCCTGGCTACAGCAGCAGGACAATGAGCAAGAACTAAAGAACCATGGGCCTGTTGGCACCTTCCCCAGCTGTTATGGACTAAATGCTTGTGTCTCCCCACCCCTGAATTCATATTTTGAAGCCCTAGACCCAGTGTGATGGTGTTTGGAGGTGGGGCTTTTGGGAGGTGATGAGATTTAGATGACGTCATGAAGGCGGGGCCCCAATGATGGGGTTAGTGTTCTTATAAGANGTTCTAAGGTCCCTCCCTGCCCCTTTTCCCAGCTGTCTTCCAGGTCAGTTGCCAACCTGCGTGTCCTGTCCCTTACCCAAATACACACTCTGATGCCAGATCCACAAACGCCCTGGTCATGACCGTTCAGCCTGGCTGCCCCCTGACTTCTCCCAGTCTCCCCAACACCGCATTTGCATTCAGTGCTTGTCTGAGGCTTGGAGATTTGTAGCATAGGGCTGAGGTTATTAAACCCCACTGGAAGATGCCTTACACACTGAGAGGTAAATTCTTTGCTGAGGCTTAATTACGCACAGATGTTGTGATGGGGTGCCAGTGTGCAAAAACAATCTATCTCCAGTTTTAAGAGCTGAACTGGGTTCACAGCACAAAATTCGCTTTCCACTTGTTATTTGCTTAGGCAAAATTAATTACTCAGGAGCCTTAATTCCACCATTGTCTGAGGGATGGTGTGCGGGTTTTAGAAGCAGCAGGTCAAATCGTTACATTAATTATTTACCCATTTGGCATCCTCGTTTCAAAAATTTGTGTTATTATTATTATTACATGTCTTGGTCTGGCAGATGCTAGTTGGCCCCAGCCAAGGGACGATTTTGCTGTTTCCATGGGAACAGCGGAGATGGTTCTGTTTGTCTGGCTCCTAGTTCCAGCTCTGAAGAGCACCCCTGCCGGTAAGAGGTAACAGAATGTTCTTAGACTAGCACCAGAGCTGAAGTCAGAAAATCTGGGTTGCAGCCTCTCTCCTCTGACTGCCATCTGTAAAATGGAATTATGGTTGTTGGAAGGATTCCATGTCATCATACCTGCACAGTGCTCAGTGCAGAAGAAACATTCAGTAAATACTGCCTATCATCCCTTTGTATAATCAATACGTCTCGGAAGCATCCCCCCACCCTCCTGCCCCAGCTCCACTTCCTGGGTGGAATTAAGTACTTCCTCTTGGAAATACACAGAAACACTTATCTAAGTCTCTGACATAGGATGACCAACCTGTACTATAAAAACACGCTTGTGTGTTTGTCGCCCACTGGATGGGAAGTTTTCCCAGGCAGGAGCCAACCATCCCTTACTCATGCAGTCATTCCCCACCCCCTGCCCACCCCTCCCTCCAGCAACTAGCACAGCAACAGACTCAGGAAATGCTCAATCAATGTGGGAGAAAGGAAGGAAATAAATGGGATATGAAGTGAAAGCACATTTTAAAGCATTATGCTAATTAGTAGTATTACGTGTCGGAGAGAGTCAAGTTTCATTGAGCTCATGGTGTGAACTTCAAGGCTGAGGCAGTGTCACCAGGTATAGTGTGCAGGTCTGGGTTTATAGGCACAAGACGGTCTGTACGATGGCAGCTACGAAACAGCCAGTCAAGCATATGGGACATCGAACAGGCGAACAGGCTTGACTCTCAGCTCACTCAAAGAGCTAAACTTTGCCAGTGGCTACACCTTCCACCAAAATCAGTGTGTCAAGACACTGCACTGGTCAGCACAGCTGTGGCTGTCCTCCTATGAGCCAAGCTCTAGGACTCCCCGGTGGCAGGCGTAGACACACCCTCAGTCTCCTGATCTCCTCATCAATCTGGATTGCCAAAGTAGTAACACTACCTCCATGTCTCATGATGTCTTCAGAAGCCACATGAACACAAGTTCAAAGCAAGAGACCTTCCCATTCAAGGTCCTGAGATACCCTCCCCACGAGGGCTCCTTTTTGACTGTCTGCTTTGGAACAAGCACCCAGAGCTCCTAAGGCCTCAGTGACTCCCACTCCCACATTCTCCAGGCCTCCTGAGGGGAAGAGACAGGGCTGATCTCTCCTGAAAGTGGAAAGCCAGCCTCTCTGTATAGCCTACCACAAGGGTCCGACCCCTACGCCATGAAAAGGGGCTCCTGGGTAAATGAATGCAAACCCCGCTAAGGATAAAACACGTTCGAACAGTGGTGTTGATGTGCATCTCATTCCAGCCCCTACGTGCCCCATGGGGAACATCAGGACAGTCCTCAAAGACCAGCTCCAGTGCCAACTCCTCGGCAGAGCTTTCCTTCCCTGATGGACCGTGGGGGTCCCTTCTGAATCTTCTGAGCACTCACCAGCAGAGCCTCTCACAAAGCTTTGACTTTGCCTTGCTTGACATCATTTCCCACAGTGAGTGTCTTCTATTATACAAGCAGTTCTACTCTAACACTTTGAAAACACAAATTCATTCCAATGCCAGTGACATAGTAGGGAACTATTTGATCATAGTGCAAATTTTGCATTTGGTTATGTGTTAGTTATCATCTGCGAGAAACACCGTGTGAATGCAGAAAATCACATCCAGCGGAACCACGTCACTTAGGAATACACAAAATGCACACACCTCACCACGTGGGTCAGGAGTCACGCCCACCCACATCTGGTATCACGACTTTCCATCCAATTGCAAATGGCCCTCCTTCCAGCACTTCACAATAACTCA
>NW_017731449.1:66400-100887 GCF_001890085.2 Hipposideros armiger | reverse complement strand
GCCTCCCAGTCTATGGTCTTTTCTTACGGCAGCCCTAGCAGACTCAGACACCATCCAGCCTATCTAGAAGGATGTACTGAGCCCAGCTCTGAGCCTTGTCTAACGCTTCTTTCTGCCCTGGTCTATGATATTAGGCCCAACACTGTGTTAGGCATGGCGGCACAAAAGAAATAAATTTACAGTACAGCGATTAACTACAAAGCATTTACAGTTTTGCTTTTAAACCCAAGTTCTAGGCGATGTACCAGACACCGTGCTAAGAGAATCATCACACAGGGTTATTATATTCAATTTCTCTCAAAATCCTTTTTAATTACATTCAGCTGTAGTCTAATTTCTTTTAAGTCTTGTCTAGTCTTTCTCGGGCTAGAACTGTGACCTTATGATAATCGATTTAGTTTATGTTTTGTTTCTGTTTGTGTCACGCGAAACTAGATGGCAGAGGTGGTAACAGCGGGGCCCGGACCTCATGTGTCAGACCGACTCGCTTGGACACCACGCCCTCCAGACACTGCATTTCGTCACCGTGCCCTCAGATGGCCCTTTGCTGCAGCCAAAGGGGTTGCAGAGCGGGCACACAGGACACAGAAGCACCTGCCCGGGCCTGGGCTGGGGGCACAAACATCCTCTGAGGCACCTGAATTCCACTCTGGGCTCTGAGTTCAGACAAGAAACCTCTTTGGAGTTTGGCTCCAGCCTAAATTCCAGCGGTTCTCACCCAGTAGACAGGGAAGGAGCCACAATGAGGCTCGCTGATTTGTTCAATCAGTATTTACTGACTACCTCCTAGGTAATGACCCTGGTCCAGGTGTGGGTATACAGCGGGAGCTCCATGCAGCCCAGTGGGGTCTATACCTGGGGATGAAGCTTCTGGCCAAACAATAAATCCTCATCACTTACTGTACGGTCACTGCTATTTGTGAAATGTTTAATTATCATTAATATCCAAACAGCACTGGTAGGTACTTTAAAGATTTTTCTGTTATTAATCAATTATGTAATTAGTCATTACTAGTACTATTGGTTATTGTTAATACCTAGTGTCATCAATCATAAAAGCAGTCAGAGATTTTATTGATCGATATTAATTGCTAATAACTAATTAGCACAATAATTCATAACCCCAAAATAACTGTACAGTACCCATAAACCTGGTTTCTAAAGCACTCTGGGGGTGGTGGGTGAGGCACTCCCTTGGTTACTTTAAAATGAGAAGGTCTGTTTGAATAGAAGTCATTGGTTCTTGGCTTCCTAGGAGGACACCATCCTCTTTACAGGAAGTCACCAATTTGAAAATTTGATGCTAGCGATGAAGCCCAAGAAATGCACATTATCACATAATTTTGCACATAATTCACAGGGGTTACCAACCCCTTAAACTTCAAGGCGGTTGGGGAGAGGGGTGAGATTAAGCATCGTCTGGTCGAAGTCTGAAACGGTTTGGGCTTCTGCCATTTTAGACTGTTCTTGGCTGAGGAGAATAAAATAAAACTCAGTTTCACCTTCTGTTTTCATTCAACTCCCTTCATAAAAGCCTACCCTAAGAAAATTCATTTAAGCTTTTCCTTTTTCATAACAGATGCAATCAACTAAAATAAAACAGGTGTTGTTATCAATTTGACTTTTTTATTTTTCTTCCAAAATGTATATTCTCCATAAAATGGTTCCAACAGCCAGTAGTTTCACCAGTGCCTAGCACGTACTCAGTACTCAGCAGATGTTTATTGAATATTCACATGAATAAGTGAGTGAATGAATAAATGAATGAACAAATGAATATTTCAATAAGTGTGCCCTCTCCCCCGAGATAATTATATATTCACATGTGTGTTATTCAAATAGATTAAGTTTTTCTGTTTCTAAGGTGTTGGTGAGAAAAGAGATTATCTCTGAATTTTCAGGAACCACAGTTCTGGAATGCCTGAGAGTTTTCCACTTGATTTGGAAACTTATGAATCAAGCAAGGTATATTCAACAATTAATAACTCCCTGCAAGGTAGAATAATGAAATTATTTTCCTATAGGGTCACTGGCTTACAGGAGGAAAAATCAATTGTAGGCCACACAGAAATATAATAGAAAAATTAAGAGTCACATGAAAGATTGAAAACTAGTGATTGCTATATATACAGTAATACCTTGGTTTGTGAGCATAATTTGTTCTGGAAACAAACTACGCGTATTGCACAACATCGCTCGTTTACCACATTAAAATGTATTAGAACTGTCTGCTCGTCTTGCAGAACACTTGCAAACCAAGTTACTCGCAATCCAAGGTTTTACTGTAATAGCAAAAAAGTGGGAATTAGCATTATCTAGTACCTGCTACATGCTAGGCACTGGGCCACAAAGCCCTTGATATACATGTTCTCATTTCATCCTCTTCTTGCCCATTTCACAGAGAAGGAAACCAGTTCCAGGAGGTCAAAGCACTTCTCAAGGTCACATTGCTTATAATTTCAAATGCAGGACTTGGACCCAGGTTGGGTTTTTTTGTTTGTTTGTTTGTTTTGCTTCTTTCTTTATGCAGCCCAGTCTCGTGCAATCTAACACAGGACAATACAATAGGAAGCTTGAGATAAGGCATAAAAAGAACTTTGTAAACTGCAAAATGCAAGTGAAATACAAGTTACTGTTATCAAGTTATTATACAGTATAAAAGAAATAATGTTCTATGGGAAAACAGCACATTGAAGAGAACACCTCCACGGATCCGAACTGGTAAAAATGGGTGTTCGACAAGGATCGAGTATCAGAGTGATGTAAATAGCTTGCCATTCATGGGTTTATCTTTGTTCTGATAAGTTGTTATAGTGCACACTTTTTAGAAAATAGAATTACAGGGGGAAGAGAAGTTTCCATGGGATTGTCTACATCTCTGGGGGGTTTTTTAATGTATTTTTAAAAATAAAATCAACTGTTGGACTCTGTGCCAAACATAGACATTACCTAGCCACCCACTGTTCAATCAACACATAGAGAAAAGAACCAAGATGACAGGCAGCATGCACTGAAAATGTTGAAAAAAAAGTCAAAAACATGACTGTCACTGGTCCTTATTTTTAGAGATCCTTGGGGTGGGCCAGGTGACATCAAACAGTGGACCAGATTCTCGTGCTCAGACCAGAGTCCCATCCAAATGTTGCAGAACATCTTGGGGACAGGTGGTCACCGGAGGGCAGAGCACCTGGTCATGAGTTAGATTCTTTTGGGGGCAATCGAGCAAGGAGGTGTTTATCATCAAAGTGGTACAGGATGGTGCCATTGCGACCCAGGAATTATGGTCTTACCACTGGCTCGCAGGTCATCTGAGTCCTACCCTGCTCTCCATCAGTGGGAATGGCAGTGAGACCCAGTCAGCTAAGCTCCCTGCTGTTGTCGGCAGGCAGGAGCTGCTGAAAAGCCAGCCTGCCAGCAGACGATGGACTCTGCCTTGTCAGTTCACCCCTTCCTGCTGAATCATTGTTCCAATCTCTGGGCCCAATTAGTCTGGCTTTGGACAGCCACTCCAATCAATAAGAGTCACTGGTCATGCATCTAGAAGTAAAGTTGCCCCAACTAATAAAGGGACAATATCAGGTGATAATGACAAAGCTGAAAAACATGTTTGGCTGTCTGTGCCTGTCTCTTTTGTGCAAAGTCACCAACGCCATCAGGTTCATCAAACACCACTTACTGAGAGTCAGCTTCCATTTCTCTGCCACCATTCAAGTCTTTTCCAAAGACTATCCTCTTCCCCAAGAGGAGTGCCAGGTTTGCAAGATGGCACATGCTATTGGATATCAATCCAAAAGCTATCTCCCCCACCTTCCCAGCTAACAGAATCTCAAATCCGTGCATCTTTCATGTCCTTCAAGGAAGGGGGTCCTTAGCCTGGGAAGGTGAATCATGATTGGTCTAAGTCAATCAAAGTGCTCTCATTTATGCTGCCAAGAGTGATTTGGGCTTGGACATGGGGTCTCCTTCCGGCCAGTGAGAAATGAAGGGAATTCTCTGAAGGGTTCCATTTGATAAGGAATATGAGGGCAGAAACACTCTTTGGCATCTAGGTGTCATCTGCTTGTATAGCAGAAACTGCTGTAGCTGTTTGGGGACTATAAGAGGCATGACCTTAGAAGGGCAAGCCAGGGTGGCAGAGTGAGAGACAGAAGGAACCTAGGTCCCTAAAGACCACAAGGAACTGCTGGATTGGTCAGCCTCGGAAAGGTGGGCACTGCTGCCAGGTGTCTTGAAATATGAGACAATACAGGTTGCTTTTATTTACCCCACTTTTAGTTGGATTTCCTGATACCTGCGCCCAACAGCATCCTAACGGATGCAACCAGCAGTCCCCACTTCCTCACTCTCAAAACTTTTACTCCTGCAGACCTATCCTCACAACATATATGTGTTTGGATTCACAAGCTCACCTCTTAAACTGCAAAAATCCAGAGGTTAAGCCTATTCATCACTCTCTGGGTAAGCATTCCCCCATCAGATTGTCTTTCTCCCAAGACCATGCTGTGACCAATCACAGGGCTAGAGAAGAGGGAGGGACAGTAGCGGGCAGTGGGAGAGAAGCGTGAGGGCACACAGTGCCTGGAGCTGTCACGAGAGGAAGCACCAGAAGGCAGAGAAGCTGCCTTGCCTCCCCTCTGTCTCCAAGTTCCTGGGGGCTAAGGCAGCCCTAAGACCCCCTAGAAATCATTCTTCTCCTGCCAAGCATGGCTGAGCACCTTTCTGGGGTCATCATTCCTAAAACCAATGCACCATTTTAGGTCTAGACTCAAAACAAATAAACCAACCAACAAAAATCACTTGAAATATAAAATAAAATGGGCTTTCCAGTTGAGCTCTTCTTAGCTTTATAGGAGAGAAGGGTGACCCACGTAGGCTATTTTCCACCAGAGACCAAGCCCAGGGAGAAGGCAGTGCCATCGGGTGCTGTTGTTAATGCTGACGGTCCATGGAGGTGGTGACCTTGGGCCTCATTTCCAGCTTCTGTCCTGAAGGCTGTGAGTACAGGTCTCTGGTCCACCTAGCGATCCCAGCCCCAGTGCTGCCTCAGCCACTGCAAGGGAGCCACTTTGTACTCTGCACACAGCCGCTACACCATACTTCCTAAGAAAAGCATCTGATGGTTATCTCCACAAGATGCCAAATCTTTATTACTGCTATTATTGCTATTGACCTTACGGCCAGCATTACTCAGGGAACCAGCAAGGTTCTGAGCAGAGAAAAGGATGTCAGCTGTCCTCCCAACCCAAGTGGGTCCTGACAACACTGCTGGCCACAGGCAGGTGCCCACCTGACGCAGGAGTGGCTGCTGGCACTCAGGACACCCAGGGATCCTCCGAGACTCCCAGTCTACTCCAAGTGATGGCCATCCCATAGCCACTGGCACGTGCTCCAGAAAACTCAGGTTTCCAGGTAGGTGCCCAGGGCCACTCAGCAACCCTGCCCCCCTTTCCACGGCACACAGCAGCTATTTCAAACCTTCACCCCCACTCGAGCCTCCAATGCCACCTCCTACCCCCTCATTCTCAGCAGATGGTCTTGCCTCCCACTTCAGAGAAAAAATAGAGGCCATCAGGATGGTGCAACTCAGCTGCCCACTTCCCCCACAACCCGCCTTCTCCCTCTGCCCTACACGCTCATCCATGCCCAGCCTAACCACCTTCCTCTAGTCCCCAAACAAAAGCTGGCCAAGGCTAACGTTCCCACTTGCCTCCTTGGAGCCCAATCCCTCGAGTCTCCTCCTGGGCCAGATCTAGCAGCCACTTCCCCTCCTCAATCTCCGATCCCCCCACTCCGCTGCCTCTTTCCCCACCAGCTACAACAGGCTCGAGTCCCCCAGCCTCTACTCCTGTGCTCTGCTCAAATCTCTTCTCTCACACCCGCCACCGTCCATGGCTAAACTTGAGTCTTCCACATTAACTGTCTCCACTGCCTGCAGCCTCAACCCTCTTTCACCCCACTCATCCCACTCTCCTCGCTCTTCCAAAGAACTCTAAGTCACCCGCCAAACCCAAAACACCCTTTTCAGAGCTTTACTAATTTTATCTCCCACTTGACAACATTGAGTCATTCTGGCAGACTATATTTTCCAAAATGGCTGTAACGATACCTCCCATTCTAATGCTTTTCTCGAACCTTGCCACACCACCATCAAGAAGTAGAGTCTATTTCCCATCCCTTAAACTAAGCGGGCCTTTGTGACTCTTGCTCTTACCAAGAGTGTAAGGAAGCAATAATCTACTTGGTGGCCAAGGCGAGGTCAGAAAGCTGGGATGTACTTTCAGCCTTGTTCCCTTGGGACATTCGATCTTTGAATCTGGCCACCATGCTGTGAAGAAGCCATGGAGAGGCCTTATACAGAGAGGATCTGAGGCCCTGACCCCAAAGCCCCAGGTGAGCTCCCAGCCAACACCCAGTGCCAACTTGTCAGCCATGTGAGTGAGCCACCCTGAAGCGGCTCCTCCAGGTCCAGTCGAGTAACCCAGCTGGCACCACATAACACAGAGATGAGTGTCTCTCCAAGCCCTGCCTGCATTACAGATTCGTAAGCAAAACACATGACTGCTGTTTTCAGCCACTACGTTTGGAGGTGGTTCATGATGCGGCTCTAGATAACTGAGACAGAGCTCTCCTCCTGAAATTGTTTCCATTGGCTGCTGCACTGCTCAGTCCTGTTTCTCCTCCCACCCCTCTGACCACGTCTTCTTAGTTCCCTCAGGAACTTACCCTCCTGGGTGCATGCTCCAAATTATGATGGTCCTCAGAGTTCTGTCCTTGTCCTCTCCTTTTTATTCACTCTACATACCTTTTCTAAGTGATCTCAACTACTCACCCAGATTCAGCTCTAGTGAATCTCCTTGCTGATAAATCCCGAGTCTATATCAGCAGCCTAAACTATAACCCAACAAAGCCATCCTGATTCAAAACCCCTAACAGCAATCTCTTCCCCCACTTGATTGATCCATCACCCATTTCCCCTTGCTCTGAAAGTGAAATCCATCCCAACCCCATGACTCTTATAAGAGACTACATTTCCCAAGCTCCCTTGCCAACTGGCTTCCAGCTAGGTTTGACCAATGAATGGGTCACACTGGTGGAATACTGGGGAACAGAAGATGAAAGCCTGCTCCTTCAAACAAGACCTGTGGCTCTTTTGTAACTACCAATTTGCACTTCTTAAGAGTCATGGGGATGTAAAGTACAGTACAGGAAATATAGTCAATAATATTGTAAAAACTATGTATAGTGTCAGAAAGGCACTAGACTTATCGGGGGGAATCACTTCATAAATTGCTGTATACCACTATGCTGTACACCTGAAACTAATAGAAAATAATACTGAATGTCAACTATAAATTTTTAAAAAGTCACAGGGATATATAGTACAGCATAGGGAACATAGTCAATAATATTGTAATGGGTAATAGATTTATTGGGGTTATCACTTTGTGAGGAATATAAATGTGTAATCACTATGTTGTTTTGTACACCTGAAACTAATGTTTTTTTAAATCTGTGGCTCTGATTTCCAGGTGACAGGCCCTACATCTGTGACCCACCTCCACTGGGCTAGCTCACCACGGTCCCAGCTTCCACAGGAGGCCCCAGCTTCCACAGGTGCTCCCAGCTCCTGGGCGCCAGACAACCACCTGTTCTCTTTGTCCTCCACCGTGAGGGTAGCTTCCTACTGTTGGTAATTGTCTCACCATCCCATTTGGTTTCTTGGCAATTCCATTCCCAGGAAGCCCCATTTTGTGTTTCAAATTCCCTCTGAAATACCTAGAGCAGTTTCTTTTTTCCCCAGCGGCACTCTGACTGACACACATGGCTAAAAGCATCCAAACTTAACCATTTAAGCCAGAAACCTCTGACTTGTTTTAGCCTCCCCGTCCCTGTGCATAGCAGTGTTTGCCCCCATCCCATGTAAACCTGGTCGAAGGCCTGATAACTCCACCGTAGAGCCCGTCCCTCTCCTCCGCCCCATTACCCTGCTGTGGTTCACATCATCGTTTCCCTCCCAGGCCACTGCGGCCGCCCCTCAATTAGCCTCCCCAGCTATCGTCTTCCTTCCTCCCGATACATCCTCCAGACTGCCAACAGATTTTGATTTCTCATGCACATCTGATCATGACATTCCCCTGATTAAAATTCGTAAATGGTTCCCCACTGACTACAAGCGAAAATCAGACCAGCTCAGTTCCACAGGAGAACCACATTTACTACGTACAGGTTCTGCACCCGAGCCTGGGCTACAAGGCCCTCTGGGCTCCCTCCTGCCTGCTTTCCCTGAGCCTCATCTGCAGCCACTCCCAGCTCACACCGTCTGGACCAGTGGACGTTCTCTAAGCACAGCCTTCTCCTCTGAGACCTGGGCCTCCGCACAGGCTGGGCTGTCCCTCCCCTGCCAGGCTGTCTCATGGGCTCCTCCGTGAAGTCCCCTTGGTGCCCCCATCCCTCAGACAGAGCTCAAGTCCCCACACTGTGGGGAGAACTGCTCCTCCACTAAACAAGGGGCTCCCCAAGGATGAAGACGTTGCTCGCTCACTGGATGCAGAGGAGACTCTGAGCGTGTGTGTTAAGTTCAGTCAACACGCGTTGAATGAACTAAGAGTCCAGAGTGAAGAAAGGGAGCTCAGGGACGGAGAAAAGGAAGAAGAGGGACGTGCTGGCAAGTGAAATGGACTGCCGACCTCCCAGGGCGCGCCCTAGCGCCATCCAAGCAGGGCCCTGTTCACTGGCCCTCCCTGGCTCTGCGCGTGAAGCGAGAAGAGTCCAGAGCCACCGTCTCCACTAGAGATGTCCCCAGGGCCATTGTTAGGCATGCAAGTTTGTTCGTTCAAAATACATCAGCTAGGCAAACACGCAATCTGAGTAAATATTTGTGTGTGATCTGCCTGTCATTTTTATATCCTGTGATTGACCACATGCTCTCTTTTGCTATCATTTAACAAATTAAGATGTCACTGTTTCTACCCACAAGGAAATCACCTTGGGTTCATCTCATTTCAACAACATCCTCCTGAAGTCACCTTGGGTCCAGTCGCTGTTCAGTTGTTCTGAGACCATCCGCGAACAGGTCCCAGAAAAATAAAACAAGAAGAACTGACCAACCCAGCCAGGGGTCCCATGGTCACAGCGTTGTCATGATACCTCCTTTGTTGTGGTCTCGAGCTCCCCTCTGCCACCCTGCAGCTCAAAGGGCCATATCCACCTACCAGCTTTGAACCAGTGTCACTGAGGCTGCCTGGATCCCAAGGAAACACAGAATGAGGGTGACGGAAGGTGCAAGGGGAAGCTCCTCACCTCCATCAGGAGAATGTCCTTCGAGCTCTGTGCCTGCACCTTTGGGTGCTGGACCTTCACAGCCACTGTCCGCCCATCATGCAGCACTGCCTTGTGGACCTGGGCCAGGGAGGCAGCCCCCAGAGGGGTGTCATCAAAGCTCACAAACAAATCATGGATCTGTCAAGAGTGGAGAGAGAACAGAGCAATTAGGATGCCTCAATTCAGTGGGAGGGGCCAGGACGACGGGCCAGAGCCAGTGCTGCCCGATGCCCCCACGACAGATTGTCTATCAGCTGCATGTATGCCAGCCCAGCACCTTGCCCGGGACCGTTGCTGCCACGGAGACTCAGACCAGGCATGTGGAGGGAGTGAGGCAAAAAACACGCGTGGATGATGTGTCCTCCTACATGGGCATAGGTGCCCTGAGCACCTCCATTTAAGGCCAAGGAAGTGCTGTCTAGAATGTTCAGAACTGTGCACCAGCTGCCCATTTAATTATCCACCATTGTACCCCCAAGGCTCTCACATATAAATACAATCCAAGTTAACAAATCCTGAGACCAAGCCATGCCAAGCGAGGGATCAAATGGGAGATTTCCAACCCTACCAACCTGGACTGCTGAAAGGGCCCTGGCTGGAGGCTGCAAACCCGACAACTACCTCTTGTTCCTGCCTGAGCAGCAGCCTCAATGTGGGTCCCTGGGCCCACACTCAGCCCAGACACCTGGCAGAGTTCCCAGGGCTGTAGGCCCGAACCTTGCATTTGTTCCTCACCTGCAATGCTAACTAACCAAAGGGAGCCTTGGGCAGATCACCTGACCTTTCTGCGCCTCGCTTTCTCGCTCTATGAAATGGAAAGTATACCCTTATTTTTCCATATTCTCTTCCCTTCCCTTCTTCCCTCTTAGAAATGTCATACCGATTTTCCTGAAGAAAAAATTCTTTCTGACTTGAGTGGTCACACCTACATGATCCAGATATAAATATTCTGCCAGATGGAAAGGAAGCCCCCCAAAAGCCTTTTGCAAGATTGGCCAGAGCTTAAATTCTCATTCCCTCCATTCCTTGAAGTCCCTGGTCACCCTCACATTTCTGGAAAGTCCAGACATTCACACACATACCTACACAAATGTGTACGTGGTTAAGCACACACCTCCCCTCCTTCTCACATCCCCCAAGGCTCGCAGGCTGAGGCCTGTTCAGTCCATGGCCCCCACCTCCCTTTGTCCCCTTCTGCAGCAGCCACCCAGCCCCTCAGCCCCTCTCCTCTCCTTGGACTTCAGGAGTCACATGACCCACAGCCACCATCCCCCCCCCGTTTGCTACGTCGCACCATCACTTTGCTAATCTTGTCTCATAAATCACTCCCTCCAGCCCTGTCATCATTTTTGTAGCTTCACTAAACTCCATCCCGTTTTTTCAGCATCCTGCAGAGGCCAAATGTCCAGGCAACATGGGAGGGGCCTCCACTTCTCTGTCACAGGAGGTGGGTACAGACTGGCTTCCCTGTCCCCCTTCTCCTCACTGGGTCTTTATCTGCACCCCTCCCAGTGCCTACTGCCCGCCTCTTCCCCAGCCATGCAGTTGTCTTCTTCCTTCCTTTGTGAGCTCTAGGCTTCCTGAGGGCCATATTCTTCCCACATTGCCCACCCTGACTCACCCTAGGTCTCTCTACACAAGAACCCTTTATCCCTGGGCTTGGATTGGGAGAATGCAAGGACCACCATCCCTATAACCTCACTAGGATATCAGCTCCCAGTAGGTAGGGACTTTTGCCAAGCTTGTTTGCTAGAGCAGAGCTAGAACTAGTCAGTGACGAACACACATTTGTTGAAGGACTGAATTCACTGTTCTCTCCATTCAAGACTTGAATGAACTCTTTCTTCCCTTTGAAATGGCTGGAATTTCCTGCTCCCACACTTCTACTAATCCAAGGGCCTCAAAAGCAAAAGCACATGTCGTCTGTGGGATTTACCTGTTACTCCAGGGTGGGTGTGAGACCCAGTCCTGGCCAATCAAAAGCCTGAATGCTCTGGGCCACACTGATTGGTTCCAAGATAGAAAGGTAACCCAACTGGTCCAATCAAACTCAATTGTTTTACTTTTGTTTGAACTGTAGGAGAAGGGATTCTTTCTTCCTGCTAAAATTGAACTTGATGCCTAGAGATGCCAGGGGTCACGTAGTGACAACAAAGAGGAAAGCAACGCCAAGAGACAGTGAGATTGAATCCTAATCACGATGGTTGAGCCCCTTGATCTAGCCATGCCTGAATGCCCACTCTATAATTTCTTTTCTGCTTAAGTCAGTTTGAGTTGTTTTCTGTCACACACAACTGAAGGGGCTCTGACTGATACAGCACGTTCTCAGCCCAGCTGGGATAAACCAAAGTAACATGGGCATGGTGCCCAGCACCCCCAAGAGGCTCAGTAAGTATGAGTCCCATCGTCTCTCCACCCTTTTGCTGGGACAGGGATCCAGACAGAGAAGGGAAGTAGCGCTTCTGCCACGTTCCCGGCCATCACATAATGAGACCAACACCACGCGCCTTTGGAAACCCCCTGACAGAGCAGCAAGGAGGGCACTTTCAGGAGCACAGCTGTGAACTCAGACCCTCACCTCCCAGGCTGTTAGAATGGCCCGATCTCCCTGCTGCAAAGGGACTTGGGGGTCATCTGATCTCACTTTCTACCCCAAGCCTCTGCCTGGCTCCCTGGAAATATTTGCTCATTCTCTGAGAAGGACAACCACTCTTCAAACCAGTGTCATTGCAGGGACATTGCAGAGTCATTGCAACCCAAGAGTGACATGGCATCACTAGGGCTGTGTGGCAAGAGCAGCTGCCAAGAGCACTCCAGGGGGAGGAAGAGAATAGAAAGGGCTGAGGCAAGCATATCCCAACCTCCAGGGTAAGAGGAGGCCCGGTCCACCATGTCCCCGGAGGACAGGAAGAGGGCCTCTCACAATTCCCTGCTCCCACCAAGGGGATGGAGGGGATCTGAGACACCACCCAACCCAGCTGCCAACTCAGCTCCCTGCGTAAGGCCCAGCTATTAGGATTTGACCAAACTCCCAATTTGACCAGTAGAAGCAAAGAGAGGCATGAAAAATGAGGCTGCACCACTCACTCTACACAGGGAACCTGTCAGGCAGATACCCCACCCCACCCTGTCCCGCCCACCACCTCCCAGTGCCCCTGCAGCCACCCCTTCCCTCTCTATCAGGAAGCAAGTCCCCCGCCCACATTCTCCTGTGCTTACACACACACACACACACACACAAACACACACACACTAATTGATTGCTAGTGGATGTTCCTAGCTGGCTTATAAAAAAGGTAATTAAAGATTGGTGCTGCAGCCTGTAATTAAATATGAATAAAGTATCTCTAAATGGAACCTTGATTCAAAGTGTTCAGTGGAAGTACTTTAAGCTGATAGATAGTAAGGAAAAACAGACCCTATCCCGAAAGCAGAATTATACCGCCAGTGCAGCTGAAACAAACACCACCCCCCTGCAATCAGGCCTGGTCCCCCAGCCCTTTCAGCAGAAAACCATTAGCAGAAACAAACTGCAGTATGGGCAGCAATTAGATTCAAGCAGGGCCTCGGCTGCCTCCAGTCACTCACAGAAAA
Organism: Hipposideros armiger; assembly: GCF_001890085.2. Classification (NCBI taxonomy): domain Eukaryota; kingdom Metazoa; phylum Chordata; class Mammalia; order Chiroptera; family Hipposideridae; genus Hipposideros; species Hipposideros armiger. The sequence continues at coordinate 87,972 of NW_017731449.1, read as the reverse complement.
CTGTCTCCCTTTCTAAGGCTTTCTTTCCTCCGTTCTTTTCTTTTTTCCCTGTGGGTCTGGTGGCAAAATCAATTAAGTAAAACAACTGCATTTTAACATGACTAGTTATGTGCTTTTTAATTACTGTCAGACCATGATTCAAATATATCAATGTCCCTGTCTGGAACAGGAAAAATAATCAGGAAAAAAGTTTCTCTAGCTTTGTATTTTTGTGTGTGTGTGTGTGTGTGTGTGTGTGTGTGTGTGTGTGTGTGTGTGTGTGTGTGTAAATGGACAGTGTTTGGTTTTTTATGAGCAGAAAACATCAGAGGGGCAAGAAGAAAGGTCATCCCTGCAGGGCTTAGCAGACAGGGGCTCAGGTTAGGACTTCGGCAGGCTGGCTTCAGCTGGGGTTCATTAATCCAGAGGCCACGTGACATTATTCCCCAGTGCAGGGCAAAGTGAGAGACTCGCCAGAAAGGCAGCCTGCAGATTCCCACAAGCCAGGTTCCTGGGCAACGTTTCCAAAATGCCACAGTGAGCAGCCCAACACTGGCCAGGGTCCACATTCAGCCCCAAATCAGGTGACAGGAAGTCAGGACGTTCCGGAGATGCCACAATATGAATCCTGGGGGGAGTTTCACTTGAGTCTCAACCACCCCACCATAGCCTGCTGCCCAGCCAGCCTTAGACCCCTTGTGGGGATTGGCTTACCAGTAACAGGATGAGGGATGTCTGAGATTTTCCAAGATGGCCCAGTTTCAAATATTCCATCCTATGGTCCCCATACTTATTCACATCAGACCTATTCTGTAAGGCAATGCTAACAAATCCAACAAGCCCTGAACTGACCGGCTCCAGGTGAAGACGGGAGCCTACCTCCAAGCAGGTAAGTCCAGGTCTATGTGCCAAGGCCATGCAGTTCCCACTTAGGAACTGGGGAGACGCTCAGGGCACTAAGGCAGGTTACCATGGCATCAGCAGCAAACAACATCTGGCTCCCAAGGTCTTAAGATGGCCCATCCCATGCCTGGCCAGGTGCCAACAGCCATCCACTTCAGCCTGATGAGGAAGGGGACAAGTCCCTGAGCTAGTGGGATGGCTGGAGTAAACCTTCCCCACCCCCTGCCCCAACCCCAGCCTGAAGTAGACAAGACAGCTCCAGTTAGCTGGGACTCAGCAAAACAATGGCACCTGCCTAGGGCAGAAAACCCACCATCCCCTCTCAAATCCCTCAGCTTAAAACACATCATCTCCTCTCAGGACCATTTCCCAGGGACCTGCCCTAGGCACCCCTACATCTCACAGTCACCCTGCCAGCTGATACCCCAATTTGCTGCAATTCCTGCTTCTCTCCCTTAAACATGCCTGGCTTATATCCCCCTTCTGAGGGCCATTCCTGTACCTTCTCAGGTATCACCTGACAGTGACAGCAGCTAGGTGGCTCATGCGCTCTCATTACCCCTGTGGTGGTTTTAAAATATGTTCATAAGTTTTCAAATACTCCTGCTTTTAAGAGGGTGGACCTATTTCCCATCTCCTGAGTGTGAGCTGGACTTAACGACCTAACAAATAGAATATGGAGGAAGTGACAGTGTATGGTTTCTGAGACTGTCATCATCACATCCTCCTTGCTTTCTCTCAGATGGCCTGCTAGAGGGGAAGCCGGCTGCCATGTCATGAGGACACTGAGCAGCCTGTGGAGACTCGTTTCATGTGACAAGGAACCCAGGTGGCCTGCCAACAGTGAGCCATCTTAGAAGGCGCTCTCCTTCCCAACTCGGGCTTTCAGAGGACACAGCCCCGGGCGACATCTTGACTGCAACCTCACAGGAGACTCTGAGCCAGAACCATCCAGGGAGCCACTCCCCAATTCCTGACCCACAGAAACTAAGATATCACATGTCTGTTGTCTGAAGATGCTAAGTTTGAGGGTCATTTGCTATGCAGCAATAGCTCATTAATACACCCCAAGCACACCCATGCCAGACCTCACTAATCAATCGCAGCATTCCTTTCGGCTGGGCCCAGAATCTCTCACAATACAATGCTCCCGGCAGCCACTGCCAAGTTACCAGAGTGAACACATGAAATGAAACCAATGTGCCACTCCTTAGCTTCAGCCAGTCAACACATATTTAGTACAGGCTAGAAAACATCACATGACAGGAACCACACGAGGTATGGGGGCCAAGAAAACAGACACAGTCTCTGGCCGTGAGGAGACCTCAGTCCGGCAGAAGAAGGCAACAGCCTCTGAGAAACACACTTGCGTTTTAGCACGGCCACCTGGAGACAGGGCCCCCTGCCCAGTGCTGCTTCAGCCAACCGTGAAGGGACTTCCTGGCCAGGTAAGAAGAGGGGACCTCCAATATCACCATATAGACCCTGGGGGATATGGGGGGAGGACAGGCATCCAAGTGTCTGTCCCTCTCTCCACTCGACAGCTGCCCTGCCTCGAGGTGGGAGTACCCCCACCACCAGCTTCTCTCTCAGAGCAATTTATTATAATAAAAGTAATAATAATAGTCACAGCTTAAGAACACGTGACCCTGTCTTCCATGGAACGTGTGCTCTCTCTGAGGTTCGGAAAGATCAAACTGTTGGTTCTGCAGAGCTACTAGCTGTCGCCACTGCCGAGCTGGGAAGAAAGAACGCAGGGCCAGTGGAAGAACGTGAGGTCCTTTTGACAAGGGTCAAGCCCAGAAATGACAAATCGGCGTCCTATCTAAATTCCTGCGAGGAACATGGCACAATGTTCAACTCTTAAACCAAGGTGCTAAACAGCCTCCAGGTACAGGATGGAATTGTCCACCTCGCTCTGCCCAAAGCATCACAGGTCAGACCAAGCTTCGGTCCTCCCGCAGGATGATGACAAGCAGCTGACAGAAAAAGAAGCAAGAAGCCGGAAGCAGCCACACCCTCCGACGGCCATGGGCCCACCCGCTGGCCAGGACGTGGGGCCTGAGTGGCATTAAGGAAGCATAATGATTTCTGCGGGCTGCAATGCTGGCTCCGCCCACCAGCTCGGGCAGTTAGATGAGCCCTCGTACCGCAGTTTCCTCGTCTGTAAGTGGGAATTTTAGTCCCAACCTCATAGAGCCGTTGTATGAAACATACATAAAGTATCTCGAGTACAGCCCAAAGAAGACCCCCAGGAATTGTAGCGGGGGTGGCGATGCCCCCGGTAACGCCTCCGTGAAGAGGGCAGCGCGGTCCAATGAAAAGAGCGCTGGAAAAGAAGGCAGCGATTCTCTCAGAACTGACAGGCTCTCGGTTCTGTCCTGTCAGTGAGCGGAAGCCACCACCCTCGTTTACCCAGAGACTGTAATGGCGTCACTGGCCCCCCCCCCCACTTGCATTCCTGTCTCCTCCAACCCAACCTCCACCTACAGCTAAGGTGAGTTTTCCAAACATAAGCTGATGGTGTCACTTCTCTCTGTTTAAATCACTTCACCAGCTTCCTGGGGCCAAAATCCTTATCATGACCCACAGGGTCTGACCCTGCCTACCTCTCTTGCCCCATCTCCTCCCTCTACTCCCCAGCTCTCTCTGCCTCTTCCAACCAGCAGCCCACTCCCTCCGTGCCCACTGCAGGACCTTTGCACGTGCTGTCCTCTCTGCACAGAAGGCTCCCCACCCTCCTCCTCATTGAGGTAATGCCTCCTTATCTTTCAGAGCACAGCTCAATGGTCACCTCCTCCAGGAAGCCTTCCAGTGTATATCCCCAGAGTTCCTGCATCCTCTTCTAGAGCAATTACACAGCTGTACTGTTGCCTCCGTTTATAATTGCTTAATCTCCCTCTTCCCTTCTAGACTATAGATTTCTGGTTTTGCACAGCATTGCATCCAAGGCGTCTGACACATAATTGGTGCTCAGTATTTCCTAATGAACGAATGGAAGTGAGGTTCCATTTTCCCTAACCTCTTCTTGGTGAGGGGACTTTGGACCTTCCAGCTGATCCAGGATAGTTAAAACACCTTCTAGAAGTGGTTACAGTTCCTTCGAGGTGGCCAAGGGAGCCTCCCTGGTGCTGGGTGCTTTGAGAGCTGTGGGTGGAGGGACTCTGTGGAAATGTTGTGATAATAATGATTAATAAAAAGCAGATAAACACCCAGTGTGGCTAGCCAGCCTGGGAAGCCATCCATTAGCTCTGTCATTCATTAGACATGGGGGAAGGGGCAGTCCAATCAGATCTCCTCAGCTTAAGCAAACCTTCTCTAAATTGTAGGCTGCAGGCACTGACATTTGATAAATTATTCTTCATAATCCACTGTTGGCTGTCATAAATCTAATCTTTCAACGTCTCCCATCGTAATAACTTGAATAGCCTCACAGGGTGACATGTCTATGTCTCTGCCGGTGACAGAGATCTCTGGGGAAAAAGCGACCAGCGATCCTAGACAGTGCAGTATAAAGCCAGGGACCCCCACAGGCAGGGCAGCCCAGGCAGATGTCCCCTGCGTGATCACAGTCCAGATTACAGAGGTAATGAGCCATCCTTGGAGCCACAGGGGCTCAGGAGCACCCCATCACAGGGCTGACAAACATGGTGCCAGGACCCAGACCTCAGAATTGGGCAGACCGAGCGCTATACCCTCTATTGCAAGCCCGCCCACATGAGAACCTACCACTTCTTCCTTGAACTTGAGCTTAAGTCAGTATAAGGGATATCAGGATATCTTTGTTCTGCAGGGACTGAATGTTCAACCGTGGACAATTCCTTCTATCTGCATGTGTGTTGCCCCCAACATACTCTTATGTAATTCTCGACCTTCTCCTGAGGTTAGGTAGAGAAGACATAACTACCCCCATTTTAGGGAGAGGTACATATTTGCTGAAAGGTCATTCGTTTATTCATCTGTCAAATGTTTATTGAGTTACTAATATACGCAGGGCACTGTGCAGTCACTGGGGACTCCATGGGAATGAGTCCAAACTGGGTACAGTCCCCATCCTCTGGAGTCACTCCTGGAATTTAAAGTCCACTGGGGAGACAGGAATGAATCAAGGAACCACAAATAAATGTAAAATGGCCAACTCTGACACATTCTATGAAGGGGGAGGTAGCTGGTGCCATCAGAGCCTGTGTTCAGAGGATTAAACCCGGGCAGGGAGGGCGTCTCTGAGGAGGTGACAAAGAGCTGAGACCTGAAGGATGAGAACCAGTTACCTAGCTGAAGACGTGGAGGAGGAGCCGTCCAGGCCGAGGGAACAGCTGTGTGAACCATAAACGAAAGGAAAAGATGGGGTGACCGCAGAGAGCCAGGAAGAAGACGGCCAGCAGCTCCCAACCCGAAATCCAGGCCGACGGGCTCCCAAGGTCTCCTGTGCGGGAAGGTTGCTTATCCACAGTGCTGCCCATGGGGAGAAGGCCTGGCCACAGTGGCTCACGCTTATTTCTGGTGGGGCCCAGGAATCCTCAGACCTGATGCGCTCACCTTCACAAAACCCCAAAGGCCCTTCTCCAACAACCTTCAGATGTTCCTACACCCCAAACTGGAGGGAGAGAGAAAGCGTAAGGATCCTTTGCTCATGGTGGCAGCATTTGCTGCCAGGACAAGTTTCCTTAGCCTCTGGGAGGTGGCAATTGCCACACCCACTGAACCTCAGCTATGTTCCTGTGCTCAGAGCCCCAAACGAGAGAGTTAAGGTACCGAAGCCCTGGGAATCTTTCTAGGACATCTGTGCATGTTCATCCCAGTAAGTTTTCCAGAATCGCTTTGCATGTGAAACAGCAGAGCCCAGGGACCTTAAAGGGAGGTAAACCCAGGCTTCCTGGGTCTACTGGGAGGACAAAGCCCACACCTGAGGAACCCACACACACCATGGGCTGAGCCCAACAAAGCAGAGCAGTGGTTAAGGACACCAGCTCTGTTGTCGGCTGCCCTACCTGCCAAGGACTAGTCCTGTGGCCTCAGGCAAACCCCTTAGCTTCACTAACCCTGTGCAAGTGGGGGTGATAACCACAGCCACATGGTAGGGTGTTCTAAACGTTAAAGGATATTATGCATCTAGAGCAGGGGGCGGCACCGCCTGCTTTCGCACAGCCCATGAGGTAAAAATGCTTTTTTATATTTTTAAGTGTTTGGAAAAAAAAATCAAAAGAATAATATTTTGTGACATATGAAAATTATGTGACATTCAGTTTCCATGTCCATGAATAAAGTTTTATTGGGACACAGCCCGCCCACTCATCACACATTGTCTATGGCAGCTCTTAGTCTGCAATGGTCAAGTTAAGCAGTTGTGGCAGAGTGTGTGGCCTGCAAAACCTAAAATATTGACTATCTGGACCTGCAGTAAACAGAAAAATGCCCCCCCCAAAGGTGTGATTAAACTAAGGTTCTTGCCATGGGGAGGGCATCCAGGATCACCCCGTGGGGCCAGTGGAATCACGAGGATCCACATAAAGGGAGGCAGGAAGGTAAGAGTGAGAGCAGAGATGTGACAAAGGAAGCAGAGGTGAAAGGATGAGAGACAGAACCAGAGATCGACTGAAGATGCTACTCTGCTGGCTTTGAAGATGGAGGAAGGGGCCACAGGCTAAGGCATGCAGGCAGCTTCTAGAAGCTGGAAATGGCCAGGAAAAAGTCTCCTCTGGAACCTCTCGAAGGAATGCAGCCCGGCCAACCCCTGGAGTTTAGGACTTCTGGCCCACAGCACAGTAAGATAATAGATGTGTGTTGGTTTAAACCACTAAATCTGTGGTGATCTGTTACAGTAGCACTAGAAACCTATCACAGGCCCTTCACAGGAAACGTTTGCTTGACCCCTGTGAGGAGCATTAGTGGGACATGCTTAGTAGACATCTGTTTTTATTCTTTTACTGTATTTCCCAGAAAGCCGAGGAATCAGACAAGGGGATGCAAAGGCGGGGTGGGGAACGCAGGACAAGTGTGAACGCCAAGACGTGGCGCCAGGAGGACACATCACGGCTTGCGGTTCTGCTGTGCCAGGTGAGGACACCTAGCACCAGTCCCCGTTTCCCCTCCCGGGGGAAGGGGTCCTCTGCTCCCCTGGGTGCTGCCTCTTGCGTGTTATTCCTTCCCAGTTCCCAGGACAAATCCTGAACCTGCCTGGCTGAAATGACATCTTCCCCAGTGTCTCTTCCCCAGGGGTCCAGTTTCCTCTTAAACCTCACACAGAACCAACCACCAGGCATCCGTTCACACACCAAAGATGGGAACAGCCGTGGGGGCCCATGAGAGACCTCTCGTTACAGTGAGGATGACACAGGAGCCGCTCCAGCTGCTGAAGTAACAGCCTCTCCTTCTACAAACCCAACTGCAGGAACACACACACACACACACACACACACACTCCTAGAGCTCTTGTTCGATCAGGGTGTTGATTTTTTTTTTAATATCTGGAAACCAGAAACCCAAAGCTGGGTCCTAGCCGCTCAGTGCTGACCCCCAAATTCTCCAGTCCCACATGGACTCTCTGGCCTTCTCTGACCCCCAACCCACCCCTTCTACTCTAAGGAGACAGATGGGCAAGTGCCAGCCCAGTAGAGAAACCCTTCCCCAAACTGCTAACAGGATTAGCAGGATGACTTAACTCACTCGCTCCCCACTGTCCCCTTTGGTGCTGCGGTCAGCTCTGAGGTGGGCCCCTAGTGTTCATGCCAGAACCCTGGGAGTCATGGCACCTCCCTCAGCCCCGCCCCATTTAATTCATCCTTGACCTCAGTCTCCAAAACACATCTGTCTACTCCTCATCCGAGCCACCATCATCTCTTACTTGGATGATCACAAAGCCTGCTTAACGGGTCTGCCAGTTCCACCTGTTCCCTGTACAAGCCACTGCAGAACAGACTGCGCCATTCTCTGCATGGAGCCCATCAGTGGCTGCCAACCTAGGATCTCCTGAACACGCCTGGCACGCCTCTCCAGCCTCATCCTTCAGTGTCTGTCTCTGCCCTGCCACCACTCCTCCCTTTCTGTCCCCAGACAGATCCACTCTCTTCCCTACCCTGGGGCCTCTGCATTCTCTAGTCTCCACCCACCCTCCCTTCCCCCAACCATCCTCTGGTCTCAGCTTAATCACTACTTCCCCAGAAACGCCCCCCCCCAGGCCACCCCAAACTCAGAGCTCCCGTACTTTTCTCTCATGACATTTATCACCAGTGTCATTAAATTTTCATTTTTCTGATCACTTATTCAACATCTGCCGTTCCCCTACAACTAGATGATAAGCACGGTGATGGCACCTTGCTCACTCACATAACCCCCAGAGCCTGCACAACAGAAGCTCAATAAACACCTGCTGAGTCAACAAATGAATAAATGACTGGTGAAGTCCCAGAAGGGAGAAGGGCTGTGGAGAGTCCAAACACACAGGAGCCCTTGCCTGTGGGGCAGCCAGGCCCAAGCTGAACACCTCCCCACTGGGACTGGGGCTCCAGGCTTCCAGTCTCAGTGCCCAGGGGGCACAGGCCCCTGCTCTCGCTCAAGGTTCAGACACCTCCCTGAGGCGATGCCACCAGAGATGAATGACACCCTCAGCCCTCCCTCCACTGTCAGCTCAGGCCACTTCGCCTGCTCCAGATGCCCTCCCCAGGCCTTCCTGCTTCTTCACCTTCTCACAGCATCAAGCCCGGCTTAGGTTCCGCCTCCTCCAGAAAGCCCTAAGTCACCCCTCTCTACGTGCAGATTCCAAAGACGCCTGAAAGCTAACTTCCTCAGAGGACTTTCTCTCATCTTGTCTTGACCTCTTATTAAGTTATGTCTGTGGCCCATTCTGTACCTAAAATATTGGGTTGTCGGAGAAGTCCTAATGCATTTTGGCAATGAAAAACATAGAAAAAAATACGTCATGACTTTTCTGACAGCCCAATAGAAGCTCCTGAGAGATGTGAGAGCTGTGTGATGAGTAACTCAGGGTGACCGGCCACACGGTACTTTTCTCTGACTCTTGCCCCATTCGTACTACCGTGGAAAGAGCTCTGCCTTCTGAAAAGAGGACAGTCTAACCTCTGCCGCCAACCAGCTCTGTGACCCGAGGCAAGCTGCCTCATCTTTTCTGGGTCTTAATTCCTCACTCCTCCCAGAAGGGTGTTGGGGCACTTGATCCTGACAAACTTCCTAATTCTGTGGTCCTATAACTCTCACCTTCCATCCTGCACTCCCCTAAATGTGCCCCAGCCCAACCCAGCCATCCTCTACCCACACGTGTGCACGTGGACACACACGCACATGCTCAAATCTGATTCTCCACCCGGCGTCAGCTTACCCTCGCTGGTGACACTGACACACACACACACCCCCCCCAGGAGCCACCTCCAAAGTGGCACAGGCCAGGGCTTCTCCTTGACGCAGGGCCTCCTGTGGCAGAAATCACCAAGGGAGCCCAGCCTGGGACATGGGCTTGTTCCTGAAGCTCCATGAATAAAGAAACAGGCACAGCTGGCATAGTCATAATCAGCATAAAAAATTGATTAGCCTTTTCCAGATTAAACATTATTGTCTCAACGAAGAACATAAATCAGGCAGACGCGGAGGGCTTGCCTCCCTCTGCTGTCAAGGACCAGCATCAGGTAGACAGTGAGTGGAGGCAGCGGAAGCAGAGGGGGCTCCTCCCTGGAGAGGGGCCTAGACTTAAGAGGGGACACGGGCGAGCAGACCACGCCTCACCCCATCACCAGCCCCCGGTCTGCACGCACAGAGGGGTAGCACCTCTTCCAGGACTGAGATGGAGAAGAGCCCAGCTTCTAGCCCAACCTCACTGCACGCTTCTTAGAGCACCTCTTCAAGCGTCATCTGATGGGCTCTGGTGGCAACACAGGTCCAGGGCCAGCCCAGGGCTGAAGGGGAGATGGAGGGCTGGCGTGACATCAGAGGAAAGAGTGTGGCCCTCAGCAGCAGACTGGGACTCACAGGCCCATCAGCGTGGCCTAGAGCCCCGCCTCTCCCCTCCACGAAGCCGCCTGTGTAATTGAAGAGTGTTTGTCCCTGGAGTCAGACAACACTCAGGTTCAGTTCCCAACTGAGGTGCTGTCCTGCTGTGTGATTCTGGGTAAGTTACTTGGCGTCTCTGAATCTCAGTTTCTGCATCTGGCAAAAATGGGGAAAAGGGATCCCTACCTCACTGCGCTGTTGCAAGGCCTAAATGAGACCTTGTGTTTGAAAGCATCTAACACACGCTAGGGACAGAAAACAATAAATAAATATTCAGTTCCTGGACTGGCCAGGGTTCCTCATCTGCCTGTCCCCACTCCCACTCGGGAATGCTGGGAGAGGCCCTAAACTGCTAGGGTGTGAGGCTTTGTGAAAAGCACAGGGGTCCCCTACAGACAGCAATGGAACTCAGGGATTAGGAGTCTGGGCTCTGGACTCAGCCTAGCTTTTGCTCCTGACTCCACCTTATACCCTCTGTGTGACCTCAGGCATGTGACTCAACCTCTCAGGCCTTGGTTTGCTCTTCTGTCAAATGGGGATAATAGCACTTCCCCTCACAAGGCAGCTGGGAGGATTATGAGAGCTGAGGCCTACAAAGCAACACCACGACCCCAGCCAATTCCTTCAGATCTTTCCTCCCGCTCCAGCCTAACTTGGCATTCCCAGGATTTGCGTCTGTGCCTGAGAACGCTTTCTCCATAGCCACAGAATTAACAGCCCTCAGCAACCACCACTGCTCAGGAAGTTAGGAAGCTGGTGCATACAGCCTACCTTCACCTTGGCCCTTGGGCGGGATAACTCGAAGGTGCTTGTGTGGCACCGGTTCCCAGTCTGCTCACAGGATTCATCTTCGTCTGCCCACGGCGGCAGCTGGTTTAAGAGTGCAGTCCCCAGCTGCCTTCTCTTCCCTGGACCACTTCCCCACTGGCAGCACCTGACCTTCCCACAAATCCACTTTCACTAGAAGCCTTGTCTTAGAGTCGTCTTCTGGGAGAGCCCAGCGCGGATGAGCACTTCTCACGCCATGAGCACTCGGGCAAGGTTGGCAATTATGTTCACTGCATGATGAGGCAGGGCCTGGGGCTCCTCCAAATCCTTGTTTCTACTCCAGCCATCACCCTGAGGACAATACGCTGGCTCATGTGGAGACAGGAGGCATCAGAAACCACTGAGTCATCTCCACCCTGCCCCCACAGCCAACCCCAGCCCTGAGCAGCCCACCAGGGGACACTCACCCCCTCTCCCCGGAAAGGGGAAAGGCCACAAGCTCCCTGTGAGATGAGGCCCCTCTATAGCAGCCCCAGAGGGCATGGGGTCAGCTGTCAGGGCAGCTCCTTCAAGGGCAGTGGCCATGCCCTTTGTCCTCTAGCTTGTGGCCTCCTGACTCACTGCCCAGCCTGGGACACCGGCTCTGAGCTCCAGGGGGACGGGGAGAGGAGAAAAACTGGCGCTTCCCCAGCTCCAGGGGGAGAGCTAAAAAAGGCGCCACTTGCCAGATGTGGGTGATGGAAAGAGGCTCCTGCTGGGGTCCCTCCACGCATCCTGCACTATTGGCTGACTCCCCTCGAAATGTCTGCTCCTCCGTCGTGGGGGCTCGCACACACATGCACGTGCACACGCTTAGCTGATTTGACTTACCATTACTTCTCAGACCTAGAGCCTGTGGTGACTCCCTAAAGCCCGCACATCAAGGCCCAAGGCCCATGGCCACTCTGCTGCCCTCCAGAGCCCAGCGCTTTCTCGGGGCTCGCCACGGCCTAGCGGGAGCGGAGGGGACTCGGGCACCGAGCTCGGAGCCTGGTTCTCCTTCTAGCTCTGTGACTGTGGCTGTTACTTAACCTCTCAGGGCCTGTGCTCCCTCGTTGGGAAAACTGGAATGGTAAAATCTACAAACCTTGTAGAATTATTGTAAGGGTTAGGAACCATATCTGTAAAACAGCCAGCCGACGTGTACTACATAGCAAGGACCCAATAAACAGAAACGAGGACATTATTCCTCTGACACGATGTCGATAGTTTCCTTGCTTTCCCCAGCTTTATGCCTTTTTCTGCCTTGCTGCGTCCCACCCCACCCCAACTCTCACCCTGGGGTTTAAATGACAGGGGTCATATCTTCTTACAGACCCTACCTCCTCTGACCACAGTGAGCTGTCTGAGAAAGGACATCTGTATTAGTTTCCCAGGGCTACCATAACAAATGACAATGCACTGGGTGGTTTAAAACAGAAATGTCTTGTCTCACAGTTCTGGGAACCGCAAGTCTGAAATCAAGGTGTCAGCAGGCCTGCGTTCCCTCTGAAGGCTCCGGGGGAGGCTCCTCCCTTGCCCCTTCCGAATTTCTGGGGGCCGCCAGCAATCTCTGAAGTTCCCCAGTTGGTAGCTACATCACTCACATCTATCTCTGTTTCATCATAATATGGCCTTCTTATAAGGACACCACCATTCATGCGATTTAGGACCCACCCCGATCCAGTACACTCGTCAAGTCATCTTCAGTTACCTAATTATAGCTTCGAAAAACCTTAATTCATTCTCAGGTTCTAGGTAGACATGAATGCGGGGAGGAACATGGGGGACACTGCTCAACCCAGTGCAATGTCTGACACAGGTAAGTCGGTCAGAGTCTTGATCTGGAATTTTGTAAAATGAAACTGGGGTGGAGGGAGCCTTCCTAGGGGCAAAGCTGGGAAGAGGTGAGGCTGAGAGCTGCCAGGGGCAGCTCGTCTTGGAGGATGCACCTGTGTGAACAAAGCTGACCTACAGGAAGAAGCTGAAAGACAGAGAGGAATCCTAGGAGAGCCCCCAAAAAAACAATTCCACCCCAACACTTCCTACACTGTGGTGACATGACATGATACATCCGCCTTTCTACCTCAGCTCGCTCCAGTTGAAGTTCTGATCTTCACAACTACGAAAGACCTAACGTGCCCATCTGGTATGGCTTGAACTGTGTCCTCCAAATACTCATGTGTAGAAGTCCTAAACGCCCACTACCTCAGAAGGTGACCTTATTGGGAAGTAGTGTCATTGCAGATATAATTAGCTAAGGTGAGGTCATACTGGCAGAGGGTGGGCCCCTAAGCCAATACGACTGGGTCCTTATAAAAAGGGGAGCTTTGGACACAGAGACAGACACACACACAGGGAGAATGCCAGGTGAGTGTGAAGGCAGAGATTGGGGTGATGCTTCTACAGGCCAAAGAAGGCCAAAGACTGGCTGAAGACCCCCTGAAGTGACAAGAGAGACCTGGGTCAGATTCTCTCTCACAGCCTCAGAGGAACCAGCCCTGCCCACACAGCAATCATGGACTTCTCACCGGAACTGTGAGAAAATACATTGTTGTTTAAGCTGCTCAGTTTGAGGGATTTTGTTGAAAAGCCCTAGGGAACGAATGAACCCCCAACCCCGCAGGTCTGTTCTCAGGCGCTGACAGCTGTGCTCAGCACTCACCCCCACACTGTCCAGTCTCAGATGCCCTTGTATTTCTGCTCTTGAAATCTTATTCATCGTTCGAGGGCCAGCTCAAGACTCACCTCTTCCGAGAACCTTCTTCTGAACTTGCCCTGAACGGCTCCTGCATCAGTGCCACAGCTGAGTGCTGATTCTCTAATTATTCCCTCTGTGTGTTGTTCTGCCTGCCCGGCTTTGGTAGGGAGGAAGGGAGGGAAGAAGGGAGGGAAGGAGGAGGAAGGGAGGGAGGCATGAGGGAGGGGCATGGCGTTGGCATTCTCCATAGTGTTGGCACAGAGGTAAGGACATATCAGATGCTCAACAAACCTGTATTTTCTCAGTGAGCAAAGCAGGTGGAGGGCACCAACCATCTCACATCAGTGATGGGGCCACCATGTGCCCAGGACTTTCCTCCACAGACAGCCCAGACGCAGCAGCTGAGCAGAGGGCTTGGGGACCACCCTACAGGTAAGATCCCAAAGATGGAGAGTACCCCCAAGCATGGTCTGTGGATTGAGGGTGAAGTGGTGAGCACATGGGTATAATTGCCTCGACCCAGGCAAGTGGGAGGGCTGGCGGGAGGGTACAAAACACACCCTGGAATCTTATCACCATGACAGATAAACTGATGAAAATACAGCTTCCTCGAAGTTCACCAAACACTACAAGGTCCCACATAGGGTGACAGCTACGAAGAGGCCCTTTGGGTGTCTTTGACCACAAAACTGGCTTCATTCCTGAGTGCTGGCCCTCTCACGCCAGGCCCTAAGCTTCCAGGCCTGAACAGAACTGTCCAGGAGGACAACCCCTGGATCAGGAGTCTGAAGACCTGGGTTCGAGTTCTGCTTCTACCACCACGCAGTTGCGCCACGCTGGGCAAGTTACTTCTCCTCTCAGTGCCTCAGTTTCCTCACCTGCGAAACAGAGGTTGGATGAGATGACTCTAAACCCTTACCATCCATGAGTTAGTGGTTCTCTTGAAAACACACACACACACACACACACACACACACACACACACAATTAGCTGATTGGCCTTAACACTGACAAATCTAAAGCACTTGCCACTGAACAATAAAGGCTGAACAGGAAGAGCCAGTGTTTGTCAGACCCCAAGAAGACCCAGGCACCAGGATATAATCGATATACTCTGAGGGTCCCGGGCTTGCGGCTTCAGCTAACAGCTACTGGGAGTTACTATCCGCCAGGCACTGACTGCACTTTAGATGGGTTATAGCTTTCAATGCTCATCACAGCCCTGTCAATGTGAACGTTCTATTATCATCCCTGTTTAGAGGTGACAGATCTAAGGTTCCAAAAGAACCAACGAGACAGTTAGAATATGGTAGCATTTGGGATTCGTTCAAGGCTGTCTGACTCCAAAGCCTATTTTATTAACCTTTATGCCTTACTTCCTCAGAAATGATCCTCTGCTCCTTCTAGAAGCTAAACCCTGACCTCGCCTATAGCCCGCAGTTTAGATAGCCCCAGACATACCCTTGCACAGCCCTCCACAGGCTCCTAAACCAATGTTCCAGCAAACAATGGAACCAAGACTGAGACAGGGGCAGAGCTGCCACCCTGAGGACTCCAGGCCCTGGAAAGCCACACCATGATGTCCTACATCGGATGGATTTACTAAAAAGGTGCCATTACTAAGCACCTTTTGTGCACCAGGCACTGGGCAGTGCTCTGAAGGAACCGCAGGGTGAAATGAGAGGAGATCTGCCATCCTAAGAACATAAGACAAGCATTGAGATGACCAGACCACCAGGCTGAAGTGAGAGGACCACCCACAGGTCAAGCCAAGTGCTCTGGACTCACAGTCCCACCTGGCTGGGAGGTCAGTGAAGGCTGCGAGGGGACAGGGGCATTCGAAGTAGCCCTTCAATTCAACTCAGCCACATTTACTAGCACCTACTATGTGCAGAGCCCACACTAGGACCCCTGCAGGGGTCAAGATGGGAAAGCAGCCAACCTTAAAGTGACAAATAGGGCCGGCCGAGTGGCGCGATGGTTGAGAGCTCGCTTGGGATGCCAGAGTGCCCCGGTTCGGATCCCACATGAGGGCCAGTGACACTGCCCTCCACAGCTAAGATGCTGAACAACAGCTCAACCTGGAGCTGGGCTGCCATGAGTCGCCGGCGACGGCGTGGGCTGCAGTCCCTGTGGCAGTGGATTGCCATGGGCTACCGTGTGTGGCCAGCAGCCAGCGTGAGCGGCCAGCAGCCGCAGTGAGCGGCCGTCCAGAAGCCGGCGACTGATCTGCCTCGCCAGGGAAGAGCGCAATGATGGTGCCAACTTGGGCCAGTGAAGCAACATCCTCCACAACTAGATTGAAGAACAAAACGACAGCAACTTGTCTGTTCCCCTTTCCCCAAGTCCCCAGCACTGTTCCCATCCCCCAATTCCCCAATAAAAATCTTTTAAAAAAAAAAAGTGACAAATAACTGCATAAGAGCTGCAGCAGGGGACAGAAGTGCCCTGGGGAAACACAAAAGAGCCATTAATCCTGACTGGGAGTGTGTGGGGAGGCCAAGGGAGACAATTTCACCGGAAATGGTGCCTCAGTTTCCCATCTTTAAAATAAGTAGTAATACCTATTTCAGAGGGCTTTAGTGAGAAGTGAGTTGACCCATGTGAAACTCTTAAAACAGAGCCTGACGCCTAGCAAGCCTTCAGGGTGTACATGTGTGCTGTTGTTGGTAGACCTGGAGCACAAAAAAATGATAGAGTCTGATGAGTAAAGAAGGGAATGAGAGGATCAGCCCAGGGTGCAGCTGCAGGTTAGTGGTGTGAAGCTCACCACTGGAGTTAGCTTGGAGCTGCGTGGAGCTGTGTGAAGAGCAGAGAAGGCATGAGGCCGGGCAGAAACCAGCAGCATCTTCTGAGTTGCTCTCAGGAGGTCTCTGTTCCACAGGCAAGTCAGGGACGTGGCCCAAGCTGTGTAAGATTCATCCAGAAGCTACGGAATAATCGGACTGAAGGCGACTCAGAGACTGGAGCAGGAGCCCCTCAAGGAGGGGGAGGCTGGGAGAAGGGCACAGGGCCTGAGGCGGGGGCAGCGGCTGCAGGGTGGAGGCCGGGGCCAGGAAGGCCTGGGGAAGAGCCAATGCCACGGCGGCCGCCTCAGTCTCTCCCCGCAGTGACTAATGGCGCACCATCCGTCCTGACTGACATTAATGCTTCCAGCCATCCATCTCCCACTCGTTAAATTACCATTTATGGCCAAAATCTCTCTCTCATAATTGATAAAAATCTCCTTTTGATGTTCGGCATTATTAAAGGGAAAATGTTTTTTTATTCTTCATTATGTTTTTAATATAAATGTATTTTTTATTGAGAGCTGCTGGGAAGGCTGGATGAGGCCCAGACCAGAGGGAGGGCAATCTCTCTCCCTCGCCCCCTGTCCTCCCCGCACACAGCTGTGCAGCCACCAGCTCCTTCTGTTCCATTCCCAGAACATTCACACTATGGCCTTCTTGGGGACTGTCTGGGGAGGCAAGGAAACCAGAGGCCAGAACAAACGAAGGTTGTGCTGAGGACCAAGGGAAGCAAATCTATAGCCCGCTGAAGCCCTCAAGGTGGTCCCCAGGCCAGCGGAGCAGCCCAGGGGTGGCAAAGGGTGAGCTGCCCTCGGCCAGACCTCTGCCAGTGTGCGAAAACCGGGGCAAGACTCCATAGGGCAGGGACCCCCAGGGGCTGGCACAGTACCTGGCACAGAGGAGTGCTCAATAAAGATTTGTGAGTAAATAAGACAAGGGCGGGAAGAGTGGGATCGGCACTGGAAAGAAGGCAGCGAGGAATACGAGAGCGTGGAGGCACGTGTCACAAGGGGAGGGAAGTTTTCTGCCAGCCACGGCCCCCACTGGTGGGGTCAGCCCTGGGGACAGAAAGGGCTTCTCTGGCCCCTCTGCCCGAAGCACGTCCCTGGCCCTAGTCCAGCCCAGGGCACCTCATCCTGCCTACGCCTCACACCTGCCCACACCCGGCTCCTGCAGGACAATGGAAGCTGAGCGCAGCTGTCCTGCACGTGAAAAGGGCTGGGTAGGTCCTGAACACAGCAACGCCACCTACACATGAACCGGGGCCTCATGGCTCCACCTTTACCCCTCTCGTCCATGGAGTCAGCCCTGGGGACCAAGAGCGCAAAGCAGGTACTGCTGACGGACCTCAGGAAACCACAGGTGTCAAACCTGCCCAGCTGAGCTGCCAGCAGTCCCCTCAAGGTGAGGGTCTTGGGGGAGGTTGGGGGACACACTCCAGAAGCCTGGGTCTAGGCTCCCAAGGCAGCCTGTGGGAGATTTCTAACCGTGGGAGGGAGGGGTGTGGCCACTGCATGGAATGCTGGGTACTGTCAGGGAGGGGAAGAAAAGAAGGATTCTTCTAGCAAAATAGTATCTGGGACAGAGAACCATACTAGGCATTAGAAAACCTGGTTAAAGACCCACCGCTACCATTTATAGTCTCTCAGAACCTTAGTTCCTTACACATATAAAGCATCAGCATAACCCAGAGAAAACGGTTAATGTTTCCTGGCCATTTGCTCTATGCCAGGCGTGCCTGACATACTCCACTTTCATTCATTTAACCCCCGCAGCAAGCCTATGTGGCAGATAACTGCTATCATCCCAAGTTTACAAATGAAGAAACTAAGGGACCGAGAAGATAAGTAACATGTCCAAGGTCACAAAGCTAATAAACCAACAGGCAGTTTGGTTCCTGCCCACCTCAAAGGCTCACTATGAAGCTTGAATGTTGTGCGGAAGCAGGACCAAGGGTACAAATGTGCAATCCTGACCAAGGGATTATGGGAATTTTGTGTGTCAACTTGGCTGGGTCATGGCTCAGGTATTTGGTCAAACATTATTCTGATGTTTCTGTAAGAGTGTTTTAGAGTGATAGTTACATTTAAATCGGACTTTGAGTAAAGCAGATTGCCCTCCACAGTGTGGTGGGCCTCGTCCAAGCAGTTGAAGGCCTGACTAGAACAAGCCTAACCTCCCTCAAGCAAGAGGGAATTCTGCCCAGAGACAGCCTTCAGACTTGAACTGCATCAGGTCTTTCTGGGTCTCCAGCTTGATGGCCCACTCTGAAGATTTTAGATTTGTCAGCCTTCATTAAATGCATAAGCCAGATCCTTAAAATCAATCAATCAATCGATCAATCAATCACTCTTTATTTATTTATCATATATACACACACACACACACACACACACACACCCTATTGGTTCTGTTTCTCTGACTAATAGAAGAGTGAAATCCAGCCCTGGTAATGTTGCCACCGCCAGAAGGGGCGCCTTTTCCTAGTGCTCATAAATTCTCCAGCAGAGGTCCTGTATGCAGGGATGATAGGATCATCCCAGAGTTTGACATTCACGATCCATGCCCACCACCATGGCCCCTGTCCCCAAGGCCTCCACAAAAGCCTCTGTCTGCTCCGGTCTCTGCACTGCCCCCACTCAGTGCTCCCACCACCAGGAATCCCTTGCACAGGCCAGGTGTTCTTCTGCTGCACTGCACCTTCCACTTTTGCTCCTGCCGGTTCTTGCACCAAGAGTGCCTTCTCTCTACCACCCCCACCATGCTTGACAAATGATTGACGTTCTTGGGGCAAGAGCTTCTTTTTCTCTTTTATGAATTTTTCCTTACACCTTGAGTAAAACAAGACAAAAACATCACCCTCTGCCTACACCTGTAGGTTCGTATGAAACAACGAGGTGTGCATTCTCCAACCTGACGCACAATGGTTCTCTTACTCATTCTCAAAACCTCTCTGGTCAGATGGTCCCTCAAGAACACTGAGCACCTGTGACACAGCACTTGAACCAGGGGACTATGGGAAGTTACAAATGTGGATCCCCATGGGAGTTCAGGGGTAAAGCATTAAACGTGTTTCAGAGTCCCCCAACACCAGTACAAACGGTGCCCATCACAAAGGTATTTCTGTGCTCCACTCCAGCAGCTGACCTCATTTCCTTCCGTTTTTCATAGACTTTCAGAAACAGAAAGAACCTTGTCTGATACAACAATGTTCTGGAGCAACAAACAAAACTGGATCATTTACTGAAACACACGGTAACAAGACTGGACTTGTCTGTATGTACTGGGGAGAGAAGCGGGGAGGAGGCTTACGTGTGTGTCCATGACCAAAGGTCATACAACTCTATCATCTCTTCCTAAACCCCACTGTAACTCCTATCCCTAAGCCTTCCACCCACCTCAAACCTCTCTGCCTCTCCACCTTCCCCCACCTATAAAAGATGACCTCACCTCCCATATTACTAAATCCATCCCCACTCCATCCTTCTTTTTGCTCAGGTCCTTCAAGCTCTCCTCTCCCTCAGGCTCACGTTATGGAAAGAACATTCAAAGGCCCTTCATCACGTGACCTCAGCCACAACTATGCAACTTCAGCTCCACTAGTCACCAACCTGAACCCCAGATTCTAGTCAACAGCACTATTCACCACGCACTCTCTGTGCTGTATGCTTTGCAGTGCCAGCACCTTGGCTTAGCACATGTCATTAATCAGTAATCTCCTCCTCCAGACTCCACCTCCTCCAGTCGAATCTTTGAGAGCCAGAATCAGATGCCACCTGCTTCAGTCTCCATCCACCCAAATGAAATCTCTCTCTCCTCTTCCTCCCCTACCCGTCCCTTCCTCAATCCCCCCCTCCCTCCCTCCCTCCCTCCCTCTCTCTCTCTGATGAGTGTACCTCCTGATGACCCCAGACTACAGGGACCGAATGAGGTCTTACCCATCCTTGGCTGTACCCACAGCTTCTAGCTCTGTGCCTTTTTCCCTAAATATCAGCTGTTTGGATAACAAAGAGAGAGAAGGAATGGAAGAACATAAGAAAAGGTGTTGAACCACAGAACCGCAGGCTGTTACCATCTGCAGGGGGCCTCAAGAGGACTCCTAACCCAGATGAGGAAGGTGTGAGGATGGGATGGTGGTCACAGTGAAGAGCCCTACAGGTCCACCAGCACGGAGCCAAGAGCTCCTAGGGATCAGGGTAGTCAACAGCCCCATGGCTTAGGCCTGTGTCTATCCCACTCAGCGTGCAGAGGTGTCAGCCTGGGCTCCTTCCACAGCATGGACCATGCCCAGGAGCAGACACAACCTGAGTCTCATCCACATGTCAGGGATCCCTTCAGCAGGGAAGGGCTATGTCTTCAACACCCCTCCCTGATTCTCAAGCTCAGGCGCCCTCTGCTGGCCAAGGTCAGCACTGCACCTGCCCCAAGGTCAGTCAGGGGACAAGGCTGAGGCCATCCCCAACCCACTCCAGACCCAGATCACTTCTGAGGCAGCAGAAAGTTCAGGCTTCTGATTGCGTCTAGGAACCTGTCCTTCAGAACTTAAGCCTAACATTCAAAATAACAGGAAAAAAGTAAGTTTCTTCCTGGTAATGCTAGCTGAGAAACTTCCAAGACACAGCCACACAAACACATAGAAAATTGATTTCCAAAAGGATTTTTGCCAAACAGGAGTTTTGCTGCATAGGAGACAAAGCACTGGCCTGGGAATCTAAAGATATGAGGTCTCATCCTGTGGCTTACATGCCCCTCCCTCAGCTATGTGGTTCCCTGATCCCAAGCCGCACGACCCCTGCCAAAGCCAGTCCCGATGCCAGAACGATGCCCCCTCACTTCCCCTCACCTCTACACTGACGCACTCGCGGCAGTCCAGGGGTCTGGACTGATCCTGAACCACGTGTGAATCGTGAGGTCCAGAAGAGCTGCAACCTCGCTCTCATCCCCCGTCCCCATGCCGGGGACCTCCCTCAGGGCCAACCCCATCTGCCTGGGACAGGGACAGTGACCCGACAAGGCCTCTGCTGATGGGAGGAGTCCCCAAGAGGCAAAGACGGACTCAACCCGTGCAGGCTGGAACACACCGGCCTTGACCTCCTCTCTAGCTACCCCTCCCGTCTCTTCAGTCTGAGATTGAGGGGCAGCTAGGCAGTCTTTCAGTTCCAGGTAATCTCAGAGCCCATCCAAGGACTGAGACCTAGAAAGAAGATGGTGCCGTGTGACAGATCGGCTTCCTTTAGCCATGCTCCTGAAACCAGGGACGAAATGGCGCTTTCCACCGAGGGTCCCAGGGCAGTCATGGGGCCCAGGACCAGTGGAGCCTGCTCACGCATCTTCCTGGGGGGGAGAGCTGCTCCCTGAGAAGTGTCAAGGGAGCACCTGGAGGAGGAGGGAAGTGCAAAGTGAGTGACTTTCCC
>NW_017731449.1:63105-66325 GCF_001890085.2 Hipposideros armiger | reverse complement strand
TCCCCACACAGCCCCTTTCCCCTCCCTCCACCCACAGACTGAGAAAGTGTGTCACCAGGGAACAAATGCCATCTTCCCGGGAGGGAGGAGGAGGAGGAACAGGGAGGGAAAACTGATTGTGTGCCTGTGGGGGCGGGGGGGTAAGAAACCAGAGGTTGCTGAGCTTCCCAGCTGTGAGGGACACCCCCACAGAGAACCATGACCTTGACATTAGCCTCCCTTTCTCAGAGGGCTCAAGACAACAACCTGTGGGGCAGGAGCCACAGGCCACGCTCAGAACGACTTGGCCAGGGGGGCCTGTATAAGAGGCCCTAAAGATGCAGGCAAAATCTTCCAACCCCAAACAGCCTTTGGCCAGCTGGGTGGGCCCACCATGACTGCTGACCCCGCAACCTTCTCATCTCGCTCCACCCTGGCGTAGAGGGAGCCACTGACCTGGTCTTGCCTCCCTCCTCCAGCTCTCCACAGCCAAGTCGGCCTCCAAGGGTTAATCTGCTGGCTCCCCTCCCTTGCAGCCACCCCCAATGAGCTGCCACACACCAGCAATGAGGCACTTCACACTGTTATTACAGTGATTTATTTAGTTTTAATTTGGGGGTGAATCTCATGCTGTAGGAAGCAGGAGGCCAACAGTCTTGGCAAGAAGCAAAGCCACACGCGGGCCTGCACTGTGCCAACGCCTCCCCTCTGCCTGGGGTCCCTGCGTCTCCCAGCCTGCAGCCTGCTCCTGACTCCAGCCCTAAGTTTGGTTTCCCCTCTGCTGAAGCTCCCCCATTATGGAGGAAATGTTCCTCAATGGAAAGGGAGTCCACAGAGGTGTCTATGCTCCCCTTCTGTGTGGTCAGCCCTCCCAGGGAGTCAGCTAGTGAGGCCCCATCCAGGCCAGGGACATCTTTGGCTGGATGCTGGGCACCTGATAACAGTTCTACATTAAGGGGTGCAGAGCCCGGGCCAGCTCCGTGCAGACCAGAGAAAATGGAACAACTGGTCTTTATGAAACCTCTGCCCATACTCTCCACCTTGCCCTGAGTGGCCTAAGGAAGCTGTCACTCATTCACCCACTGTTTCATTAAACAAACACTGGCTCTTACCATATAGCAGGGTAACAGGACCACTATGGTCTTCATCCCCAAAGACTTTAGTACTTACAGTGAAACCATCTAGAGGCAACTAACCAAGCCACAAGATGCACAAGGGGAGGGAACAAAGTTGTGCAGAGAGCCAGAGAAGATTTCACAGGAGAGCCGGGGTTTGGCCAGGACACCCGGCACAGTGCCTGGCATTTGGTAGATGAACGGACAGATGGGCAAATGACCTACAGACACGAGGAAGCCCTTGACAGGGAGAGAATGGAGTAAAGGTATCCCAGGCAGACAGAAAGCACAGGCACTAAGGGCTGACGGTCCACGGGGAGCCTGAGACAAGGAGCACAGCATGACCAGAGCACAGGAAAACGAACAATAACAGTAGTAGCTACTATTTGTTGAGCATTTACTCCAGGTTAGGGACTGCACTAAGCACTTTCTATTCATTATCTCTTCTAATCCTCACAACAACTCTATGAAGTGGACACTATGCCCCATTTTACAGATAAGGAAAGTGAGGAGCCAGATAAGTAATCTGTGTGTGGTCCAAGCCCCTGGATCCAAAGCCCAAACTCTAAAGCCACTCTGTCTTGCTCACTCAGTCATGAAACAGATAGGCAGGCTGAAAGTGGACGGGATCCGTGAAAGCCCAGCTAAGGATTTTATTTTAGGGCAAATGGGAGGCATCAAAGGTTGTAAACATAATCTCAGGAAAGGCATCAGCTGAAGACCCAAAGGATTCTCTCTCAGAAAGGAGAATTTCAAATACAGTAACAGGTGAGTGGGGAGAGAAAGTTTTTGTAGTAGAGATCTCTGAGGTACCCTCGAATTACAGGACACAATTTGTAGGGCTGGCCATGCCCCACAGCTCAGCAACCTACAGACGGCAGCTCAAACCCTCCCTGTTCCCAGAAGCAACACAGCCAGGACAGGTCGGCGAGGGTCTCCGTCACTGTGCCCAGTGTGGGTTCCGCACATCCTGCAGGTCACTAGCATGAGTCTGAAGGAGTGTGGCCAAGGCTGTGGACAGAAGGGCCCTTTGCCCCTGACTCTGTTGCTCCAGGGGGCAAAATGAAAATTGGAAAAATGAGGCTAGAGGAGGCAGGTTTTAGCACTTAAGAGGAAGCACTTTTACAGTTAGAGACGACAGATAAAAGAAGAGACCACCATGGGCAGCAGAGGAGAGGATAAGCTTCCCATCACTGGAGGCAACCAAGCAAAGGTTGGATGGCTGCCTGCCAGAGACATCCCAGAAAAGCCAATGCCCTGATGATCTGGACAGCTTACAGGGCAGGGCGCTGGAAACACTTACTAAAGTGCCCTTGGACATTTTAGCTCCCGGCCGAAGCCTCCATCCCTCATCTGCAAAATGGGGTTAATCACAGTGCCTACCTCGTATGTTTGCAAGAGGATTAAGTGAGATAATGGACGGAACACAGCACAGATGTAGGCGCACGGTGTCTCCCTCAATAATTCATAGATAGTATTAGGTTGAACCATATGAATCATCTTAGTTTGCAGGTCAAAAACAGTAGACTATCAACTATTTCATATGGTTCAATTAATAGCTTTTACAGAGGACCACTGAGGTTCCTGCCCACCTCTTTGATTTCAGCACTGTAAGCTGCAGTGAAGTGTGGTTCAACGCCAGGGGTGGGGGGCCGGGGGGTGAGGGGCCCAGCACCTGGCAGTGAGAACTCTGCCAGGGCCTTTGGAGAAGTACGCCGTCCCGAGGCCCAGCCCTCCCGGCAGAGGTGGGTACCTCTTTGCCCAGGTCCTCGCGGATGACCTGGCGGACCTCTTGCATGCTGCTCTGTGGGGCCTGGCTGTGTAGCACCTTCAGCGTGCTGGTGTACTCCTGGGGCAGCAGGTAGTCCAGGGCCCCCAGGTGCTGGCCCACCTTGATGAAGGTGCCCCGGTTGGCACAGCAGAGCTCACAGAGACGCCTGGCCGAACGGAGGTGGACCTGCAGGGAGATGAGCCAGGGTCAGAGAGGTGTGAGCGCACACTGTGCACTGGATACTGTTCCCTTTTCCTGCCCCCTGTGCTTCAAATCCTGATTCCCTCCCCAGTGTATACACACACACTCACACTCACACTCACACTCACACTCACACTCACTCACACACTCACAC
>NW_017731449.1:55094-62395 GCF_001890085.2 Hipposideros armiger | reverse complement strand
CACACACTCACACTCACTCACACACTCACACTCACTCACACACACACCTTCATTCACCTTCTTCCCCAATGTTCTCCTTCAGCCTCAGTACCCAGGGCAGTCAACTCCAATCTCATACAGAGGCCTGCCTCCCTTCTCACATGGCCCGATGCTTCTGATCTTCTTTCCATTAAAACCTACCTGGTCTGGGTTCCACTCCTTCAGAAATGAACATTCGTTCAAGGCTTTTGGCCAAATCTAATCTACTAATGATTCACTCGAGGGTATATCGAGTTCATGTATCTGCCACCCAACCCTCAGACATACTAGTAATACTGTCTGTCTGTTGGAGGCCTACAACTCATAAAACATGGTCAGATATGCTACTTCTTTTAATCCTTGCAGCAGCTCAGGGAGGCAGGCATTGGTACCTTTAAAGATAAGAAACTCAGACATTTCTGCTTATAAAGAAATAGCTAATAAATGTCAAAGGAAGGTCTAGAAAACACTCCAAACCCAGGGCTCTCTTAACTCAGCAAGCTTCTGCAGTGATCTCCTTTTACTGGAGCAAAAGTTGCACTGGCACGTGGAGCAGGCAGTTGGGCATGTTGTCTAGGACAGGGCAGCCTTTATTTGGGGGCTAACGACCACCTGTCCTTCCAGAACTAGGAGGTGGCCCCCATCTGCCCTGAGGTTGTGCATCCCCAGTCATCACCCCAGCTCATCTGAGCATCTTGGAACTATGAGGGTCCTGCCCCTGGAGCTACAGCTTCTGAGGTAGGATGGGGCCATGGCACACGCAGAAGACAAGGGAGCCCAGTGCCCTGTGGGAACCCGGGACTCCCCCAGGTGAAATCAACCAAGAAATGGTGAACACCTGTGATGGACTTACCCTCTCTTAAGTGCTATGAGAGATGCCGACATAATTAAACATATATCGGAGGTAATAAACAAGTGAAGAGTTAAATAACAATAGGTAACAAACATGGAAGAAACATGCAAAGATCCTATATAGTTAGGTGCCAAGTGAACCATACAGAAAACTGTGACCTAAGAAATTAAGAAGAGAACACTGCCACCCTGAACACCCTCATCCCAGCAGCCAGGAAGCCCACCCGCCCCCTCCCTCCATAACAAGCAGATGCCCCAGTCTCCAGGCACTAGCAGGATGTCCTTAGGCCCCTGAGGGCGCCCCACTTCTGGCTTTGATGGACAGCTCTGCTACCCACCCCAACACACTCTTAGGGAACCCTATGTACACATGACTCCATCCCCCTGGACAAAGTCCTCCAGCCTTGATGTGCATACCTGGTTCAAGCTGGGCCAAGGAGAGTCTTTTTTCCATGACAGGGGGTTATAGGAAGAAGGGAATTGACTCTAAGAATCGAAAGAAATAGCATACTCCTTGATGAGTCCAAGGGCTGTGGGGGAGTGGTAGGTTCTCTTAAGAATTTGGAACTGGGGGCTGAGCTGGCCAGTGTCAGATAGCAGAAGGTCAGTGCTATGACTGGCCAATGCCACACTCAAGCCCTCGTTCTGAGAAAGTGAGAAAAAAGGTTAATATAGTCAAACACGGAACCCAGCATATCCTCACAGTACAAGGGTCCAGGCTCTTACAAACAAACGACCTTTTCCAGCTCAAATAATCGTCCCCCAATTCCAATCCCAGCCAAAGACAGATCACAATCACCAGCAGAATAAGCGGCAGCCAGCATGCCACCCACAGCGTGACCAAGGCCCAGGGCCGACCAGATGCTCCCAGCGATGCTGCCCTGGCACCCATCAGCCCACTCCCCAGGAGGTGCGCTCAGCCCCACTCCAGGCTGTTCCAGGGTCAATGCCAAATGGAAGCAGAGGAGTGGGAAACAGGCTGAGGACACACCTCACTTCCTCCTCCCTTCCCAGGAAAGACACCAACCACCAGGAATTCACTGGGGATTTAGAATAGGTTGAGTTCCGCGCCCCATACCACGTGAGGAGACCCCAAAGAGCCACTCACACACAGAACGACGCTCGGCAGTGGGATGAACCGAGTGCCATCCGAGCTCACAGCAGGAAGAAACAATAAGGCTGGAATTAGAGGAAAGGCTCGGCTCCTGGGAGGTGGGGTGGGGTATGTGCCCCTCATGAACACAGGGCCTCTCAGCTCCAAATGCCCCCTTCTTTGCCCTGCATTGTGATCCTGGAGCTGGGCCCTGTGTCGTTTCTCCCCTGGTCAAATGGCTCGCTATTAGGCTTTGTCAGCAGGGGCTCTGGAGGGACACTAGGAGGCCACATCGAGCCTTTAACTGTCCCAATGTGCTGTTTTCAGCACAGCAGCCAGCAGGCCAGCGGCTTGGCAGTGCCCCCTTCAGTGGCCCTCACAGACCAACCCACCCTCACTACATCTCTCCACCATTTGGTAGGCCCCTCCTTTGGCCAAACTCAGACCCACACACTCCCAGCAGGTCGCTGCTGCATATCAGCTCCAGCCTACACCCTCCTACCATGTTCTCTGCTCCCAGGCAGGCTGCTGCCATGGGCTGCGCCTTCCGCCTGTCTCCTCACCACCGGGCAGCCTGATTCTCAACCCTGCGGGTGGGAGGCCCTCGGCTACATCCTCGGCTCTGTTCTGGTTTTCTACTCTCAGCCCCAGAGGGAGCAGCTGCTTTGTGTATTTGCTACATCTTTACCCTTAGAATCTTCTTTTACTCCTCTTAGGAGTAAACAATCTTTAACTAGTTGATTATCCTTTATATTAAATTTCCCTTTCAAAGTACTAGCGTGACAGGGCTGTAATTAATACACAGGGTTAGCCCCTGAAATTGAATTTGAATAAATTAGGGTAAAAAAGGGGGGCATTTCAGAATCGAGAGTACAGCATAACATACACCTGTGTGTGTGCGCGTATGCGTGTGTGTGTGCACGCGTATGCATGTGTGCGCGCGCACACAAGTATGCGTATGTGTGTGTATGTGTGTGCATGTGTGTGCGTACGTGCATGCGTGTGTGTGTTGGAGACCTGCTACACCATTTTCTTTAGACTGGAGGCACATCTGCATTTGTCTCTGCTGCAGGGAGCCCTCAAAAAGCATCAGCCGCATCCTGCCAAGCCCTCTCACCAGGGCTCTGCTGCCCCTCACCTGTGGCTGGAGCCAGTCCCAGGTAGGGTGTCTCTTGGCATAAGGTGATGGTCACCTTTGGGCCACTGTCTGGGCACTCTCTGGTCACACAAGCCCAGGAAGGCCAGTCTACCCCTGACTCACCAGTTGCTTGGCACATCTGCTGTTGGGAGTAATCATGTGTGTCCTCTGTACACCCTGTGTGCCTCGAGGCAAGCTGTACCTGTGCCATAATGTAGATTGATGATGACTATAGGCCCACACTCACAAAACCATCATCCATGAAACTGAGTCAGCATCTGCTGCAAATGGCACCCACATTTCAACTAAAGAGGCCCCAAAGTCACCTTCAACCCAGCAATAAACACACACACACACACACACATATACAATCACATGGAGGTGAGGGACACTGCCACTCACCAAAAATTTTAAATGTTCTTTTAAGGCCAAAAGATGCAAATGCTAAATAACAGAGCAAGCACTCACATCTCCAGGGTCCCTTTGCAGCTGCAGCTCCCAGAGCTTCATTGTCCTTTGGGATCAGAAGGCAGGTCCCCCTTTCAGCACCATTTACTTAATGTGGTACTTCAGGGGCTATGCCTGCTGGCAGGAGGGAGTACATACAGGAACCTCACAATTCCCTCCTACCCAACATCCTTTCTCCTGACCATGTGAGTGTGCACAATGAAAGGCAAAGCTGCCGGGATCTCCTGACCTCTGCATTCCCTTGAATCTAGCCCTCCGTACTACACATCTCTTCGAGCACCTGCACAGCCACAAGCTCCAGGAGGGATGTGCAGGTAAATGAGAGTTAGTTTGTAACAGTTCTGTCCAAAGAACTTTCTGCAATGATAGACATGTTCTATATCTCCACTGCCTGATATGTGGCCACTAGCCACATGGCTACAGGTGGCTACCAAGCACTTGAAATGTGGCTACTGCACCAGAGGAACTGAATTTTTCATTTTATTTAATTTTAAATAAAATCAAATGGCCACATGTGGCTAGTGGCTACCATATTGGACAGCTCAGGTTTATAAATTAATATCAACTATAATAAATAAGCATTTTTAAAAATTCATAGTCACTTAAACTAAACAAAAGTTCACCCATTTCTCCCATCCCCCACCGCACCCCCAGCTTCTTGCAACCAACAATCTGTTCTCTGTGTCTATGAGCTTGGTTCTATTTTGCTTTTAGATTCTACACCTAATAGAGATCGTACAGTATTTGTCTCTCTCTGACTTATTTCGCTTGGCAGAATGCCCTGGAGGACCACCCATGTTGTCACGATGGCATGGTTTCATTCTTTTTTATGACTAATATTCCATTGTATATATATATATACTACAATTTCTTTAACCACTTATCCACCGATGAACACTTAGGTTGTTTCCATATCTTGGCTCTTGTAAATAATGCTGCAATGAACACAGGGTTGTGTGTGTCTTTTCAAATTAGTGTTTTGGGGGCTTCTTCAGATAAATACACAGAAGTAAAACTGCTGGGTCACATGGTAGTTCTATTTTTAAATTTTTGAGGAACTTCCATGCTGTCTTCCATAGTAGCTGCACCAATTTACAGTCCTACCAACAATGCATGGGAGGTCCCTTCTCTCTACATCCTCACCAACACTTGAATAATCGTTTATCAGTTTCAGGTGTACATAACAACACAGTGATTAGGTATTTACACCCCACACAAAGTGATAGCCCCACCAAGTCTACTACCCCTCTGACACCATACATAGCCATCACAAAACCACTGACTATATTCCTTATGCTGTCTAAGTGCCATTTCTGGCCTACAGTAAGCATGCATATCTAGATGGTGGTAGTTATTATTTTTAAATCTGCACAATATCTCTGTAAAATGATTTTAATGTGTGTCTTTAAGGATGAAGAAATAACATCAGAGAGGTTCAGTGACATTCCCAAGGTCTCAGAGCCAGGAAATGGTAAGTGTTGGTGTGTGCAGCCACGTGCCAACAACAGGCCCCAACTGCATTTCTCTATGTACAAGCATTGTGGGGCTGCGAGGAAGCACGGTCCTCATGGGCCCAGAGCTGACAATGCAGACTGACAGGTGGACATGAACCCACAAACCTAGAATCGCCAATGACAGGCAGTAAAAGTAGCTGCCCAGTCCCTCATGGGTATGACACGTGCTGGAGAGGTCACCAGGCTGGGCACCAGGGTGGCCATGGAAGCTGAATCAAGTATTCGTAATTTAAAAGTCCAATGCAAGCTGAAGTCGGTCTTGAGTACAATAAGGGGTCATAAACCAATGATTAATAGCATTGGCTTTGAAATCAAAAGGACCTGAGTTCAGTTTCTACTTTGCTACTTACCTGTCATGTAACCATGGTCGTTAATAAACATTGGGGTCTCAGTTTCCTCATCAGCAAAAGGAAGATAAAAATGATAACTGTCACGGTGATGATCAAATAGGCAATGCATAAAAAAAGAGCTTAGCACTGGGCCCAGCCTATAGTCACTGCTCAATAAATGAATAGAAAGAGACAGAGCGGGGGGAGGGAATCAATCTTCTTAGAAAAATGCAATTTAAAAATTAAAAACCACTTCAGGCCCATCTACCCTCTATACTTTGTTCAGTACAAGAAGTCCGGACAACAATCTAGTAGACAGAAATAATAGCTAATTTCATTCTGTGTCATCTAAATTGCAAAGCATCCACGCATAAGAAATACAACAGCTATAGAGCCCTATTCTAAATGCAGCAATTTCAGGTTCTCTTGCCAAAGATCGCCCTACTTCTGCCACTACCAGAACACCGACACCCATTTGCTCCTTGGACCGGAGTCTTGCCCTTACCTAGGACTCGGTTTCACTGGCTGGTTGGATGTGTCACTGCAGCATGTCCTCACTGCAAAGCCCCCACACTGCCCCTCTGTCCCTGCCAAAAGGTGGCAGGAACAGCTGGCACAGTCTCCCTGCCCCTCCTCCAACTTTGCTTTCACTCCCAGCTCAATAACTTGCCTTATGATTATCTCATTACCAATAACCTTGCTGTAATGAGTCTTAACCTGCTTCATATTAATTAAAACCATTGTCATTAGCCAGCTTGGTTTGGGGTTTGGAAGAGGGGCAGTGAATAGCTAATGAGACAAACTCAGTGCTGATTAGTTATTGATTGGGAGGGAAGGAGCAAAGCCCATGGAAGGTAAACTCTTTACTTGCATCCAAATTCCCAAGAGCAGGGCCCCCAAACTTGGCAGAAAGTTACCAAAGTCAGACTGAACCAACTGGGCTCAGAACTGGGCAATATCTCCAATGGGATTTAGGGGTATGTGTGAACAGAAAGGAGACAGACACACATACATACATACCCCACACAACACAGAAAGAGTCAGTGAAAGAGAAGGTGACAAATCCCAAAACAGAGAAAGAACGCTGATTAATTCACCTAGTCAAAAACTCAAGACCCAAAGGAAATGCACTGAAATGCTAACAGTGGTATCTCTGGGCTGTGAGATTACAAGAGTATTTTTTTCTTCCTTATAGGATTTTCAGTATTTTCCAAATTTCTTAAAACTAATATATATGTTAATAATGGGGGAGATTTTTTTTAATCATCCCTTCTTCAACATCTTCTGGAAATAGAAAAGTACAGCTGACTTCTTTTTTCAGATTTAAATATGCGAGGCTCTTCCCTGCAGACTGTGGTGCAGAGAGGGACCCAGCATCTCCTCCCTAATTCCCAGGCTGCTATGATGCATGTGTGTGTTTTCCATCATGAAAATGGAATTGTTAAGTCCTTGCCCTTCCCAAGAAATCAGGCCAGGACGGCCTCCCAGATCTGTTTTCTGGATGTCACCCTTTGCTTTAAGTTATCATTTAGGCAACAAAGCAAAACTCATTATGTCTTAGGGAGAAAAAAAGAGGTTGCAGTTTGTAAAAGTTTTGAAGGAGTCAAACCACAAATTTCATCCCACTCCTTGACCACATATGGGTAAACCCTGGGTAAGAGCACAGGGCCAGCATCAGCCCAACTCAGTCATATCCCAACTTCACCACTCTGCTGACCTTGGCAAATTACGTTACTGCTGTCTATTTCAGTCATCTTATCTAAAAAGGGAAGATAAGGGTCAGCGGAGTGGAGCATTGGTTAAGAGCTGGCTTGGGACGCCAGAGGGCCCCAGTTCGGATCCCACATATGAGGGCCAGTGACACTGCCCTCTACAGCTAAGATGCTGAA